>NC_141096.1:11739020-12279020 GCF_041138505.1 Cibotium barometz
GAAGGGATATTCCATGAAATGGCTTAATCCCGTGAGATTGCAGGTTTTTTTGGCCATAAAGGGATATTTTATGAAATCACCTAATCCCATGAGATCGTAGGTTTTTTGGCCCCGTGAAGGGATATTCCGTGAAATGGCATATCCCGTGAAAGTTAATCCCGTGAAATGGAATTCCATGAAGGGTAATTCCGTGAAGGGTAATTCCGTGAGATGGAATTCCATGAAGGGTAATTCCATGAGATGGAATTCCGTGAAGTTGCGGGTTTTGACCTCATGAAGTTGTAGGTTTTGACCTTGATGGTTTTTTATTTTAATTGATTTTATGGATCAGCTAGGGCATGACTTGCAAGAAACCGGTTCTTGTGCACTTATTTTTCACATCCAGAGGGGTGAAAAGAGCATTGTGAGTTTGTCTTTGATGTACTCATAAGTCTCCGTTTGCAGTCGAGGACAGTAGGTAATGCTGCTGGTTGTTTGCTTGGACACACAAGCTCTTGTGTAGGTGCTAAATGCACGAGAGTGGTTGAGTGATTTTCTTATTACTTGGGCCTCCATTATTGTTAAACTTTAGGTGAAGCTGTTGGGGTTGAAGTCGGTGGTGAGGTTTTCTTCACGTTGCTCAATTTTGGCAACCATATGATGGGATTACCATCATAGTATCCTTGTTGTTGAAGCACCTGCACAGGCACCCATCTTTGATGAGCATTATAAACTAGTGGGGCTGATGTGCTTGGTGCTGAGGCTTCCTTCTTTGTGCAAGCTTAGGGGACTTTGTGATGCGCTTGGGAATCCAAGCTTTGGTATTTCTTTGGCAGTACCCTTGTGTTTGCAGTAGTATTTTTGGTACCCACACTTATTGACTTGGTGGAGTTCTTTGAGGAACTCGTATAGGCTTTTGTGGACGGTGTTGTGGAGTACTTTTCTTTTTCCTTGGCCTTTGAGTGTTGCAGTGAGGAAGAGGTTTTGACTGTCGAGGCACCCAAATTTGATTGGCGCCTTCATAGTAGCCTTGAGCTACAAGTAGCTACTTTTCCACCCTAACACACATTTAGGAATTTTGGCACTTATTCAAGTGCCATTTTTAAAGGTCCTTACTAAATCTTGTACTATTTGAGGGCAAAAATGAATGTAAAGATAATATTTTAGTGGATGAAGTGGACACATTTTCTCTGCATGTTAATTGTAACTATATACATTTTTTGTTATTTATTTATTTTCCCCTACAAGGTTGAACCTAAAGAAATTATTTCATGATCAAACTCAAGTGTGAGTCTCTAATATATAGAGCTACAATGTACGATGATGATTACTTTTATGCACAAACTTAAGTTTGAGGCTCAACGTGAATTAATGAACTTTTTGTCAATTAAAAATTTTTAAAGAATTAATCAAAGTCATCTCTTGATTAAAAAATAAAATTATTATTTTTAATAAAATAATTAATTTTTTAATTAATTAAAATAATATTTATATAAAAATATTAAATCTACCACCTATTAAATATTTATTTTCAAGGACATGTTATAGAGATATGTCATTTACGCATATAAAAAAATGCTCAAAGTTCTTGCAATATTAGCAGAACCATCTATCATAGTATGCACATCAAAGCATAAGCTTCTAATTAAACCAACATGAGAGCAACTTTCCTTGATTTGGTTTAAAAGTCAAATATTTATCAACACATCCTAAATTAAAATCACTTAAATAAATTTTTTTGATAAGCATCTCATGACTTATGTGGTGTTGATAAACACCATTATAATAACTCCAAATCTTTGACAAGGAAAAATCAAATCATTTGATATTATTACATGGTTTAATCAAAGTCATACTTAGAAGTAAACTCATCTTGACAAACTGATTGTCTTCCAACATGCAATGAGCATGCAATATGTTCCCATTTTTTACATTAGTAACATATGGGTAAGAGTATAGCAACCATGACACATGTGACAAGAGTCTGAGATACATATTGCTCAAGATCCATAGCTTTTATTAAAAACCTATGGATATGAGGAGGGCCACTTTTATTAAAAAGGATATGAGGAGGGCCACAAATACTCACACATGTACATTTGATGTACTTACAAACACGATAAATCGAAAGTATCTCAGATCATGTGATGTTAAGTATTAATGTGTAAACTTCCAAAAACTAGATACTTTGAACTCTCATGATGCATGAGTTCCAATATTATTACTTATGCAATCAGTTTAACTACATCATATATACTATAATTCTAGGAGAATTAATGTATTAAAATTTAAATCACAAGCTTAAATTAACATTATACAAGCATTGAATACATAGTTCTGAGAAAAATAAGCATTACAATTAGTAAAAGGAGCAAAGTTGAAATGATATTTAACTACAATATAGAGAACAGCAATGCATTTAATTAAAATTATAGTCCATAAACAATTCATCACCTACATAAATCTCTTCTATAGTTTCAAAACATATATGGCCATATGTATTTGACATTATTTACAATGGTACTTGTTTTAGACCAAGGAGATAACTTTGGGGCAAGAGTGTAGAAAACATTTGCTATTGATATATCCTACCACGTTGCCATAATCAATAATCTACATTCTCATTGATATATCCTGCCACATTGCCATCTCATACATCATTAATAATCTATACCATATCTTTGGTTACATGAGACCTTTGGATCCTCTTAGGAATTGAGTACTTTTTAAGCCATGATGAAATTCTACACAATTGTTTCCAATCTTTGTTATGACTACTTGCTATATCTATAATGTCGAATTGTAGTATTTCTTCAAATATGATTGTGCACAAACAATCCTTGGCCAACGCTAGGAATGGTTGAGGTCTTCACTTTTATATCAAGAAAATGATCAATTGGGTAGGAAACTTTGGTGTACGAAGAGGATTTCCTTCCATTATATATCTGCTCAAGCACGCTTCAAGAAACTTTGGTGGACGAAGAGGATTGCCTTCCATTATGTATCTACTCAAGCAGACTTCAAGAAACAGCTTCTACTTCTCTATTTCTGTAACAAGAAAGAAAAAAGACATTGTTAGAATTGAAACAGTCAAGAAGGTAGTCCATGAAACCATTGCCAATATTGGTGATTAATAAATCTTGTCATTTGTACCTTCATAAAATTAGAAGAAACCATATGTTTTTTGGAGTTGCCTTAAGAACTCCTTAGCAACATGTGGCTTGATTGTGGTACCTTTGTATCCTAGTTGTTGAGCAAGTAGCATAGCTTCCATACCTTTCATCTTAGCTATGGTACGGAGATTTTGACCTTAAAATGTTTATTTGTGAAGGACTAAGTTCAATGCTATAACTATGGATCTTTCTCCTGTTAGAGCTTACACCTTGTCTCTCTGCTATCAACTTCATCATTCTCCTTTAGGGAACATGCAATAGGAAGGCTTCCCGTGTTAAACCTCATTATTGACCATTGTTTATTTTGATCCTTCCATTCATGCACCACTTCTTCCACCAAATGGTATAAATCATGACCCTGGCACACTGGCCATTCTCCATACCGATTAGAGTCTATCAAATTGCGTACATCAGTAGCCTCATCAAGCTGCTGCAAGTAAGGTAGCAACTTGTCCGTTAGAACATTGTCACCATTGTCAATGTTAAATGTAGGAGGAAAAATACAATTTGATGGTGGGCTAACGCAACCCTTGTATGGTGAGTCATCGATCAAAATTGTTCTTTGTGCATCACATCCAAATACCTTTGCAATTTTAGCCAAAGGTTTGAACATGGCCTCGGCACCTGGATTATCTGGACGATATAATTTTCTCCTTCCATAGGTATAGCATCCCTCTTGGCTCCAAATCACAAAGAAAGGGAGTATTTCCCCTGCATGCTTTTGCAAAGCTTTCACCATACATATAACATTATGTTTCATTGCAGTTGACCAAATGCCTACATTGAACCTCCCCAACAAGGTCTTCAAAAATGTCATGCATCCAGGTCGAAGAACCATAAACATATTGCCACACGGCAAGGATATGTGTATTGGTGACTTGTACCAGCAACGCTTCAAGAGCAACCCATTCAAATCCAATATCACTGTTAACTTTGGCTTCTCCAAAGGTGCCAAAAAATTTGGATTATCATCAATGTTGCTTGCCATAGATTCGTCTAAATTTCTTGGTGGTACAGTTTTGATGAAGCTTGCTACTATGTCCATTTCTTTGCACTCTTGATTAAATTCTGTATAATTAAACATAAAGAATATTTTGTCAAATTCTATTTGTGTCTTATAATTCCTAGTACTTATAACTCTAGAACCATAACTTGTAGTAAAAGGTTAAGATTATATACAATCAAACATTATTTTGTTAATTTTTATATATCTACTGCAATTCCTAGTACTTATGACTCTAGAGCCTTAACTTGCAAGTTAAGGCATTGGCCATTGATACTATGAGTCATGGCCTCAAAGTCACAACAATAATGTATATTTGTTTACTAAAATTCCTAGTATCTATGGTTCTAGGCCTTTAATTTGGCCCATAATTATAGCCTCAAGGCCACTCCTCCCTCAACTGTATACAGTCGAGGGAGGAGTGTGACTGTATACAATCAAGTTATGTGACTGTATACAGTCACATACACTCGTGGCACTTGACTATTTCTATATAGTGTATAGTTTTATTTACGCATATTTATAAATAATCCAATACCTTTTGTTTTTGACATTGTAGAATCATCTTCTATGTCTCCTTGGATGTTTTTGTTTTGGCAATTTCCAATTAGAAAGTCTTTATCTCCTTGAAGATCATAACTTGTTTTGTGTTCTTGCATGTCCTTGTCTTCACACTTTCCAAGCAATCTAGTAGATTTATTTACATTTAAATCCACTATATTGCTAGTTTGTAGAGTTTCTTTTGATTGATCTTGTTGCTGATCAGTATGGCATGGCGAGTGCAAATCATCTCCACCTATAAAAACACATGCGATTTTAACTTGAAAACCAAATTGAATATGTAATCTTGCTATATAAACATCTATTTTACTTAGTATATAACACCTATTTTGGTCTTTGATCATCTATTTTAGACAATGGTCACATAGTTTATTGTAAATCACCTTCACTATCTTTGAGAGTCCCCATTTTCTGTTCTTGAGAGTTTCTGAGAACACAATCTTTTTTATCTATAAAATAAAATTGATTTCAATAATGTATACATACCAAAACACAAGGTGAAACCATCAATGAAAGCATTAAACCATTACCATTAAGAAATAATCAAATAAGACATCACATTTGATAATTATTTATGTGACAAGTAATGTAAGAAACATTGCTTTTTAAGCTCAAAATTATGCTTTATCCTATATTATAATTCTTAATATGTAGGGCATCTCATTCAGCTCAATTAAATTTTGAGCCTTTTTTTTGATATATTAACAAAATAGTTTATGTTCCACTAGAAACTTGATCTACATTATTCAACCCAAGAGATATACTCAAACTTAAGTTTGAGCCTCTCGATTACTTGATCTAAATTATTCAACTCAAGAGATATACTCAAACTTAAGTTTGAGCCCGATGTAAAACAAGAACAATTACGACATCTATAAAAAATAACCATGACCTTGATCTAAATTATTGAATCAAAGAGATATGCTCAAACATAAGTTTGAGCCTTATCCCATCATTGAAAAATAAGAATGATATGGTATCTCTAAAAAATAACCAATTAGTACAAGACCAAGTTATCACAAGGTTGTTTATAGAACATTTTCTAAAAAGAAAAAGATAATATTTATACATTCAATCTAATCAATTTCTTGTGCACGAATATAACAACTTTTGAAAAGTCAATGAACATTTTTAGGTTCAAAATGCACATTAATTGTCCTACACTTATTCAATATAGAGAATAGACACATTAAGGATGAGACATTAATTATCCTACACTTATTCAATATAGAGAATAGACACATTAAGGATGAGACATAGAGATTAAGATTTTTTCATACACTTAATCAATAGACAATAGACACATTAATGAATGAGACACAAAGATTTTTTCATACATTAATCAAGACTTAACATTAATCAAGACTTAATATTTGTCATATATGCATAAAAAAGGAAAATATTAATCAAGACTTAATATTTCATACATTAATCAAGACTTAATATTTCATACATTAATCAAGACTTAATATTTCATACATTAATCAAGACTTAATATTAATCAAGACTTAATATTTCATACATTAATCAAGACTTAATATTTCATACATTAATCAAGACTTAATATTTGTCATATATGCATAAAAAAGGAAAATATTGTTCAAAGTTAAAACCTCTAGCTTTACATGAAATAATCATGTTCATTTTAGGATCCACATCATTTAACTATCATTTTTTGCTTTCATACATCCATACTCATCAATCATTATGTTTCCTAATGTGGATTGCATCTCTATATTTGTCATAGATGATTCAAATAATAGTAGTTTGTCTCCAGCTCTCTCAAGAGAATATAAGCTTCCTAATGGTCTGCATTGCCCAACTTCACAAAGTAGTTCTCCAATATGCAAACCTTGTTCTTGTGGTTGTCCTCCACCATTCGCTTGATCACAAACAACTTCAGCCTCTACCAACACATGACTTGGTCCATCTACAAATATTTTTTCACGAGCTCCCATTAATTATTTTTTATAGTATGTCTTGAAATTGATGAAAAAAGGAACAATAAGCACACCTTGCACATCTTTTTGTTCATAGGTTTTTTCTCTCTCCATGTAATTGTTCATAGGTTTTTTCTCTCTCTCACATCTTTTTGTTCATAGGCTTGAGTTCCTTGAGTTCAAGCCTCACCAATTTTAATATTGATTATGAGAACACAAAATAATGAACTTGATTGCAATATGAATCCCTTATACTTTGATCAAAAAATGACAACTCTTAAAAGATATACAAGCTTGAATGAGTTTTAAAAGATAACTTCATCACACTAAAATACATGAGATCTAAATATCATGTTTTTAGGCTCCTAATTTAGTTTTTTATCTAAAAAAGTATTGCTAGTGCTTTCATTCATGGAGATCCATTGTATGGCATGCTCAATACCTTTTAGTGTTGATGTAATAGCATCACCTTCCTTATCTTCTTGGAAATCATGACTTCCTTCATCTAGTTGCTCCTTAGCTTGGGAAGGTAGCTCTATATGATTCATTTCTTGATCTCCATCTATAAAACAAGACAATAAACATTAACTTGGATACAAATTTAAATGCATGACCTTAACATAGATACTAATTAACTTGGATACCATATACTTGCTCCTTAGCTTGGAAAGATAACTCTATATGATTCATTTCTTGATTTCCATCTGCAAAACAACACAAGAAACATTAACTTGGATACCAATTTAAATGCACAAAATTATTAAATATGCATATATGCCTACCTCTGCCTTTTGTTGTAGCACCTACTCTTTGTGATGACTCTCCTTCATCTTCTTGAAATTCATTATCATTCTCATTCCCATCTTCTTTTTGTTGATCATACAGTAAATCATCATCCCCTAATGCATCTATATCTGCAATGTCTGCCTCATTAAGGTCGGGAGCCTCTATTTTCTCTTCAATTATTTCAACTTTTGCACACCACTCGGTTAGAGATGCATCTTGCTCTACCAAATTGGAGCATGTCACCTCCAATGATCCTGCCTCGGCATCATCCATAGTCATTGCAATACATTTTCTTTTTGTAAGGAGGCATTCCACAAGCACAACCCCTCCAGTCAATACATCAATGACATAGTTATGCTCTGTGCAAAGTCCCATGATGAGAGATCGAATAAACTCGTGATCTTTGATATCACAACTGAATTTAACATTCTTATCCTTTTGTTGGCTTGAGGATGGACTCCATGAAATGTGCACTTTTTGAGCTTGGTTACGGATCTTGTCAATGCTTTCAAATGTGTCCACCTTACTTATGAAAAGAACCAAAACTGCAACTCCAAAGGGTCCCACTTGTCCAACTTTTGGAGTCGCCTAAGTCATAGCTTCCTATTTCATAATGGAAATTTGAGACCACTTTGTCCACAGCTTCCAAAAGGGTACCAATGTGTGCAAAGTTTATGAACACAACAAGCACATATTCTAGTTCTGCATTAAGGTCATTCAACCCTTTAATCAAAACTTTGAAAGAATCCATAGTCCAAAAAGGGGAGGCCTTGTTTCGAAGGTGGACATCCAATACCGCTAGAAATGGAATAGGAAGCACATTTCTACTCATCTCTCTGATCTTCTCCATGTCCATGCCAATTGTTGTGATGCTCCATGGAAGTGCTTGTTCTTCAGGAATGTGACTAGTTGCTTTTCTGTATAAGTAATGCAAGTAAGATATCACTGCCTTAGGTAGGGATGGGGTGACTTTTGTACAATTGAGCCTGTCTTTGACCCAGTCCATAGACCAAGAGCACAATTTATCATACTCCTTGTCTCCTATTTGGTATGTCTGGCAAATTTCATCCCAATTTTTTTGCATTGTTGTAAGGTCATAGTAGAATCCTACAATTGCTTCTTTAAGGACACGATCTGTTTTCATTTTCTTTCCCACTTCCTCCATGTCTTTAAAGTCACTCAGATTCTTTCCTTTCTTCAATAGCACTTTTCCTTCCATTATTTTAGCTTGAAGTGTCCTAACCTCATTTGGCAAAAGGCCAGCAATACACCTAAATAAGGTGGGTCCTAGTGCCACAGTGCCAGAAGCTTGCTTAAGTTGGCCACCCTTAAGAGTACTATCTCTCTTTATGTTATCAAAAGAGCTTATTTCTCCCTTTGTGTTTGGAAGCTTTCCATGTGCATATTCATCCAAAATGAATTGCCAGTTCTTGAAGATATCATCCTCACAAAATAGAAGATGGCCATCTGTCTTGTAAAATCCATGTTGAAGTGTATGCTCGGTTGTCTCCACAAAGTTCTGCAATAGTAATATGAAAATGTAGTTAGCAAGATATGTATTCACACACTAACGATTATTAAGGACCATGAATAGTTTTAAAAAAGAGGTATGAGACACTTACCAGCCAATCATAGTGGTCTTTCTTTGTGACATTTACACCAAGTTTGGGTCTTTGTGGACGACCACATCCCAACCATTGGCCCCTTGCTTGAGTGAGCTGATCTAAGAACGGCTCCTTTTGCATGGACTTGGCAATAGAAATATTGGCATCCTTGGATATTAAAGTAGTCAACTTTGGAGGGCAATTAACTATGATGTTTGCCTTTCTGTATTGAAACTTCTGCTTCACAGCCTCCAGCTTTGGATTGTTGGATTTTTGCAACCGCTTTGCTGCACTAATCGAATGTTGACCAGAGATGATCCAGTAATGAGCATTATAGACATCTTCAAGACTCAAATCTTCTAGTGGCTTGTTTGTATCTGGATCATATGGCATCAAAATGGCCAAGATCTGCTCATGTTTTGGATGAGTGGCCATGTCATGTGTTATCAACCTCACCCAATCCAAATTGACCTTCCTGTAAACATATTGTAGGGGTGCAGGTTTACACTTTGCTACATCAATATTGAACACCTGTTGCATGCCAAATTTGTAATACTGATTTTGGTTTTCCAAATTGAACATTGCTTGTTCAGATTGCCGTTGAAGTGATAAAGGGACCACATCTTCTCCATCTAGATCTATGACGTCAATGTCCATTTCCATTGGATTGGCATCTTTTGTAGACACTAAAGCAAGGATGTTGCCACCATCTGCAGAGGTAGAGGATAGCACATTACCACTCTCTTCGGTGATTTTCTTTTTTGACCGTTGTTGTTGAGATGCACTTGTTTCTGAAGACCTTTTAGCTTTTGATGGTTGTGACAGTTTTGCTTCTTGAAGTGAACTCTTATTTCCCATTTGTTTTGGAACTTTCTCTTTAGCAGTATCTTTAGCATCCTTTGAAGTGGTTTCTGGAAGTGGTCTCTTCTTTCCTACATGTTTCGGAGTATCTTTAGCATCCTTTGAATCTTGTGTGCTCTTCTTGGTAGATTTTTGTGATGTGGTAGAGACATTGTGGTCCTTACCAATCTTTCCAGTGCCCCTCTTGGATATTGATGGAGTAGATGCAAGTAAGTAAGCCTTTGCCTTCATGAAACCTTTGACTAGTTAGGTGCAGTTCTCAAGTCCTGAAGACTCAAGTGAGTCATAGCAGTTGATCTTGAGACCAATCTTTCCAATACTCTTCTCCAATCCCTCCTTACTACCTTTCATATCAGAAAGATGTAAGCCGTTGAATGGAAGTGAAATCATATTAGCTGACTTCTCTCCAGCATTTGGAATCACAGTGAAGGTTATACAAGGGACACCTTCATCACTAGCATCTTCTACTATATTTGCAATAATCCCCATGTCTCCGTAGTCTTCATCTAGTTTTGTCAAGTACAGGTGAATGTCACCTTTATACTCTGCCTCATAGTTGTAGGTGTCAATGAACCACTTGAGACCTTCTTCATTGCCCACCATGTAATACCTCTTTGCTATCTTGAGACGTGGAGGATTATATTTGGTTTTGTTTATGAGAGGAGCACTCTCTAAGCAAAAGGTCTTCTTCTGTTGTGGCTCCATGTCTGCACTTGATAACAATTTTAACAACATGAGGAGAGCTTAAATAATAAAAATTTGATTGAAAATTAAAGAGTAAGTATCATTTTTATTTTGTTGAGGCTCAAACTCAAGTTTGATCCTCTATAGGGCTAGTTGTGTTGTGTAGGACCATTCTTAGTGCACGTGTCTCTTGTGCATACAAGAATGGCCCTAAGGCCATTCTAGGATGCACAAGAGCATTGAGAATGGTCCCAGGTCCATTCTTGCATTGCACAAGAGCCCTAAGAATGACCCTCGGACCATTCTCAATGTGCATGTAAGAACCGCCCCAGCGAGTTCAAATGGATCTTTACCTTGTGAGATTGAAGGTGGTTTTGTGGTCATGTGTCAAGTTTAAATCGCTCTTAACGTTCCAAATATAGGAACACCATCCTACATGAGTGTTCCCTATATATTGTATAGTTCTAAAGCTTAAGGACCTAAATAAGGATTTCCCACTACTTTGAAAAAAATGTCCCACTTTCATGGCGAGTTCTAATGGCCCTTTACCTTCTAGGATTGAAGGTGATTTTGTGGCCTTGTGTCAAGTTCTAAGTTCTAACCGCTCTTTACATTCCAAATATAAGAACACCATCCTGCATGAGTGTCCAATATATATTGTATAGCTGTAAAACGCTTATGGATCTAAATAAGGATTTTTCAATACTTTGAGAAAAATGTCCCACTTTTGTGGGGCGAGTTCTAATGGCCCTTTGTCTTTTGGGATTGAAGGACCGCTCTTTACAATATTGGATGCATAGGAGTATTAAGAATGGTCCTAGGACCATTCTTGCATGCACAAGAGCACCAAGAATGGTCATAGGGTCATTCTTGGATCTCTTGTACATGCAAGAATGGCCCCAAGACCATTCTTGCATGGTCAAGGCCATTGTTTCATGATAGAATGGCCTTGGGACCACTCTAAATGCTGTTGAGCATGCTAGAATGGCCCTAGAACAATGCTAAATTGGCCCTAAGACCATTATTGAGCATGCAAGAATAGCCCTATAGGGACATTTTTGATACCTCAATAATGGTACTAGATCCTTAAGAATGGTCTCAAGGCCAATCTAGCATGACCCTAGGACCATTCTAGCATGCTCAACAACATTACAAGTGGCCCAAAGGCCGTTCTAGCATGAAACAATGGCATTGGGCATGCAAGAATAGCCCTAGGACCAGTGTTGCATGCCCAAGGCCATTGTTACATGCTATAATGGCCTTTGGAATGGCCCCAAGGCCATTCTTTTCATGCACAAGAGTAACGAGATTGGCCCAAGGGCCATTCTTGCATGCTCAATAATGGTACTAGATCCTCAATAATGGCCTCTGGGCCCATCTAGCATGACTCTACTACCATTCTAGCATGCTCAAAATCATAATTACATAACAAAGCTCTAGCGTATGCAAGAATGGTCTTAGGGCCATTCTCAATGCTTGGTGCTTTTTGCACATGCAAGAATGGTCCTAGGGCCATTCTGAAAGCTTGGTGCTCTTGCACATGGGGCCATTCTCAAATCCCTTGTACATCCAAGAATGGCCCTAAGGCCATTCTTAATGCCGTTCTACATTCAAGAATGACCCTTGTGCATCATTCATGGTGTTCATATGCATCCAAGAATGATCCTAGGACAGTGCAATCCCTTGATTAGAAGTCAAATGTACAGTGTAATCCCTTGATGTGCTTCCCCCCACAAGCATGAGTAAATTGATTTATAGTGCAACCATTTAAGGGCTGGGAACCCGTTACATCATAATAATTTGAAATTTACATCCACATATAAAGATAATATGCGGCTCTGGCAAGTTTAGGAAATTCTTGATGTGAGGTTAGTTGACGAGGCCGCACTCCTTGCCTTTGGCTTCTTTGCTCCTTCGACACACTATCTCCATCTTCGTGTTCCATGACTCGAACCAACACCGCAAACATCCGCACTATTGCACCACATCTGGGACGCAGCAACCATCTGATTTGCATTAATGTCGCACAAAAGGCTGCACACGACCGCATCATCAAAAAATCAGAGCACTGTTTGCGCCCTTCAAAATGAATGATGTGCGTCTTGCTGAAAATGTGTGGTTAGATTCTGAAGAACCGCAGTCCGCTCCCATCAATGCTAGTGTCACAGCATCGCATAACGGCACCACCAGCACCGTTACCGCAATTTGCAACAACCGCAAACCGCAGCCGGAACCCATGCAATCTGCGGCGTCAAACTGCTGCTCCAATTTTTGCTGCTCCGTGGCCACTACAGACTCGGCAACGCCCCGCAATAGTGTTCCGCCTTGTTAATCCTAACATTTCGCTCGTTGGACTTGCGGTCAAGCTCTATGAAGCGATTCTTCACATGCAGGATCTGATCAAACGGCTCCCTTTAAGAACAGATTCTCTATTTTTCCGAGCTTTTGCATGCGATCTCCCGCCAGACTGCGGCCTGCTGGGTCATCCAAGATGTCTTGTTCTTGTGTGGTTAGATTCTGAAGAACCGCAGTCCGCTCCCGTCAATGCTAGTGTCACAACATCGCATAACGGCACCACCAGCACCGTTACCGCAATTTGCAACAACCGCAAACCGCAGAAGGAACCCATGCAATCTGCGGCATCAAACTGCTGCTCCGATTTTTGCTGCTCTGTGGCCACTCCAGACTCAGCAACGCCCCGCAATAGTGTTCCGCCTTGTTAATCCTGACATTTCGCTCGTTGGACTTGTGGTCAAGCTCTGTGAAGAGATTCTTCACATGCAGGATCTGATCAACGGCTCCCTTTGAGAACAGATTCTCTATATTTTCGAGCTTTTGCATGCGATCTCCCGCCAGACTGCGGCCTGCTGGGTCATCCAAGATGTCTTGTTCTTGTGCATCCCTCAGGTAAACCATGGAGTCGAGAACGCTTCGGAACAGAGATCCGCACACCCTTGCGGCCTCCCAGCTGGAATGCGAAGAAAACCACAGTATGCTCATGGCTTGCTGGGTGCCCATGTGCTCCGCCAACTGTCTTCTCCAAGAGGGGAATTCGATTGATCGTGGTCGCCAAGTGTAGAGGGGCAAGAACCCTCTACGAGACTATGCTCACACATAGATATAAAGATGATATTACACAGAGATTGTAAGAGATAGCAAACACGCGAGAGAGATGACAGTTATCCACACATCCCAAGACATAATTGTATTAAGAGAATGAGCGCTCGCTGATTAATACATGAGAGAGGGTATTCTTTTATAGCTATTGTGCACACCTATTCATATCCCCGAATAGCCACTCGTGCATGCCCCTTGAGATCTCCACTTATGCTAAGGTATGTTCCCACAATGTGGTTGCGGTATAACCTGCATACAAGGCTCAAACTTGAGTTTGAGCCTGTCTTACACTTGTGTGTGTCAAGGACATTTCTTTTCTTCTATTTAAACTATCTCTCTCATTCACACATGACCAAAGTTTGTGTGTGTCAAGGCCATGTGTCTTGAGGCTCAAACTCAAGTTTGAGCCTCTACTTGTGTGTGTCAAGGACATTTCTTTTCTTCTATTTAAACTATCTCTCTCATTCACACATGACCAAAGTGAGCATGGTAAAAAATAAACTACTTAGCCACACACCACTTCTTTTCTTCTATTTCAAGATTTCTCTACTTGTGTGTGTCAAGGCCATGTGTCTTGAGGCTCAAACTCAAGTTTGAGCCTCTCTTTGAGTTTGAGCCTCTCTTCCAATGCTTGAGTTGATGGGAAGTCTTATGAGGCTCAAACTTGAGTTTGAGCCTGTCTTACACTTGTGTGTGTCAAGGACATTTCTTTTCTTCTATTTAAACTATCTCTCTCATTCACACATGACCAAAGTGAGCAAGTTTGTGTGTGTCAAGGCCATGTGTCTTGAGGCTCAAACTCAAGTTTGAGCCTCTTTGAGTTTGAGCCTCTACTTGTGTGTGTCAAGGCCATTTCTTTTCTTCTATTTAAACTATCTCTCTCATTCACACATGACCAAAGTGAGCATGGTAAAAAATAAACTACTTAGCCACACACCACTTCTTTTCTTCTATTTCAAGATTTCTCTACTTGTGTGTGTCAAGGCCATGTGTCTTGAGGCTCAAACTCAAGTTTGATCCTCTCTTTGAGTTTGAGCCTCTCTTCCAATGCTTGAGTTGATGGGAAGTCTTATGAGGCTCAAACTTGAGTTTGAGCCTGTCTTACACTTGTGTGTGTCAAGGACATTTCTTTTCTTCTAACTATCTCTCTCATTCACACATGACCAAAGTGAGCAAGTTTGTGTGTGTCAAGGCCATGTGTCTTGAGGCTCAAACTCAAGTTTGAGCCTCTCTTTGAGTTTGAGCCTCTACTTGTGTGTGTCAAGGCCATGTGTCTTGAGGCTCAAACTCAAGTTTGAGCCTCTCTTTGAGTTTGACCCTCTCTTCCAATGCTTGAGTTGATGGGAAGTCTTATGAGGCTCAAACTTGAGTTTGAGCCTGTCTTACACTTTTGTGTGTCAAGGACATTTCTTTTCTTCTATTTAAACTATCTCTCTCATTCACACGAACAAAGTGAGCATGGTAAAAAATAAACTACTTAGCCACACACCACTTCTTTTCTTCTATTTCAAGAGAAATCTCTTACCTCCCAAACCGGTGCACCACAATCAAGCAAAGAGCTATTGTTTCAATGGTGAGAAGTTGATAAGCCCCTAACCTGCTTCATTTGCAACAAAAACCAGTGAGATAAGAGAAGAAACATAGTGCATGCATAAAGGTAAGCAATTTCTCATTCACTATGTATATTTTTTGTTATTATATGTATGTTAGATAATGAGATATAAAGAATAGAGATAGAGGACTATGTGAGAGAGTGGATTTAGTTTTGCGAGATAAAGAATAGAGAGAGAGGACCGTGTGTGTGATAGAGTGCTTTTAGTTTTGAGAAGCATTACCTTAGCAAACCTTAGAAGCAAACCTTAGCAAACCTTAGAAGCAAACCTTAGCAAACCTTAGCAAACCCTAAACCTTAGCAAACCTTAGCACGTGTTCAAAGAGAGATGTGAGCTACAGGTGAGCTATAGTGCGGCTTCAAAGGTGGCTTCAAGGAGGCTTCAAGGTGAGCTTTAGTGGTGGCTTCAAGGCTTACAACCTCTTACAACTTCAGGGTGGCTTCCTCTAGCTACAAGGTCGGCAGCAAGGCAGCGTAAGCAGCAAGGCCGGCAGCAAGGCAGCGTAAGCAGCAAGGCCGGCAGCGTAAGCAATGGTGTAAGCAAGGCCGGCAGCGTAAGCAATGGTGTAAGCAGCAAGGCCGGCAGCGTAAGCAATGGTGTAAGCAGCAAGGCCGGCAGCGTAAGCAATGGTGTAAGCAGCAAGGCAGCGTAAGCAATGGTGTAAGCAGCAGCGTAAGCAGCAACGGCACAAGCAACGACAGCGTAAGCAACGGCACAAGCAATGGCACAAGCAATGGTGTAAGCAGCGTAAGCAAAGGCACAAGCAACGACAGTGTAAGCAACAGCAGCGTAAGAAGCGTAAGCAACGGCAGCGTAAGCAAAGAAGCGTAAGCAAGGGCGAGGGCGGCAGTACAAGGGTAAGGTGAATTTTTTGAAAAAATAAGGCCTCTCATTTTCAGCATTCTGCATCTTTAATGCATTCAATACCTTTAATGCAATCAATTTCATATGAATTGAATTTTGAACAATATGAATTGACATATATATAATATACATAACCCATCATGTATATACATATAAAAAACACACTTATAACACTATAATGCACACGTACACACATATAACACTATAACACACGCACACACATGCACATACACACGTACGTGCACACACATATAGGTGTTCATAAATATACGTACATACGCACATGAGTACATGCATAAACACACATATACACATAATTATAGTTATATATATTAATATAAATAGGTATATATATATATATATATATATATATAGTTATAATTATAGTTATAGTTATAGTAATAGATATATATGCGAATATTTTTCAAAAAAAGGGCAAGTGAATTAATAAAAAAGGGAGAATCCGATACATAGACCACGTGTCAACACGTGCTTAGTGGTTTCCTATTGTCTTGGTACACCGTTTTGCATGCGAGCATGATGCCAGAAATACCTCTCTTTCCTTCGTGTCGCCGGGTGAGGGGGGTCTCTTCCATGCTTGGAGGCCTCTCTATTCTCTCTGCGCAGCAGTTTGGGAGGCTCTTCCTCCTGCCGCTTTCTTTCCTTCCTATCGCCGGGTGTGGGGGGTCTCTTCCGTGGGCTGGAGGCCTCTCTATTCTCTCTGCGCAGCAGTTTGGGAGGCTCTTCCTCCTGCTGGCAGAGGCTACTCGGATTTCTACACTCTGGCTTGCGAATATTAATATAGATTAAAATCATAGTTATTTAAAAAATTAACATTTATATTATGGCTCAATCTCAGGTTTAAACCTCCTGAGATTGAGCCTCCATTTAAGAAACATGAAAGTATATATTAAAATTATAAAAAGAATATAACACACACACACACACACATAGTTATAGTTATACATATTAATATATATAGGTATAGATATGTATATTAATATGAATATAGATATAGATATGTATATTAATATGAATCTAGATCTATATATATATATATGAATGGTTGTCCATGGTGCTTCGGCTTAGTCTTAGGTTTGAGGCTCGATCTTAAGTTTAAGCATCCCTTCAAGAAACATGGAAGTCAAGGTTAGGGAGCATATGGTTGGTGATCCAACGAAGCCATAAAGTGTGAGTCCCAAGCTTGGGCTCAATCTTACGTTTGAGGCTCAATCTCAAGTTTGTGCTGAGTCTTAGGTTTGAGGCTCGATCTCAAGTTTGAGCATCCCTTCAAGAAACATGGAAGTTAAGGTTAGGGAGCATATGGTTGGTGATCCAACCAAGCCTTTTAGCTTTAGTCTCAAACTTGGGCTCTATCTTACATTTGAGCCTCAATCTTATGTTTGAGACTCGATCTCAGGGGGTGAACATCCCTTCAAGCAACATGAAAGTCAAGATTGAGGAGCATACATAACGTTTAAGTCCCAGGCTTGGGCTCAATCTTAAGTTTTGAGTCCCAGGCTTGGGCTCAATCTTAAGGTTGAGTCCCAAGCTTGGGCTCAATCTTAGTCTTAAGTTTAAGCCTCTCTTAATTGTGTATGTAATGTCTCTTAAGGCCCAATCTCATCTGCAAGCCATGTCAATCTTAGGTTTGAGTCCCGGGCTTGGGCTCAATCTTAGTCTTGAGTTTCAGCCTCTCTTAATTGTGTGTGTAATGTCTCTTGAGGCCCAATCTCATGTGCAAGCTATGTCAATCTTAGGTTTGAGTCCCAGGCTTGGGCTCAATCTTAGGTTTGAGTCGCAGGCTTAGGCTCAATATTAAGTTTGAGTCCCAAGCTTGGACTCAATTTTAATCTTGAGTTTGAGCCTCTCTTAATTGTGTGTGTAATGTCTCTTGAGGAGCATACGTAACGTTTAAGTCCCAGGCTTGGGCTCAATCTTAAGTTTGAGTCCCAGGTTTGGGCTCAATCTTAAGGTTGAGTCCCAAGCTTGGGCTCAATCTTAGTCTTAAGTTTAAGCCTTTCTTAATTGTGGTTGTAGTGTCTCTTGAGGCCCAATCTCATCTGCAAGCCATGTCAATCTTAGGTTTGAGTCCCGGTCTTGGGCTCAATCTTAGTCATGAGTTTCAGCCTCTCTTAATTGTGTGTGTAATGTCTCTTGAGGCCCAATCTCATGTGCAAGCTATGTCAATCTTAGGTTTAAGTCTCGGGCTTGGGCTCAATCTTAGTCTTGAGTTTCAGCCTCTCTTAATTGTGTGTGTAATGTCTCTTGAGGCCCAATCTCATGTGCAAGCTATGTCAATCTTAGGTTTGAGTCCCAAGCTTGGGCTCAATCTTAGGTTTGAGTCGTAGGCTTGGGCTCAATATTAAGTTTGAGTCCCAAGCTTGGACTCAATTTTAGTCTTGAGTTTGAGCCTCTCTTAATTGTGTGTGTAATGTCTCTTGTGGAGCATACGTAATGTTTAAGTCCCAGTCTTGGGCTCAATCTTAAGTTTGAGTCCCAGGTTTGGGCTCAATCTTAAGGTTGAGTCCCAAGCTTGGGCTCAATCTTAGTCTTAAGTTTAAGCCTCTCTTAATTGTGTATGTAGTGTCTCTTGAGGCCCAAACTCATCTGCAAGCCATGTCAATCTTAGGTTTGAGTCCCCGGCTTGGGCTGAATCTTAGTCTTGAGTTTCAGCCTCTCTTAATTGTGTGTGTAATGTCTCTTGAGGCCCAATCTCATGTGCAAGCTATGTCAATCTTAGGTTTAAGTCCCAGGCTTGGGCTCAATCTTAGGTTTGAGTCCCAGGCTTGGGCTCAATCTTAGGTTTGAGTCGCAGGCTTGGGCTCAATATTAAGTTTGAGTCCCAAGCTTGGACTCAATTTTAGTCTTGAGTTTGAGCCTCTCTTAATTGTGTGTGTAATGTCTCTTGAGGAGCATACGTAAAGTTTAAATCCCAGGCTTGGGCTCAATCTTAAGTTTGAGTCCCAGGTTTGGGCTCAATCTTAAGGTTGAGTCCCAAGCTTGGGCTCAATCTGTCTTAAGGTTAAGCCTCTCTTAATTGTGTATGTAGTGTCTCTTGAGGCCCAATCTCATCTCCAAGCCATGTCAATCTTAGGTTTGAGTCCCGGGCTTGGGCTCAATCTTAGTGTTGAGTTTCAGCCTCTCTTAATTGTGTGTGTAATGTCTCTTGAGGCCCAATCTCATGTGCAAGCTATGTCAATCTTAGGTTTAAGTCCCGGGCTTGGGCTCAATCTTAGTCTTGAGTTTCAGCCTCTCTGAATTGTGTGTGTAATGTCTCTTGAGGCCCAATCTCATGTGTAAGCTATGTCAATCTTAGGTTTGAGTCCCAGGCTTGGGCTCAATCTTAGGTTTGAGTCCAGGCTTGGGCTCAATCTTAGGTTTGAGTTGCAGGCTTGGGCTCAATATTAAGTTTGAGTCCCAAGCTTGGACTCAATTTTAGTCTTGAGGTTGAGCCTCTCTTAATTGTGTGTGTAATGTCTCTTGAGGAGCATACGTAAAGTTTAAGTCCCAGGCTTGGGCTCAATCTTAAGTTTGAGTCCCAGGTTTGGGCTCAATCTTAAGGTTGAGTCCCAAGCTTGGGCTCAATCTTAGTCTTAAGTTTAAGCCTCTCTTAATTGTGTATGTAGTGTCTCTTGAGGCCCAATCTCATCTGCAAGCCATGTCAATCTTAGGTTTGAGTCCCGGGCTTGGGCTCAATCTTAGTCTTGAGTTTCAGCCTCTCTTAATTATGTGTGTAATGCCTCTTGAGGCCCAATCTCATGTGCAAGCTATGTCAATCTTAGGTTTAAGTCCCAGGCTTGGGCTCAATCTTAGGTTTGAGTCCCAGGCTTGGGCTCAATCTTAGGTTTGAGTCGCAGGCTTGGGCTCAATATTAAGTTTGAGTCCCAAGCTTGGACTCAATTTTAGTCTTGAGTTTGAGCCTCTCTTAATTGTGTGTGTAATGTCTCTTGAGGAACATACGTAAAGTTTAAATCCCAGGCTTGGGCTCAATCTTAAGTTTGAGTCCCAGGTTTGGGCTCAATCTTAAGGTTGAGTCCCAAGCTTGGGCTCAATCTTAGTCTTAAGTTTAAGCCTCTCTTAATTGTGTATGTAGTGTCTCTTGAGGCCCAATCTCATCTCCAAGCCATGTCAATCTTAGGTTTGAGTCCCGGGCTTGGGCTCAATCTTAGTCTTGAGTTTCAGCCTCTCTTAATTGTGTGTGTAATGTCTCTTGAGGCCCAATCTCATGTGCAAGCTATGTCAATCTTAGGTTTAAGTCCCGGGCTTGGGCTCAATCTTAGTCTTGAGTTTCAGCCTCTCTTAATTGTGTGTGTAATGTCCCTTGAGGCCCAATCTCATGTGCAAGCTATGTCAATCTTAGGTTTAAGTCCCAGGCTTGGGCTCAATCTTAGGTTTGAGTCCCAGGCTTGGGCTCAATCTTAGGTTTGAGTCGCAGGCTTGGGCCCAATATTAAGTTTGAGTCCCAAGCTTGGACTCAATTTTAGTCTTGAGTTTGAGCCTCTCTTAATTGTGTGTGTAATGTCTCTTGAGGAGCATACGTAAAGTTTAAGTCCCAGGCTTGGGCTCAATCTTAAGTTTGAGTCCCAGGTTTGGGCTCAATCTTAAGGTTGAGTCCCAAGCTTGGGCTCAATCTTAGTCTTAAGTTTAAGCCTCTCTTAATTGTGTATGTAGTGTCTCTTGAGGCGGCCCAATCTCATCTGCAAGCCATGTCAATCTTAGGTTTGAGTCCCGGGCTTGGGCTCAATCTTAGTCTTGAGTTTCAGCCTCTCTTAATTGTGTGTGTAATGTCTCTTGAGGCCCAATCTCATGTGCAAGCTATGTCAATCTTAGGTCTGAGTCCCAGGCTTGGGCTCAATCTTAGGTTTGAGTCCCAAGCTTGGGCTCAATCTTAGGTTTGAGTCGCAAGCTTGGGCTCAATATTAAGTTTGAGTTCCAAGCTTGGACTCAATTTTAGTCTTGAGTTTGAGCCTCTCTTAATTGTGTATGTAATGTCTCTTGAGGAGCATACGTAAAGTTTAAGTCCCAGGCTTGGGCTCAATCTTAAGTTTGAGTCCCAGGTTTGGGCTCAATCTTAAGGTTGAGTCCCAAGCTTGGGCTCAATCTTAGTCTTAAGTTTAAGCCTCTCTTAATTGTGTATGTAGTGTCTCTTGAGGCCCAATCTCATCTGCAAGCCATGTCAATCTTAGGTTTGAGCTCTCCACTTGCTCTTAATCACCCAATCTCAAGTTGGAGGCTCAAGTGTGTGCTTCTAAATAAAGTTTATTAGAATGTCTAAGCTCAAACTCAAGTTTGAGCCCGAATACCTACTCCTTAAAACTACCTTCTTTGATACTACTTTGTAATACTTCCTGCCTAGTAGAAAAGGTGGATTTTATAAGTATACAAACTAAGGTTTAATTTCATGTTTGAGACTCTAGACATTATATGTTTTTATCAATTCAAAATTTTATCATTAATTATGTTATTTCTTTGTTGCTAACATAGTCTAATGGTGATTCAAATGTAGGTTCACATGATGTGGATCAAAGGAGATAAAGTTTTTCTTCTTCAAGGAACCTCAAGGAAGGTACGTGGAATTATTTTCTCCAATGATCCTACAGAATTTTGTGGCACCGTTGAGATCGGCGATGCATGTGTTTCTATTCATGTTATGGAAAGTTTAGAGGATATGTGTACTCTTCCATTTCCAACAATGGGGGCTAGTACCATGGGTGAAGCTGTTGGAAGTACTATTAAATGGCCAGTTCACATGTTAGTTCACGATGGACCAAAGGACAAAATGGACTCAAGAGGATGCCCAAAAATCATTGAGCAAAAAAAGCATCACCCACTTGACTTGATGGTGGGAAGAGATTCTTAAAGAGAGAAGAGGGTATTTATATGGAATGAGCATAAAACTGAAAAACTTGGAGATGGGGTGATTCTCTTTGTTCACTCTTATGAGGCTATCAACTTCAGGGATCTAGGAGAAACCCACCTCGGCATCATAATTGAAAAGCCATTGTCAATAGGAACATCTTTAAATACTACATCAAACTTACCCCATATCAATTTGATTAGTTGGCCCATAAAGCAACTTACCTTTGAGAATGGAGAAGAATTACAACTACTTGAAACTCATGATGCAGATGTACATGATGGTAGTGATAATCTTCATGACCTTCATTATCAATCGAGCAATGAAAATGGTTGTACTAAGGAGGGTGATACAGATGATAATAGCAGTTCAAGGCAAGAAGAATGTGATGGAGAGGATAACGGCACCAATGAGAACACTCTATGTTTGCCTCAAAAAAGAAGGTATGTAATGAAAATCAGGGAAACAAGGAAGACTAACAAGAATGTAGCCTTTTCTACAAAGTGCAATCGTGAAGATGTGTACAATGTTGCAACCATTGATTGTTGTGCAAAAAAATGTTGCCAAATGGCTGATAGATGGAAAGTTCTGCAAACAAGGTCAGACTTTTGGGGTCAAAACTACTCAAACAGGTCAACCTACATATATGATAGTATGAACATGGCATTTGGTAAGGAAGCAAATGAGGAGTGTTTTAACTTCATGTATGATGGAAGAAAAGTTTGCAGCACAGCATGGTACACTGTACATGGAATTACAAAGACTACTTTCTACAGATATAGAAGAAGATATATGCAAGGATCAAGGAATGTGAGTCATGGGAACAATGCAATCATCCGAAAAGGTTTGACACATGTGGAGATAGGGAAGGCAATTATACAAGATTTCATAGATAATAATGCTGAGAAAATGCCTCATAAGTCTAGGACATCTATGTATGGAACTCGTGAGACACAAAAAGTTCTTCCAGCAATGTATAAACAAGTGGATATTGGAATTTGAGGACGAACAGGGGATGATTTTGAATCCATAGGAAATTTCCTCGGGATTTAACAAAATATCTATGGACAGATTTCTCATAGCTGTAGCCGATTAATCTATCTACATCATTGATTAATTGTCTTTTAATCAATCCTATCATGGCAGAGTAAACACGTAGCCAAACCATCACATATAAACTGGCGGCATCGACCATCCTATAGCATCAACCATCCTATACAAGACGGTGTTGGTGGAGTAGCTCCAAATCGAGGGAGGACGAATTGATGGAAGAATCCATAGGAATTTTCCTTAGGATTTTAAAAAATATCTATGGACACTATCTACATCATTGATTGATTGTCTTTTAATCATTCATTTTACTCGGTTGATTAATATTCTTTTAATCATTCATTTTACTCGGTTGATTAATACTCTTATCATTTAATTGGCGGCCGAAATTAGGCGAATTGTAGCCGTTGATGTGCTTGTTCTAGATCGACGGCTGCAGCATCGTCTCTCTCAGGCTATAATCCCCGAGAGGACTCTGCAAAACTCTCTCTTAATCGCCATTTAGTAGGCGAGCTTCTCGACAGTGGTGAGCCTCCTGTGGAGGCCTTCTGCTGCATCGGATTTGAGATAAATCCACATCCGCAGTAGTAGGGGTGAAGAGAAACCCTAACCCTAGCTGTGTTTTTTCAAAGGCTGTCTCACCATGTTCGGCCGTCGCCCTAGTAAGAGCGATAACACCAAGTACTATGGCATTCTGGGAGTCCCCAAGACCTGCTCGCCAGAGGAGCTGAAGAAAGCTTACCGCAAGGCCGCCATCAAAAATCATCCGGACAAAGGCGGCGACCCGGAGAAGGTCTGTTTACCGGCTTTCTTCTCTCTGCTTTTCTGTTTTTTTGTTGAAACCTATGTTTTTTTCCTTGTTCAGAGTTTCGATCCTTATGTAATTTTTAAAATATTGCTGAGCGTACATGTTTCCTGATGTTGCTCTGCCCTTGAGAGGTTTTCACCCTTATCGCAATTTTCAAGCGCAGGGTTGCTTTGAATAAAAAAAGAAAACATGTGTTGGGGTTAACTTGCTGCTTTCTGTCTGACGTTCTGATCTTCCTTAGCCCGGAAGTATTTGTGATCTTAGATTGTATTGTGCATAGATTGGTATTGGCGCAGGGGTTCATTTCCTGATGTTGCTCTGCCCTTGAGAGGTTTTCACCCTTATCGCAATTTTCAAGCGCAGGGTTGCTTTGAATAAAAAAAGAAAACATGTGTTGGGGTTAACTTGCTGCTTTCTGTCTGACGTTCTGATCTTCCTTAGCCCGGAAGTATTTGTGATCTTAGATTGTATTGTGCATAGATTGGTATTGGCGCAGGGGTTCACCTCACATCACTCTTGGTTAGGAACATCGCCTGGCAGCCCTTTGTCTGACTATCTCTGAAAATTAGATTCTGAGGGTGCTCCCGAGCATCAGAGTGTTACCCAGTTGAGGGTGACTTCAGAGGGGAGGGGATTGTTCTGTGTACGACGGTTGGCTGGTGTTGCAGCTCTAGCTTCTGAAGCCATGCTTATGATTGCTCTGTTTTAGTGTTTCACCTACACTTTTTCCCATGTGTTAATGCCTCTACTCTGCGTTAGATGTTGGTGTATGTTTTTGGATTCACATAAATGGATGGCCCAAGCTGTCCCTTGAGTATTGACTTCCATGAGGTGGAAATAGTTGGCTGGCAAACCTTAGATGAAGTTGCATGAGGGGATAATGTGGTCCTGGTGTGTACATATTTTCTTTCTACAAGATTTGTAACAAACAAACCCTTATCTTGCCTACCAGCAAGGTGATCATTTACCTCAAACCTAACAGTATGAACCTGATGGAACTTGCCAGGGCGCCTGTGTGTTGCATGAGCAGTTGCTTCTGTTAACCAGCTGGCTACCAGTGCTTTTGTTTCTACATATGGCTGAAGGTGGACGATGGTTGCACTCTACCGAAGGGCTTTTTGTCGTCATGTGTATATGCATTGGGCATTTCTTCTGAGCCCTGATGCTGCATCTTACTGTTTTTCTCTGCATTATCCTCTTTGCATTTATCTCCAGTGTTTTGTCCTTATTTTGGGTTTTCATGCTCATTGGGTTCTTCTGTTCTTATCATGAATTTTGATTGACTGACATGTGATTGGATTGTTGGGCAGTTCAAGGAGCTGGCACAGGCCTATGAGGTTCTCAGTGATCCCGAGAAAAGGGACATATATGACCAGTATGGAGAAGATGCTCTTAAAGAGGGCATGGGTGGTGCAGGAGAGCCTTCCATGAATCCATTTGATATATTTGAGTCCTTCTTTGGTGGAGGTGGTGGTAATCCCTTTGGAGGTAGGTGTGGTCAGTTAACATTGTTTTTATAAATGCTGGTGGAAGCTGTGAAAACTAATACTGCTCTTCCTAATTGCTGCAGGGAGAAGTAGCAGGGGTAGCCGCAGGATGAAGAGGGGGGAAGATGTGGTGCATCCCCTCAAAGTCTCCCTGGAGGATCTTTACAATGGAACATCCAAGAAACTCTCATTGTCAAGGAACGTTCTATGCTCAAAATGCAAAGGGTATGGCTTTGATGGGATTCTGTCGTCAATCATTTGAATTGACATAGTCAGAGATGCCTCTATTTGACTTTGTTTGTATTGCCATAGTCCCGCATAACTCCAGCTCAGAAGGCTGTATTTCTCTTGTGCAGGAAGGGATCAAAGTCCGGTGCAAGCAGCCGCTGTTCAGGCTGTCAGGGTCAAGGTGTGAAAGTTACCATCCGCCATCTCGGACCAAGTATGATACAGCAAATGCAGCATGTTTGCCCTGATTGCAAGGGGTCAGGTAATGTTCTCATTTGTAAAGTAATGTTTTCATCTGTTTCTTAGGGTGTATAAATTGGCTACATCAAGATCTTAATAACAGTCCTCCTGAGGGCATATAGGTGAAAGCATCAATGAGAAGGACAGGTGTGGTGAGTGCAAAGGAGAGAAAGTTATCCAGGATAAGAAAGTTTTGGAAGTCCATGTGGAGAAAGGGATGCAGCATGGCCAGAAGATCTGCTTCAGAGGAGAAGCAGATGAGGCTGTATGTATTGATCCATCCAAGGCAAAAATGTGTTCTCAATGTTTATTGAATCTTCTTTGTCACCTTAATGAAAGATTTTCTTTGCTGGGTGCCTCAGCCCGACACCGAAACTGGAGATATTGTGTTTGTGCTGCAACTGAAAGATCATTCTAAGTTCAAGAGAAAGGGGGATGACTTGTTTGTAGACCACACTCTCACCTTGACAGAGGCTTTATGTGGCTTTCAATTTGCATTGACTCACCTTGATGGGCGGCAGCTGCTGATTAAGGCTAATCCAGGGGAGGTAATCAAGCCAGGTATGCCAAATTAAGCTTAACATGCTTGTGTAAGCATGGCCTTTTGAGCATAAGAGTGTAAAGCATTGGCATGAAATTTGGAGCGTAGTACTAGTAATTCATACAATTTAACCTTTGCTGCAGGTCAATTGAAGTCCGTGAATCACGAGGGAATGCCCCACTACCAAAGGCCCTTCATGAAGGGTAGCCTATACATCCAGTTTCAGATCGATTTTCTTGAGTCTGGGTCTCTCACCCCTGAGCAATGCAAGGTGTTGGAATCAGTGCTACCTCCTAAACCAGCAAATCAAACGATTGACATGGACCTGGATGAGTGCGAAGAGACAATACTATATGATGTGAACATGGAGGAGGAAATGAGAAGGAAACAGCAACAGCAACAGGCGGAAGCTTATGAAGAAGATGAGGATATGGGAGGCCAGAGGGTGCAGTGTACCCAGCAGTAGATGCCAGCTAGCTTGTGATTTTGTGTTTGGTTTATATGTTATACATGCTGCACACTTATGAAATGCCCTTTCTCTCTTTTCATCTAGCTACTGCAAATAGTCTTTGTGCCTTGTGGCATCACAAATGTACATCATGCCTGGGATCTACTGTTAAGAGTCTGTTTTGTGCATGAGTACTGGGCTCTACTATGGTAAAAGTTTTGGATTGGACATCACTTTAATGCATACACCTGCTTTGTAATTTTATTTGTGCATGTATCATCAGAGATGAGTAGGCTGCAACTATGGGGGCTTCACCAATAGGTGGACAACTTGAAATATTGTACAAATGTCTAAAGCAGGTTGGTCAAGAGCTTTTCCATTTAATTTTGCTTTCACAAACGGGCATGGACAGACTTGCTAAATGCCCGGTCACAGATAGGAAAGCTTAAAATCCTGACCGGCAGTCCCAGTCTGGACACACCCAGACAACGCGAAAAAAGTAAACGAGGAGCCCAGCATGATTTGAACCTTGTACCTGTGTGTACCTGTGCCAATCCAAGCTTCAACTTTAACCACTCACCTCTACTTACTGAAATGTAAGGGGAGTATGAATACATAATATGTGGCCTTCCACTCCTTGTGAAGAGGGAAAGGACACCTACACCACCTCCAGGACAATGCAAAAAAGTGCGATGAATGTCTGCCTGTTTGTGAATTTGGGCCTATGTATAGGAGGAACCATGGCATGGTGCAGGTGACACAGACCTTGCAGAAGTGGCTGTTGGCTATATTTTGGCCTGCCTGACATAAATGAAAGCAGGCTTATGACCTTAGGCATTTGCACACATGTGTGGAGGACTATGCGCGAAACTGTGTGGAGGTTGGCATTCACGTGCCTATGTACATATAGCAATATGTGTACTGCATTTTAACGCTTTTGGGATGGGGCCATGGTAGACTGTGTAGTGTAGTGGCTAGATATTAGCCTCTCTGCTCACCCATCCAGGTTTGATTCTTGGGTGGTGTGGTTTGTTATCACCTTTCTGCATTTTACATATTACCAAGCTCGGTAATATGTGCCAACTCATGAATACACCTAATATCCATACATAGGTGTGTATTCATGAGTTGGCACATATTACCTAGCTTGGTGGGCATAGATAGGCAATCTTCCTAGGTGGCATCTCCTATGTTTAGGCCACATTACCACCTATACCTTAGGGTGTTTCTCTGAGGAGAGGGGTCAAAGCCAATCTTCCTGGGTGTTGTCTCCTACGTTTAGGCCACCTATCTTTGATTGAGGGAGGTGGAGATATTCATGGGAAAAACTCGAATTTTCTCATGAGGATCCATAAAGAGTTCATTCCTTCTAATAAAGCTTAGCGTTTACTTCTTTGCTTTTTGTATCAGTTGTGTTTATGTATGCTTAGCATTTACTTATTTGCTTTTTGTTTATGATCAGTGTTGCTAAGTATAATTTCATCTGTGCGGGGTTCTCATTGACTCCATTGGTGAGTAGCTTTACTTTGTGAGTTAGGTTTTAATTTGCTAGTATCAAAGCTCCCTTTATTGGGCTCCTTCCCTTTTGGGTTGAGAGAGGGCATCTTTGTGTGGGTGATTTGTTCATTCATCTTGATGTGAGATTTGTAAGCTATGAGCATTCAAATGCTTGCTTTGTGAGGAATTGTTGAAAGTCTTCATCATCAATGAGTGAGTTGAGAGAGTAGGAGAAAGTATTATCCCAAGCATACGCTTTGACCTTGTTTGTGCACCACACCAATTCCATGAAGAAATCTATGTGCGATAAGGTCTTTGTAAGCTTCATTGAGCGCCAGAACATTAGAGAGTGCTTGGTAAAATTACATTACTCACCTGTGTGGACTGAGCCTATGAAGGTTCAGCCCAAAGCTAGGCTCATTTTGACTGAGCATAAAGCCATCAACCAGCAGCAGGAGTTATTCACCAAGCTCTCATCTCAGGTGTTGCTCCTGTTTTATGTAATGTTCAAGCAACCTTTACTGTAAAGTTTTTGAAGGTGCACAACTCTATTGCGCAATAAAACCAGGCACATTCTCGTCTTTTTTGATGTGCATGTTTTGGTGCGCAGTAGAGAGAGTAAATCTGATATCGTGAAGAACCTGATTTGGGACTAAAATCAAGGTGGTTTTCCCCGTTTCTCTGCCTTGAGAGTTTAAACTTTTTGTGAACCTTTTAAATTCAAACCTTTGTAAAGCTTTGTGAACTTTAAAAAAAAAACATAAAATAGATGTATTAGGAACTTATCAGTTATGTACAAGATTCAAATATATCACCTCCTAAACTCCCACCATTTCACCGTTTTAACAAACCGCATATCGTATCCTACTTCTCATCCTCCCAAGCATAAGAGGATTGCTCCCAAGAAATATGATTACTTGGTTGCATACAAGCAGAAATCGTACTCTCTCCTTTAGTCCATACTTTTACCACTGGTCTTCTACCCAAAGGGTTCTCAATGAAGGTAACATATGTATGGATTGGATGCTTTTCCTTAAAATACCATCTCTTTGTCTTTGGCCCAAACTTAGGTAGTTTTGCCTTCAAATCTAGACCTGTATAGCCTTGCCACATGACATCGGTTAGAAAAACCTAGTATATATAAGAGTCTCCTCGACCATAGATCAAATCATCTAATCTTAGACTGCAAGGTTTGGATTAGTTGCACCACAACACCATCATTCATTTTATTAACATAATATACATACCAACACTTATACGCATCTGTACATCAATTCTATCACATCCACCTCTTGGCAAGCCTCTTTTTGAAATATTCTACTATTCCTAGAGAACAATATCTAATAATACTAAAAACCAAATTAGTAGCCCTATCAGCTACATAAAATCTTCCCAAAACGTCCAGTCCCCCCAATACCCTTGAATCCCTATGTTGCTTGAAACCCGTTTCCCAATCTTGCCCCAAGCCCCTCTAATGGTTGGACAGTCCCAAAAAGCATGTCTCCCATCCTCCAATGCTGATCTGCATCTAGGGAAAATCCCAGAGGTGAAGTTCCTCTCTAAAAGTTTATACCCAATAGGCAAAGCCCACATGCACACTCTTCACAAGAAAATATGAGCTTTCACATGAATACCCACTTCCCATATCATCTTCCATCTCTTCATCCAGATATTAGAATTTCACTTCACCCTCCAAATCTTATTATAGTACCACACATTCACTTCACTCTTGCTCAGCTTCTCATACAGAGTCATGGTTACCCCTTTATCTAGCTTGTCTCCATTAAACTAAGCTCAATCTTTCAACCAACAAGTCTCATCAATTGCAGTATCCATCCCCTCTCCACTTCCACCAATACTTGTCTCACCAATTGCAATTCCCCTGGTTGGAGCCTAAACTCATCCTTCAATTGTCTCAACTCCTTCCATCCCACTAGAGACCAATCCCAACAATAAGCCAATCTCCTTAGACCTTTGTTATTCAGCTTCTTAGCTAATTTGATGTCTAGAAGGGCCAAAGAAGGACTGAACTTATGATTCCACCATATCCCTAGACTAAACAGAGTTCGTTGTGGCTTTGGTACAGCCATGCCATTTCACCATCCCTAAAACTCCCTTCCAGTTAGCACATAGGAACTTGTAAAAGGGAGACCTTGTGATTTTTAGGGGAGCATAAGGTAAAAGCTTATCTTTCTAACCTAATTCCATCCACCTGCCTTTAAGAAGCACATGAGAATCCTCAACTAGTTTCCTTAACAACCTAGTCCAAGTCTCCTCTTGATGTAAGCATTTAGGGAGACTCATAGCTATCCTAGCTTTAGCATGAATGGGTAAGTGTAGAATCCCAATGCCTCCTTTCCTCTTAGTAGGCAGGCTCAACTTATCCTAGACTAGCCAGGCTGCCACTTTTCTATTATTCCTCCCATTTTCCCATAGGAAGTCCCTTACAGGACCTATAATCTTCTTCCAATGATATTTACATAAAAACATAATATTAACATTTAACACCACATTGCAGATGACCACCTTGTCATGAAAAGGAACCCTGACCCCCATCCCACTTCTTCAGCTTATTAAGGAATCTCTCAATAGCTGAGTTAGTTAGTTGCTTATTTGACACCTCCACTCCAAAAGGAACACCCAAATGTTTGATTATTTGACCCCTCCTTATTACATCACACCCCCATCTCTCTAGGTCAAAGTCATTATCTTTAGTCAAGCTAATGATCCTAGATTTATGAATATTGCACCTAGAGTCAACGGCTTCAACAAATTCCTGCATAATCCATAAAGCATGTCTCAAGTTGTCATTATCTTCCCTCAAGAAGAGTAATGAACCATCTGCAAAACATTGTATAACCAGCTATTCTTCACCCCTCAACTTTAACCTAGTCACCCTTCCTTTGTCACATGCGTCTTCCAAAGCCACAATCAAGGGATGGGAAGCAATAGGAAATAGCAAGGGAGCAAGGGGGCACCCCTATCTCAAGGGAGCAAGGGGGCACCCCTATCTCAAGGATCTTCTAATCTCACTCCCATCACCAATCTTCCATTTAATAACAGTTTAGAATAAGGTTTGGTTGGTTGTTAAGTTAGGAAGCATATTAAGGCCATGCATGTGGTGTAATGTGGATGAAAAATGGTTTATGCGAGGCCTCGTCTTCTAGTTTATGATTTGGTTGGTGGGTCCATACAAGGAAAGAGGGATTGTGGCTTTGCTTGCAGATTCATGCGCCAAATCACCCGCATTTGATTATTGTCTGATTATTGTCCAATGACTGATGGTGATCGTCAATTGTTTGGTACGACAAGGTATGATTCCTAGATCTCATAGTGAACTAGAGACTAGGCTTCCTTGTTGTTTCTTGTTGCTCTTTGGTAGTGAGGTTCTTATTGTGGTATGTTGGAGGAAATTCAAGCATGAAATGGGTGGAAGGTGTGTTGGATTATCCAAAATGTAGAAACATGGAAAGTCGAAGAGCCATAAATAAGCTAGCGTTGCACCTTGTCATAGTTATCTCCCTTGGTCGATATTTTTGGGGGACCACGTTGGGAGATGGGAGAGGTTTGCTGCAGCAGTGCCCAAGGGTGTGGTGGTCGTGCTTGTGGTGGTGGCGGTGTGTTGCCTGGTCATCCTAGTCACCTGGGTTGTGCTTGGACATGGTAGCATGGCTATGACTTTCACATGGTATTAGAGCTCAGGCTTGTGGTCCTGGTCCTCTCTCGTCTTCGGGCCGGCTCGAATGGAGGAGGGTGTGTTAGTCATCGCCCTCGATCGATATAGCTTTCATGGCCTTCTTGGCTTCCCTTCTCTTTAGGATGCTGAACTACACCCACGTCTACTCTATGCCATGAGTAGCGCCTCTCTTATAGTGGTATCAGGGCTTGACTTTGATCCGACTTTCCCCAAATTTTATCAAATGGATTTTTTAAAATCCCCCTACCCTCTTCTTGCTCATGAAGTAAACCCTAGAAACCCATGCTCAAATCTCTTTACACATGCTATGTAGGCCTACTCAAACTTGTCCTAATGTCATTAGCACCAAAGGCACTCCAAGCCCTAAACGCTTACGCAAATACACCCACCTACAATTTCGACCATAGAAAAACCTAGAAAACCAGCAGCAGCATGGCTTGATTTGAACATCATCAACAAACGCACAATAGTAGTAACCAATGCAGCAGATGATGCACATCAGAACAGTAAAACGACAGGAAATGATGCAACAAACGGTGCACATCACAAGTAAATGGTGCAAAGCGCACATTCAGCTTCTTCCCTCTCTCCAAACCCTAAAACGCAGTAGATGGCGCATATAAGGCATCAATTTTTACCTTGGTAGGGGTCATGAATGTCTGCCGATACGATACATTGCCATGGCTTTCTTGCAAGCATCAAGCCTTCTACTTATTAATGGTGAGTTGCTACATCAAATCAATGCAAAGATTGGTTGATTTTCTTGCTTCATGATAAGGTTTGGGGGTTTTGCTCATAAACCCTAAATCCTTGCCACCATTAGTCGCTTTATAAATGTTCATGTGTTGATTCCATGCCATTCCTGCGTCACACTGATAGCCATTGGAATCATTCATAGCCATTTGGATGCATATATGATCAATGTGATATGAAATCTTGCCATCCACTTACATGATGGCAGAGATTGATGCTATTGGACCATTTTGGGATGCTTATGACATGCACATGAGGTCATATTCTTATACTTAAAGCTTATTTGGAGAATTTTGATGTGGTGATGCTCATGTATGCCATGGTTTAGGCATAGTTTTGGTGTTGTATTGTTGATGTAATTGGATTGGAGAAGCTACACATTACATCGGATCATGCTATGAATATGATGATGAGGCATGAGCATATGCCATATGTTGTAAAAGCACGAGTCATGCTTGCCTTGTAAGTGGCTTCATTTCATTTATTTGAAGCTTTTCACATATCACCTCACTTTGTAACTCACATTTTCAATTCATAGAATCTAGAAATGTAGTCCCAACTGAGTTAGTGTAGTGGTCAAAGCTTGTGACTTGTAACCTCTAGGTTATGAGTTCAAGTCCCACTAGGCTCTCTCATGTTATAAAGGGACACCTATGCTCGCTTGATGTGTTTGGTTGCTCGGGCTCTTGCCCCTTGAACACTCGAGTGACTCCTCCTTCTCGGGTGGTGGATCACCCGAGATAGGAGGATCCATACGAGACCCCTCCGCTGTTCCAGCGTTCGACTCATCGCGGTGGTCATGGGGGATGCCTAATTTGGGCTCTTGCCCGATGGTACGTGGCCCTTGCCCGACCATGATAATTGGCTAATTGTTGGAAGGGGAAATCGGCTCCACCCACTTGAGTGGGCCCCGGGTGTGTACGAAAAAAAAAAAAGAATCTAGAAATGTATAGAAGGGTATCCTTGGCATTGGAGGAGAGGCCAAGGGAGAGAATTTTTTGAACTTTTCGTGCCGTGATTGCTTTGGGAAAGGAGTATGGAGAGGGATTAGGTACCCGGATGTGAAGAATTGGCCCCAGTCCTTACCTTTGGACATAAATTTGGTAAGGGGGTGAGAAGGCTTGGCCAAGAGATTGGCACAAGCATCAAAGCACTTCATTGACTCGGTACCAACTTCTATTCATTGCATTCGAGCAATGGGGCCCAAGTGATTCGACTCATTGGCAAGTGCAAGAGCATTGTTATTCATGGGATTGGTACAAGACATGAGGATGCATGCCATGGATGTGGTTTGGTATGGAATGGATGTGGCAAAGTTTGGCTATTGATGGGATGTATTGTGTTATGCACTTGATAGTTGAGATTTGACACCAAATGCAAAGGAGATGCTATTGAATTTTTGTCAAGATCCATGCTTGGCTACAAGCTAAACCCTAAACTCAATCACTCACAAAGGATTAGTTGTCAACCAAGGGTAATACATCATTGCGAAGTTCTCACTACAAGCTTTGAATAGAGCCAAAGAGTTCATTAATTTGACACTGGAAGAATAAACAAATTAGGGTTTTATAAAAATCATAAAACCTAATTTTGGACTCATTCAAGATCTTATCAAGGTGAATACATAGCTTCAAATTACTCATTGAGAGATTTCATTTGAACTGAAAAGCACCCAATTCTGACATCATTTGTTGCTAGATCAACCCTAGGTAGCTGACTTTGATCAAAAAGTCAAAACAGAATATAGCCTTTGACTTGAGCAAAATGGTTCAAAGGTAGTTAGTACTAAGCATTAGCTTTCCAACAAGCCAAAAAAATAAAAAGTTGGACTAATATTTTAGGTTTTAGGGCCAAAACTCGATTTCAGCATTTCAGCAGTGTCATATACATCCTAAAATAGAGAAAATTAGGGGATTTCTATTTTTTAATGTCTTTGCTTAGTTGGATAGTACACACTTAGAGATTTTCATAGAACTAAGAATCTCCAAATTGTGATAAGTTTTGGGCCTTCTACACTCCATTTCCATTTTTCAGCCTTTCATGACCACCCAAACAAGCCTTGGTGCTTCAAGAGTTGGACATGGAGAATGTGGATCATTTGACATGATTGAGGAAGGAGATACTAATCCCAAGATTGGGAGATTTAATGCAAACATGGATCAACAAGAATGTCATGAACAAGGAGGTACAACTTGTACCAATGTTGCAAATGCACAAAGTCATGGTGGCACTGAGTCAAATGCAAATGCAATGCCTACTATGACAAGTGATATGGCTCAAATGATGATGTCGATGAGAGGAAAGATGAAGAGACCATCACGAGGACAATGGTGGATAAGATCAAAGGTCTTCGTTTAATGACATTTAAGAATGAGTTGTCTCAATGCAATAGTCATGAACATGTGTGGCAACCTACTCCGACACATAAATCCTTTGTGGAAAAAGCTTCACATGACTTGGGGTGGACATCTTAGAAGATCACACAACGCTGATGGTTCAAAGCAAGCTAAAGGCATTGTGTTCAGTGACACATGTCAAGTCGTATTTGGCAATAAGGAAAACAACCCAAACTTACACTCTTTTCTTAGAGCCATGCACAACTCAATGTATGCTTCCACACCAACAAGTGATGCAAAGGGCCAAGGTCATGTATATCAATCTTCTCAAAATGATGCTTATGTACCCAACAAAGGTCATAGTCGTCATCAAGGTTTTGCTTCAAGATTCCATGGGTATGAAGACCATTATAATAGATTTGAGGATGACAACGCTCATGTGGATCAAGGAGAATTCAAAAAAGTTAAGGACAAAGTTATGCTTACCAAATTCAACAATGAAGCCACCACTAATGAAGACTTTGAGGAATGGATTAACAAGATGAACCTTTACTTTGAGATCAATGATCAGACTGAAAGGGCTAAGGTCTATTATGCTACACTACACTTGGAAGGATATGCTCATGCATGGTGGAGGCATCTTCATGCACGTGTGGTGAGAGAAGTAGCATAAGGAGCATGCCAAATCATGCAAAGCACACAATGCTACTATTAATAGGTTATTCTTGAAAGTGGTGGAGGCATCTTCATGCACGTGTGGTGAGAGAAGTAGCATAAGGAGCATGCCAAATCATGCAAAGCACACAATGTTACTATTAACAGGTTATTCTTGAAGTGGTGGATGAGGAGAATAATAAAGATGTGGAATCATTTGATAATTGTTATGAATATGTGGATGTTGATGATGAAATAGATCTAGATGGTGAGTTTCCATTTGATCGTGGTGGTGCTTCATATAGGCCTTGTGATTATGAAGCTGATACTTTATGTACTACAGTGGATACATGTATACATGAAGCTACTCTATGCTCAATCTCCTATGAAGCCTATGCTAGATGCAAGGGGGCAAATACCTTGAGGCTAAAGGCCATGGTCAATGGAAGAGTGGCATTCGTGTTGGTGGATAGTGGTAGTACACATAATTTTGTGAAATAGCAATCATTGTATAATCTTAAATTATACACAGATGCTTTATCAGAAAGGTTTAAGTGGCAAATGGGGATGCTATGGATTGTACAATGGTTTACAATGATGTGGATGTGTTTCTCTCAAGGGATTACACTTGAAAAAGAAAACTTTTGCTAGTATTGAACATGGGGCCAATTGACATTGTTTTGGACTGTGATTGGCTGTCCACTCTTGGGACTTTCTTCATGAATTTAAGCAAGATTTTCATGAGGTTTATGTATGGATAAATGAGTTTCACTTTGCGTGGATTTTGGAGCTTAAGGTTGACATTAATTAATGGCACTCAACTCAAGGGAGAGCTCAAAAAGATGGGATAAATGTATGTGTTACAAAAGGCCATGTTGAAGAGAGCAAGAACACACATGAAGGGATGATAAAGCTACTAAAGGAGTATGAACATGTGTTCCAAATTCCCAAATGCTTGCTACTTGAGCATGATGTGGATCATGGGCTAGAGCTTGAGCCTAATTCTAGCCCCTTAACAAGCCTCTCTATAGATTGTCAAAGGTTGAGAAAGATGAGGTGGCAAAGCAAGTCAAAGAATTGATGGAAATGGGTTTGGTCGAGCCAAGTCTCAATCATCGTTAGCATCACCCGTGCTTTTGGTAAAAAATGAAGGATGGTATCTTTTGCATATGCATTGATTATTGTGATTTGAACAAGATCACTATCAAGAATAAGTATTCAATCCCAAGGGTAGATAATATTTTAGATGAGTTGAAGGGTGCCAAATTATTCACCAAGATTTACTTGAGATCAGGCTACCACAAATTAGAATGAAAAAGTGCTGATGAATACAAGATGACATTTAGGACCGAGAGGAGTCTCTATGATTTCATGGTGATGCCATTTGGATTATGTAATGCACCCATCACTTTTCAAGCCTTGATGAACAAAGTGGTTCAACCATTCCTCTTCAAGTTTGTATTGGTCTTCTTCGATGACATATTGATGTATATAGCAAGAGTGAAGAAGAGCACTTGGTTCATGTGCTTGCATAAGGTTTTGGATTCATTGAAAGCCAACCATGTATACATCTCTTGTACCTTGGTCACATTGTGGGAGAAGATGGCATAAGGGTGGATCCCAATGCGTAAAGAATTGGCATCCTCCCACCAACATTATGTTTCGTCCTTAAAACATGCATCATGTCAAAGACTAATGTATGAACAAGATGTGAGTGAGGCATCAAGGAAAGCCATCCAAGCGAGCATCATTAAGCTTGATGGCTTTAAATATTCATGTAATGCTATCCTTTACGTGATCATAGAGGTAAGTAACCAAATTCCTTCAAAAACCTCACCTACACCAGATCAACCCTCACCGTCATGTATGCCCCAACACAACTAGCCTCTCCAAGGACCCTACTAACACCTTTCTACTAGCACTCCTAACCATGCTACTAACTCTCCTAAATTTTCTACTAATTCTCCTAACCTTATAAAATAATTTGATCCGTGTAGGTACTCAAGGCTACCAGCCCCCAGCAAGACCAAAGTTTCCATAATGAAGGTGGTGGGTGCTTCGTCGCCTTGCTCCCTATTCTTGAATTCCTCCTACGTAATCATAAAATCATCCCTTATGATGCCAATGTAACAAAGCAAAGCAAAGAATTTGTGAGGTATAGGAGGATTGAGATGAGACAAAGAGAGAAAGGATTTGTCATGATATTGTCAAGTTGTTTTCTCAAAAGATGACTAGAATGGACACTGTTGCTAAAAGAGACATATTCACCAAAATGATTAATCATCCTATAATGATAAACCTTCAGCAAAAACTAGATGAAGATAATATTCAAGCAGCTCTACTAGGCTACGTTCACAAGGGATGCTTGATATGGTGAAGCAACCAATGTCTACCAAAATGATGAGTTATTTCTTAGAATATCAAATTTAATGATGTCAGTCAATAATGGAGTGGATGGGTCATCCAAGCTAGAAATTTTAGTAACCTCCAAGGTTTTAAATATTCATAGAAGAAATTTCTATGTAGCTAAATCTACGCTACTTATTCAAGTTGATGGAAACCTCCCCTTATTCGAAGGTTGACAGAAGCAACACAGTAGCACCATCATGTAGGAGGTTAAGGAATTGGTTTTCTCTTTTTCATCTACTCAAACACACATCTCACCCAATAAAAAAGATATATGCTGCAAAAGGATAGGAAGGAAATGATTTGTACATCACTCAATTCATCTTCTCAATGCGCCCCAAGTTAGTGGATTAGCAATATCCTTATATCCTTGAAGCATTTTGTTTTGTAGTATGGAAGTGTGGTGGTAGTATTCTATTGTCTTGAAATTCATGTGGTAGTGGTAGTTACTCGTAGCTAATACCACTAAAACTAGCATTTGTATTAGTAGTCCTATCACTAAAACTAGCATTTAGATTGGTAGTTTATCATAGTAGTGTTCTAGAGCTTTATTTAGTTAAGTAGGTGCTGCTAACAAGTGCTACTATTAGTAGAAACTAGTTTGCTACTTATTATAGCAATGTTTGCTAGTTTTCTCCTTATTATAGCAATGTTTTAGTATCTTTAAGTTTAGAAAGTAGTGCTGGTTAGTGGTATCAAGTGCTTGTAGAATAAGTATCTTGATTGTGAATTATCATAATAGTATTCTAGTGCTTTACGGATCACTGGTGGGTAGTGCTACTTTTACTGCTAACAAGTGCTACTATTAGTATCAAGTGGACTGCTAGATATTATAGCACTACTTTGATGCCTTTCACTTCACATGATGGTGGTATCTCTAGTGCTAAAACAAGTGCTAGTAAAATAACCTTTGGATTGCTAGTTATCATGGCAGTATTCTAGTATAGTAGTTGGTGCTAATAAGTGCCACTAAAACTAGCCTTTGTACTATTGGTATCATGGTTAGTGCTAGTTAGTACTATAAATAGTAGTAATTGGACATTTTGTACTATTAGTAACTTGCCAATTGATGCACTAGTTAACTAGAAGTAGGTATTGGGTTACTAGTGGCTACAACTCTTAGATTGCTGTTAAATACCCCATATGGCTAATTAGCAGTGTAGATCACCAGTTTCCTTAATTTAGCTAGGTAGTGCTAGTAAGTTATGGGCTTTCTACTTTGTTGCATGGTATAATAGGCTCACTGGCTTGAAGATGATGTGGAGTTTCTTTGGATTTGGGCATAGTAAGGGGGAGCATGATGGAGTGGGGGCTATTGTGAAGAGAGCATTGATGCACAGACAACTAAAGGTGGATTCTATGAGTCTCTAATGTGCTACTGATGGAGGTGGGGCTTTTGTGAAGAGAGAAACTAAAGGTGGATTCTATGAGTCTCCAATGTGCTATTGAAATGGTAAGTTTTCTTTGGTTAGCAATGTTAAACATGGATCAAGCTCGAAAGAACAAGATATAAGAAGAGTGTTCTTGGAGGTAAAAGTTAGAGAAGTGGATAGACCTCTCTCATCTAGAACTACAAATTGGTTCCCAACTCTCGATCTCTGCATTATGTTTTTGGAGACTCAACACATGATGTGGTGAGTTTTCTTTGGTTAAAATGTGGCTCAAGCCTCCTTTCCATCAAAAGAATGGGATATAACAAGAGTATTCTTGGAGGTGAAAGTTGGAGAAGTGGATAGATCTCTCTAAACTGCTCTACAAATCAATTCCCAACTCTTAATCTCTGCATTATGTTTATGGAGTCTGAATGCATGACAACACAATAGTAAAATCATGAAGATTGTATATTGCAATGCTTGCATTTGTGGTTTGTGGAGCAGGTGCAAGAACAAGTTATATGTGCCAAGATGGGAGTATCATATACTCATCAACAAAGGGCACATAACCTAAAGATTAGATTTGTGATGAGCTTGCACATGAAGATTAAATTTATGATGATCCTAAATATGAAAGGCATCAACGACACTCTTAGAGATTCTCTTTGCATGCTCTTTACATCGGAGATAATTTTGTAATAAATGCCAAGGCAAACAATGATAAGGATGTAGACTTCTACATCCTAAACGCTTGGCACCGACACTCCTCACATGAACTGCCGACACTTTGATACCATGAGAAGAATATAGGGGAGAGAGTGAGCTTGAGCTCCTTGTAAGCAAATGCACACACATAAGAGTAGATAAGCACATAAGAGAGATGGATGGCTAAATTTTCTTCTATTTTCTTCTCTTCTCTACAACCATAACATAAAAGGGAAAGTAATCTTCTCCTATAACTCACAAAGGTTGGTATATAGTGTGAACCCAACTACATGAACTGGTGCTGTAACTATGCCATAAATCTAGAGTGGCTGTCACACCATCTATAAACCATTGATGGTACCCCATAATATCACCAACCATCATGCTAGTGGTGTAAGTGTAAAATAAGTGGGTCATCAATGTCTGTAGCACTAGTTAAGGTTGATATCTCAATATAAGAGACAACCATCATGCTAGTGGTGTAACTGCGAAATCTATCACCCAAGTGGGTCATCAATGTCCATAACACTAGTTAAGCTTGATATCTCAACATAAGAGACAATGCATTGATGCAGATAGAGGCCACTATGCATAAAAGCTATATGTATAGAGCCCTCTATACATAAGAGCAATATACATAGAGGCCTCTAATTCATAGAGGCCTCTAATTCATAGATGCCTCTAATTCATAGATGCATAGAGGCCTAAGAGGGGTAACTCATAGGCATAGAGACCTCTACGCTTCTATACATAGATGCATAGAGGCCTCTAATTCATAGATGCATAGAGGTATCTATGTATAAGTGGAGTATTGCATAGGCATAGAGACCTCTACACTTACAAGTTACATAGATGCATAGAGACCTCTATCATGTAAGAGTCAATACATATAAAGAGATGCATGTATGCATAAGGGGCCTCTATGCATAGATGCTGCACAGAGGCCTCTATGCATCTAGCCTCTATGTATAAGAGGCCCCTATATGCATAGATGCATAGAGGCCCCTATATCCATAAGAGTCAATGCATAGGCATAGATCTATATGCATAAGAGTCAATGCATAGGTATAGATGCCTCTAAGCATAAGAGGCCTCTATGCATAAAGAGACTTCTATGTATAAGGAGAATTCATAAGAGGCCTCTATGCACAAGATTCCCCTATGCATAAGGATACTTTTATGCATAGATGCACATAGCCCTCTATGCCTAGGCATAGAGGCAATGCATAGGCGTAGAAGGCACCTCTATGTGTGAGGAGGCCTCTATGCACACCATATAAATAGAGGCCCTTATGCATAGGAGGCCTCTCCTCTATGCAGAAGTGGCTTCTATACATAGATGCATAAAGGAATCTATACACATTAAGCTTCTATGCATAAAGGCCCCTATTCACAATAGGCTTCTATGCATAAAGGCCTCTATGCAGAATAGGCTTCTATACATAGATGCACAATGGCCTCTATACATAAGAGGAAATTCATAGGCATAGAAGCCTCTCTACAATGCAAAGATGCATAGAAATAGAAGTATCTATGCATAAAAAGAGGACGCTAAGAGACTTCTATGCATAGATGCATAGAGGCCTCGATGCATAAGAGACTTCCATGAATAGATGCATAGAGGCATCATTTGCATAGGTGTGGTGTATAGAGGCATGCCAAAACCTCCCCTAAACTCTACACTAGTGGATTGGAAAATGCCTCACAAATGCAAAGCAATCTTCATCATATGGCAACTTTTAACTATCTTACAATAGTAAATTAGGAAATGCAAACCTTCAACAAACACCAACTTATACTGTAATGGAAGATTTGTTTACAATTGGACATTCGTAGTCATTCTCACGATCCCACATAACTATTCAAGATATCTTCATTTCCTATCTTAATCACAATTCTCTTGCATTTTCCTAATTCCACTCCATTTCCATATACATGCTTCATATCCATCCTACCTTATGGGTGGAAATTGAAAGGAAGTGATAAAATAAATGGTGCTTCACCCTCAAAATTGTTATTCTAATGGTATTAGCTAGCTCTAAGGCCCCCTTTATAAGATATCCCATATATAGATTTGGGTTTAAAAATTCAGTGTGGCAAAATGGTTAAGAGAGGGCTTGGATAGGTATGGCAACCACCAACCAAATAGGTTAACTGCAACTGTAAGTTGATATTCCCATATTGAGCATTAAAGATAGAGAAAAATCTTCTTGGGACACAATGTCCTTGGGTTGTGAGTCTCGATCGAGTAGTATTAAGACAACCTTATATGGGACTAAAAGTTGCCAATTCTAATGATCTTATATTTAGTCTTGTATTATCCCAGTGGGATGATGTGATTGGTTGGGTCCAACTACACACTAAACATAGGGTGTCCATTATATGTCATCCTATTATACAAGTCCTCATATATACCATATATAGACATGCTACATAGCTATCAAATGGTGATCTATCCACCTTCCTTATATGTGCACACTTTTTTCAAAGTGCATGGAACCTCCATCTCACTATCTTTCTAGATTGCCATTCAAGCTATAATCATTTATAGCACACGAATCAGAAGTAGTTGGCCATCTTAATATCTTTCTAGATTGCCATCCAAGCTATGATCATTTATAGCACACGAATTGGAAACACAAATCGAAAGTAGTTGGCCATCTTAGTATCTTTCTAGTCTTCCATCCAAGCTATAATCATTTATATTACACAAAATGGAAACACAAATTGAAAGTAGTTAGCCATTATTTTAATCATTGGTTTATAACCTAGCCTTCTTCTTTTTGAGAACCTTGCGATTTGTGTTAACATACGTCATATTTTTATCATGCCTTAACTCTACATGACTCAACTTTGGGCCATGATCCACAATCTAGTACATCAAATCACCATGCTAAATAAAGCATTATTTAGTTTGACACATTTAATTTAAAGGATTCAATAAAATAAAAAAGAAAATTAGATAGCACTTAGATTAATATTATAATTGTGATTTAATTAATGCTATAACCACTCATGATAAAACCCCATTTTAGAAGTAATTCCTTTGATCTAGAAGATAACAAGACATGAATTGCTAAATGCCATTATGCTTTTAAAGCATATCTAAAATATACAAATTTATATAGGATATTTCTTTCTAGATATTCTTGTTTTTTTTTTTAGTAGGATGCTACTTTCTCCAACATTTTGATGCAATAGGATGCTTGTTTTTTTAGTAGGATGCTACTTTCTCCAACATTTCAATGCAAAAACCAAGCCACACTAAGTTAACTTGTTTTTTATGCTAGAAAATAACAAGGCATAAATTTCCAAATGCCATTATGACTTTCAAAACATATCTAGAATATAAAAATTCATGCAATATATTTCTTTCTAGCATCATTTTTTTAAAGTAGGATGCTACTTTCCCCTACATACTTCGACGCACATTTTGATGCCATAAACAAAGCCACACTAAGTCAACTTGTTAGATATATTTTTATCACTTTAAAATATAATGTATAAATTATATTTAGCTATATATCTCACTATTAACAATATAAGTATTAGACAAAACATTATATTGATTCAAAGCATGCTTATATACACGCCACCTTTTTGCTTATGAAAAAATTAACCTATTTCATGCTAGTCCCATTGGCAAATGTAAAGCAAGCTCACCACACGTAGCAAAATTTTAGTTATTTTTACAAAAAAATAGACGTTTCAACTTAAGCACTTGTCAAGTCCTTAGCAAAGTTAAACCAAGAAGTATAAACCACCCCCATTTTTCCAATGGTTCAAAATACATATATTGTGTGTCTCACTTGCATTTTCAAGCCTCAAAGACTAAGGATAACTTGTGAGAGATGATGGCAATTTGTTCATACATAGGCAATGGTTTTATATAAAAGAATCTTAAGTACAAAAAAATGCTTACCAAAAAGATTTCATACAAAAAAAATGATGTACAAAATGTAAGCTTTTCCAAGGGTACAAAGCTCTTGTGTTTTCAAGCCTCAAAGCCAAAAGATAAAGGATATCTCGTATGATAGTTTGTGTGTATATATAGGTAATATTTTTGTACAATAAAAGAATCTTCAAAAACAAAAAAAAAGTTCTTACAAAAACTTTCATACAAAAAATGGTGTACAAAATGTACGAGCAAAAACATATACACAAAATTATTAAACAAATACACAAAATTATTAAACAATATTTTGTAAGCAAAAATCTTCAATACAAAAAAGGAAAATCTTTAAAAATAGATTCATACAAATAAAATGATGTGCAAAGTTTAAGGGCAATAAAAATATAAAAATTATGGTGTGTTATTGAATCGTCACACAAATAATTAGGCTAAAGGTACAAATTTTTAAATTATATAAACTGTTCATTTTTAAGAATGCAACTTAGCTTTTGATTACTTAAGATGCAAAATATTAAATCTGAAGCTCAAAGGAGAGGAAGTTTAAATGAAACATAATTTTTAAAGAAATTTATAAAATTTATGACCTTTGCTATGACGAAAAGCCTCAAAGCAAGGTAGTGAATAAGATAAGAAACATTGTAAAATATGTAAGGTGTGATAATAAATAAACAGCAAACATGTATTAATTGAATGTTTCATGTAGAGAACTTGATGCATGTACATAAAATAATATATAATTGTTAATCCAAAACCACCATGCACTAGCTTGATATATGACTTGTTGAATCTTAAAGATTAGTTTTTTTTGTGCAATTTGGAGTAAGTTATGGAGCATGTCCTTATGAAATGGCCACAATGAATTTATCACCACACAACAAATAGCAAAAAATATTTTGGTTTGTGAATATGCATGAATATAGACATTCTATTGGATATAGGCATACAAACGTCTTGAAAAAGAAAATATATGCAAGGTTAGAGAAGAAACAATTTCATGCATCAATATCAAGATGAAAAATTGCAACAACTAAATATGCTATAACAAATTAGAATTTTTTGAATGTAGATAAAGTTTAAACCTAGCAATAAATCAAAAGGTGTTAATGAAGAGTAAAAGTTTTAATTTTTTGCACATGCATAGGTCAAGTTGTCATTTCTTGGTCACATGTATGGGCTCAAGTTTTTATAGTCTATATTCAGTTTACATCTCAATATATATATCCCTTTAACATGGAAAAGCGCTTCATCCATGTGGCATTTATTATTGCTCTCTATATGGCAAAAGAAGCACCCAAACCTCCTCTAGATGGCAAAGAAAGCCCTCCTGCAACCAATAAAGCATCTATTATGTATGCTACAAGTACTAGCATTATCTTGAGGAGGATGAAGTGATTTGCTTGTCTTGAGGAGTGTGGAAGCAATGGAATTTTCAATTGGTAGAGTTATGGAGATATACCATTGTTAAACATACCATTAAAGCATCTAAAATGAATAGGATTTTGTCATGTGATTAGGGAGGTCACTTTCTAAAACCTATATAGCATGTGCATGTATTTTAAATACTCTAGTTATTTGATAGTTAAATTTTTACACACTTGTTTATCTCTCTATTGTAAGTATACATGTTTGGATCTTGAATTAAAAAACCCCCTCTATAAATGTACATAAATAAATTACACTTAATAGCTATTTGTTTAATTTCTTTTTGTATATATATGGCATGTAAGTCTCCTAATTAAAAAAATCCCTCTTCGTGAACCTAGGTGCTATGTTATGTATGTTTAGCGAACAACCCCCCTTCCTCGAGGTCATGTGCAGCAATTATGTCTCTGCTTTTTGTACATGTTGATTCCTTCCAATGCATCAAAGGAAAAAGGTTGATATAAGAATGATTATAAGTATAGATTCTTTACCTCTCATGTCACTTTGCTAGTATTTGCATGCACTGATGGCTACCTCTCCCCCCATGAATGACATTTTCAGCTTTTGGTCATACTTTTTTTCTTCCATTTACAATTATTCTATGATCACCTTCCATTTACAATTATTCTATTTGGCTCAGGCTAGGCTACAGTGAATCTTCAAAGTCGAAAGCACCACGTTAGTTATCCACCTTTGGGCACAACAAGTTGGTTTGTGGGAGATCCACTTAGAGGGGCATTATATAGACATTTGACATGGAAATTTGTCATGATGAAACCAATTGATTGCATTTGGTGACTTTATTGTACAAAGGTGGCCATTTACTAAAGCAAGGTAGGGATCCTTTTCCAAATGGATATCAATTTCCATAGGAGGGTGAGAGGCACCAAGCATTATTCAGGCCATTGTATTAATTAATTAATCAGGCCCTAACGAGCCTGATTAATTAATTAATAACTTAGGCTTGACTAAGGTTTTAATACCTTAGCTAAGCCTAAGGTGCCCAGCCACCCACCGAGCACCAGCTAGTGACCGAGCAGCAGGCGGAAAAAATGAGCGACAGGCAGAAAAATTCTCTCTCTCTCTCTCTCTCACGCGCGCGCACACGTTTGAGGCCGATGGCCGTGTACAGCGCGGCAGAAAAAAAAACGGGCCACCTTTTATACGCGCAATGAAGCGGTTAAGGAAAGATTCTAGATGTAACCTGACTGAGCCTAAGGTTGCGCTCACATTATTAATTAAGTGAGACTAAGGTTGCTTTTGGCTCAACTAATTAATTAATGTGAAAACAAAATTTTGGTCCCATATTAAGGGGTTTGAGGAGGTATTAAAAACCTTTGTTCTTTGAAGGTTGGAGAGTTATTGATACATTTTCTTCAATCTATCTATCTTGGGCAATGACACAGCGCAGTGATGTGTTAAGCCAGCTCTCGCCACCTCTGCTTGTGAAATGCCCCCATGAGAAGCTCTCAGTGGACGAGGTCCTCCAGAATTGGGCGGGCGAGTTCGGGCGCGCCCAATTGCTCCATTTCACACTAGTAAGCTTGTCATGGAGCCTTTACGCCCTCCTTGCCCTCAGCATGGTTTTTGCAGACAGAACACCCCAATGGGTTTGCACCACCGCCACTCTTCCTGCTTCAATTAATGGGTCTTTAATCCCATCAACAAACTACACTCACCTTTGCTTACTGCTAACACTGCCCTTAATCCTCTTGCCTCTGCAGTTCAGCCCACAAACTACACACATGCTTTGGATTATCCTCCCATCAGCAGCGCACTGTGCAATTCTAGCTCTTCCTTGTGCTCCTTGGACCCTTCTCTTTGGCATTGGGTAGGAGGCAATCACCAATCCACTGTCTCTCAATGGGGCCTCATTTGTGGGCATGGCTACAAGGTGGGCTTGGCACAATCTGTGTTTTTCATAGGGGCTCTCCTGGGTATGAGCTAGCCTCCTCTTGGCATTCATTAACTCTTAAGCAAATAAAATTGATTATACCTTCATTTGAGTTGATCCTTATGTGGTCTTTTGTTTTTTTCAAAAAAAGAGGAAGACTTTAAATTGATTATACCTTCATTTGAGTAGATCCTAAGAGAGAGAAAAAAAGGAAGGCTTTAAATTAACAAGAAATAGATATTTACACCTCGCTTGTGTATACAACTCACACACACCACCGCCCCGACAATTTGTTTAAGGGTGCACATCCACCATAGTTAGCGAGGATAGAACCCAGGACCTCTGGGATAACACTCATCCTCTTACTTTTATTTAAGTGGGAAGGAGCGGATGTATGTATGTATGTATATATATATCTATATATATATATATATATATATATATATATATATATATATATATATACATCCGCGCTGGGCTACATGCCCATTGACAGACAACCATATCAAGTTTAATAGAATTATAAGTGGTCCTAGCAATGAGTTTCTAATGGTTTTTACAATTAAACCTTGCAGGAGCTGGTATCTATGGAAGCTTTTCAGATTCCTTTCTTGGCAGAAGAGGGGTTCTGGTGCTGGCCTGCTGTCTGAGTTCCTTGTGTGGTTTACTCACTGCTTTCTCTCCAAACTACTGGGTCTACCTTGTTCTGAGGGTGGCAACAGGCTTCAACTGTGGTGGCATGGGCTTGGCTTCTTTTCTGCTGGCCACAGAGCCTGTTGGGCCCTCAAAGAGAGGGCCTGTGGGCATGTCAACCTTCTACTTCTTCTCCGCGGGGATCGTCCTGCTCTCTGCCCTTGCCTACTTTGCCCCCTCTTGGAGACACCTCTACCTCATCATCTCTCCACCATGCATCCTCTACTGCTTCCTTGTGCTGCCCTTCTTGAGTGAATCTCCTAGATGGTACCTCGCTCGCGGCCGAGCCGACGATGCATTGGCCATCCTCAAAGACATAGCAGCAAAGAATGGGAGAGTTATTGCATCAGAGGTCACCTTAGACACAGAGCAAGCCAGCACCCCATTTCAGACCATTGGTGCATCTAAAATTGAGCAAGCAAATGCAGCAATCCTTGGCATATTCAGAGTGCCCACCACAAGAACAAGAATGATGATCATGCTGGTAGTCTGGCTAACCAGCTCACTGATCTACTATGGGATTAATCTAAATGTACCCAATGTGGGCAGCGGCAGCAATCTATACGTAGGCATTGCCCTCAATGCGATTGCAGAGATGCCTGCGTTTGCAATCACAGCAATACTGCTAAAAAAGGTAGGGAGGAGGAGCATACTTTCGTTTTTTATGCTATTGACGGGTGCGTGCGCCATAGCTGGAGCTCTGATAACTACTCTGAGTGATGAGATAAGTACAAACATGGAGAGCAAGGTGGCGCTAGTGTGTGGGGTGATGGCAATCTTTGGCATGGCAGCAACATACAATTTGGTGTATATATACACTGCGGAGCTGTTTCCCACAGTGGTGCGCAATGCAGCGATGGGTATGGCGACCCAAGCCGCGCAGGTGGGTGCCATAGCAGCGCCCATGGTAGCATTGCTGGGCCGAGTCCACCGGTGGTTTCCTTTCGGGGTCTTTTCCGTTGCCTCTGTGGTGGGCGGCTTACTTGCTTTGAAGCTTCCGGAGACTCACAACAGACCCATGTATGAGACCATGGAAGGCCTGCTTAGAGCAGAGTCCGCAGCGCTTCTGGAGCAGCACTCGGGAGAAGGGTAGGGCGGTGCTGGGGTTGTGTGTGTGCGCGCGCGCGTGGGGGGTGGGGGAGAGAGCATACTCTAAAATCCTCATTTCCTCAAAGCTACACAAAATATACCAGGTGGCCATGCTAGAAAAAAACATTATTCTTAGTGTACCTTTAGTGTATTTTCCATAGTTAAGATCATAAAAATGTAGGTTGGAATTTTGTCTTTTGGATTGCACTGTGCCATTTGACTGGTATATAGCAACCACTTGTACACATTACATTCATATAGCAGTAATATTTTGCAGTCATGTTAACTTTACATTATAGTCAAATAACATGCATGATTGTTATTTAGAAGTCTTGTGTCGACAAGGTGGCCATCGGTTCGCACTAGCAACCCCCGCAGTGTAGCTCACACGCATCAAACTTGGGCCCCCATCATGAGACCCGACCATTCTACCAGCTTGACTACAAGCCCGAGGGCATCTTATTTAGAAGTCTTAAAAAATGTAGCTCACAGGCATCAAACTCGGGCCCCATCATGAGACCCGACCGTTCTACCAGCTTGACTACAAGCCCGAGGGCATCTTATTTAGAAGTCTTAAAAAATGTTTTAGACTACTACCATATGAGTCATAATTTAGCATGCTAAGGTTAGTACATCCAATTAAAAGCCTAGAGCGAGCACTATTTGGAAAACCCATATAGCATATGTGTTAAAGTCATAATCAAGAAACTCCTTATGTATAGATTTTCATAATCTAGATACAACCCTTTTGTAAAATTTAAGGTACTAATAAAAGTACCCCTTTTATATCAAACTTTGTACTTTTTATATTAAAAAATCCCTCATATATGTACATTTTATTCCACATGAGAATAAAATCCCTTATTTTGAACTCACATGCTATTTTATATATTCTCCAATAACCCCCCCAAGACCCAAGACTAAAAGATAGTAATGATTCAAGGAAAGTTATACATACATTTGATTCCTAAACATCTTGAAAGGTTTGCAGTATGAAAGAGAACTAGGCTACGACTTTGGCATCCAAGAATGTATACATATGTCGATGAGGTTGGGTGATATGATGATAGCAGTCTAGATAACATCTCTGATATCATTGATCTCCAAAAGTAAATTGAGGAAGTAGCTTCTCAATATGAGATTTTTGATGCTGAGTTCAAGTGCTTACAAGCGCAACTCTTCGAACTTCGACCATAGCATGCCATACCTGTCGGTCGTTTGAGCCGAATGTTGAGCCAGTCGATGGAAGACCCACTCCAGGAGAAAATCTGCAGGCACCTGTGCAGAAGGAGCTCGTCGACGAAGCCGAGAAGGTAATTTTTTTCACATGCTCCCCAAATCTCATGTGTGGCGCCTCCATGCGTGTAAAGGCCCTGCATGTGAAAAAGTTGGCCTTTCCACGTGAGCCTTTGGACAAGTGGCTTCTAGGGCCAAGATGGACATGCAATCACATGCAGGAACTTGACATGCCATCATGGAGGCCCCACACACAAGATTTGGCTTCTAGGGCCCAGATGGACATGCCATCACATGATGAAGGGACTCTACATGCCATGATCACATGCAGAGACTCTACATGCCATGGAGGCCCCACATATTAGATTTGGTTTAATTTTGAAAAACAAATCTGTCTTTCCCATGCGTTGCATGCTTGATGCTGACATCAATTTTAATTAGTGAGCAGGAAATTGTATATCTTGAAGAGTTTGCTTTGAGGCAGAGTGGAAGATCCAGGGGACGAACTCAACGTTGAAGGAGTACACTGGCAAACTTGCCAATGATGTGAAGCTTAAAGCTCTTACAAAAAGAGTGCTTCATTTAAACTTATTTTGACTACATCAAGTTTGGAAAAAGTTGTTCTACTTCAATACTCAAAGCTACTTTATTTGTTCTCGACGCAGAGGTGGAGACCCTTGCATTTTATGGTGGCCTGTGACATTGTTGTTGGGATACATGATCCCACCATCATCAGGATGGAGCTCCAAGGGTCTCATGTTCTTATTTTAGCTATTAAAAAGGAGGCACTGGGAGCCCAGTAGTAAGAATCCTAGGATATAGCCATAGATGTCTCACACAAGATAACTATTAGATGTGTTTTGATGACTATGTAACTTTTTATGCTATGAATAGAAATTTAGGTTGCAAATTTGTGTAAAAATAGAACTAAGGATCCTCCTTGTTGGGAGGATCTCTCCTTGTGTCGTATGAGTTGCACCAAGTGTATGTCCTTATATGAACAATTGCATGCATGGTGTCACCAAAGATATCTAGCCTTCCTAGTTAGCAGCCTCATGTAGTGCCTCCATGGCGGCCTGAGTTGTCCACCACTACGTAGTAAGTTGTGGGCTTCTTGTTAGAAACTCATGTCCATACGGAGATACAAGTCCTGCAAGATTGAGGTTAACCTAGCATCTCTTAGTTACATAAGAGAGATAGCCCAATAAGAAATATGGAATAGCACTATAAACATTGTAAAATTTATGAGAATGGCTAGCAATGCCACAAATCTATGTATCTTGTTAACCCCATTTTGAGGTTAAACCTAGCATCTCTTCGCTACATAAGAGAGATAGCCCAATAAGTGCCATGGAACAACACTATAAACAGTGTAATTATGAGAATGGCTAGCAATGCCACAAATCTATGTATCTTGTAATCATATAGTTCATCTTTCATTAAGTTTTGGACACCCAAGTGTGACTAAGGGCTAGTTGTATAAATAACAACATTCTCATAATGCAAGACACAATGCCCCTTTGGACTAATTGAGTCTAGTCTTATCTCCTTGCTCTCTTGTGTCTATGGTGCGTGAGAGAGAGAGAGTTGAGAGAAGATAGAGCTTCATTCTCTTATGCTTGTGCTTGTGTTTATGAGTGTGAGAGTAGAGGGGAGTGAGTATCCTTGTATGAAGAAAGGTAACCTCATGGTGGTGAAAGCTTAAGGAGGAGGCAAAAAAGTCGAGTTAGCTACCACTAGCATAGCTTGGAGTCTTCAGAGGTACGAGGCGGCAAGTTCCTCCATGACACGTGTTAAGGTAAGCATTGTCTATTGCATTAGGATAAGGAAGTGTGATGGCCGTACGGACGCGAGCCCTGTAGTGTACGAGCAGAGGTCCGGCACGAATACACCACGTCTTTGCCGCACGCGGCCTCTTCATGGCTCATGACGGCTCCACCGGCCCGTCGAGCGCGTCTCGCGCGTTTGCCTTGCGGGTCCCACCGAGATCACTTGCCCTTCATGCCCGGCTTGGCTCCATGGGCCTCACTCGGGACTTGCCTTCCATCCATGTCCTGCCGGCCTAGGGTCCATCGCGGCCCGTCGGCACGGCCCGGCGCGCCGGCCCCACGGCGGGCGGCCGTTTTCCACCGTTCTTGGTCCCGTCGGCGCATTCGGTCCCGACTCCGTCAAGGTAGGGAGGGCATCCCCCGGAGGCACTCGGCTCCCGTGAACACCGCTCGCACCCCGGGAGGCTTAACGTGCCTACCCCCGGTGCGTGAGTGCGTCTATGTGCCTACCATGGGTCCATGCTTTGCCCCTCCAAGCACTTCCTCCCCATATAGATGCATTATATTCGGGGCGGTCTAGCATACCCCTCGGGCACCATGTCCCTCCGGATAGAAATCCCGCGACGCGTCACGGAAAATGGCCGAAACGGCCGTTTTTAGCCAGAACGACCGAAAAGTGACGGACGCGTCACATACACCCCCCTTTATAGAATTGACGCCCTCGTCAATTACTTTTGAAACGAAAGGTGGGATGCATGACCTGATTATAACGCATCTGTGCAACGTGTTAATATATAATGAAGGACGGGAGGTCTTTACCTTGCTTTATAGCCATGAGCAAGGTCAGTGTCTAACCCGTTTACAAAGTAAAAACTGTGCATATTTTTGTCTTTTTATCATTTTTCAAATTTTTTGTCTTTTTCTTCTATATGGCCTGGACTTCAAGCCCCCGCTTGAGAGTCCCCCAATCCCCACAAAATTGGTGAGGTTGCTGCGTGGTCTCGCCGAAGCTCCTGTCTGAGCCAAGTAAGAGTGATTACCTAAAGCAATGCAGCGTTGCCCGAAAAGTAAGAGTCTTCAATGAAGTCAAGATTTGTTCGCCGAGTTGATGCCAACTTGGGTTGCAAGATCTTTACTTCAAATCTGTCGGGGATATACTAGTCTCTTTCTACTCTATTTACACTCCCTTTTATCTTCTTACAAGTCTATTTTCCCTTCATATGGGTGTTTTTGAAGCTATGTGATTGGTAGCGACGAAGAAAATAAGTTGTGGATATGGTTGTGAGAAAAGAGATAAAGAAGGGCTGTTTTTTATTGTTTTACCATTTAAAATGATCATTTGCATTATTTAAGAGTTAAAAAAATAATAAAACAAGCATTTGCATTAATACTTTCATGGTAGGAACTCCATAATCATGCTGTGATTATACAGGAAACACCCATTTGTGCTCTTTTTTTTGAAAATCATGAAAATTTTAAAAAATAAAGAGCCATTGATTTCATTTCTTGATATTATTGGAACATTCATGTTGCAAAGGAACAAACTAAAAAATTTGAACTGGAACAATTAAGATTTGCACTTCCGAATGAATGATTCTTGGTCAAAACCTATGGAATCACGTCGTTGTTGTGATTTTGCAGTCTACAAAATCACAGCCGTGATTCTCGATCACACATGATTCTTTGACATATCTAGCTATCCCTTTATCCCTAGGATTACACATTAAAGGCACCTTATCTCTATTAGATTTCATCTTATCCAATCATGATTTGTGATCACGGATCACGGCCCGTGATTGTTAATCACGACCTTGATTAATCACGCCTGTGATTGCCACATCATAAATCACGCATAAGAATCACGCTCGTGATTATACCACATCACCAATCATAGTGATAAAAATTGATAATTTGATAAGAAAGACATCTAGAATCGTTACTAGGCATATCAAGGAAATCAAATGAACATTCATTGAGCCTGTTTGGGTGAAGATAATTATTGTGATTTTGCAAAGGGTCACGGCTGTGATTCTTGACCCTATGTGCAACCCCTTCTTGGCCTAAGACATCTGTCAACCCATGTGTGACCCCCCTTCCTAAACTATTCAGCATGGAAAGAGTTTGTTCACTAAAGGATAAAGGGTTTGGAGAAGTGATTGGGTTGAAATTAGTGTTATGCAAGGGCCTTGAGATTAGTGGTATTGGGGGTTATTATTATAGGTTTGGTGAAACCCGATGGAGCACTTATGTGTATTTTGTCGGTCTAATGTGGGTATTAGGTCTCTCAGGAGTGTGAGGACTCAATGTGTGGCATAGGTGTCAATGGTTGCATAAGGTTGGCGTCGAGGTCTAAATCAGACATATTCATGTGTAGGGGTAAGCTTTGTCTTTCTAGACTAGCCATTCTTTCCTTTTTTAACCTTATGCTTACACGGTGATTTTATAGGTTTATGTTTTCATGGACGTGATTCAAGAGGCGTGATTGGTGACATGGCAGATGGCCGTGATCAATGACATGGCACCGTAAATGTTTTTATTGAGATTTTTTAAAATGATGTGATTGGTAACATGACAATCATGGCACGATTGGTGATGTGGTAGTACGGCCATGATCGATGATGTGACATCCTAATTTTTTTTTGAGATTTTTTAACGGCATAATTGGTGACATGGTAATCACAACATGATTGGTGATGTGGTAGTCATAGCCATGATTGATGATGTGGCATTGAGATTTTTTTACGGCATAATTGGTGACATGGTAATCACAACATGATTGGTGATGTGGTAGTCATAGCCATGATTGATGATGTGGCATTGTGATTTTTTTAGAAATTTATTTATCTATTTATTTTTTTCACGACATGATTGGTGACATGGCGATGTGATTTTTTTCAAGAATTATTATTATTATTATACGACGTGATTGGCAATGTGGTAGTCATGGCCATGATCGGTGACATGGCACCATGTTTTTTTTTTCACAGCGTGATTAGTGACATGGCAGTCCACGGCAGCCATGATCAATGGTGTGGCATCGTGATTTTTTTAAAACAATGTGATTGGTGATATGGCAATCACGATGTGATTGGTGACATGGAGTCTCACGACCATTCATCGATGACATGGAACTGTGTTTTTTTTTTCAAGTTGCCACGTGGCAGGTGCAACCCTAATCGTGATTAGTTGCCATTTTGTTAAGGTGGTTTCTTGGTTTTTACAAGTAGGAAAGTTGAAAAAGGTGGTTTTCCCAAAAAGGTCAGTGGGACAAAAGTCAACACTCCCTCTTACACCTCATTCAATGCACATGACAACTTGTAACCTTTTCTTGCTTTATGCCCGTTCCCCTCTTACACATCTCTTACACATGTATTGAATACATGAGAAACTAAGCTCCGCGTAACAACACTAATGCGTTGTGTAAAAATTAGCTTAAGCACTAATCAAAGATTAATAAATACTAATTTTTCTCTTTGTGGCTCAATTTTTGGACTCTAATTAATCCTTAATCATGAATTAATTCATACAATGTCGCAAATCATTAGATTACTATAATGAAAATGGTAAACTATTTGCATAGTTTATTGTGTCATTAACTTAGTAATCAAATATAAATTAAGGATTAATTTATGCCCCCCTTTTTTTAGTATAATGAGGCAAACGAGAGAAAGAATTCACCAAATGATGTAATTAGGTGTTTTGATGCATCTAAATGCTCTCAAAACACTCAAAAACACTAATTTGATACCCTATATGATAAAAATGGACACAAAATATATTTTATTTTATTTTATTTATTTATTGGCTCTTGAGTCACCTTCCAAATGGAAAAAACCAGTCCATTAACATTAATTAGTGAATTTCAAGAGTTTTTTCATGGTTTTTTGAAATTTTTTCGATGATTAAGCTTCTTACAATAGTTGCTAACACTCTAATGCACTTAAACATAACAAAAAATATAAATTTAAGCAAAAATTAAGTAAAAATGCTCTATCACAAAAAGAAGGCTAAAAAACACAACCCAATGCATTCCTCCATGCAATGAGAAAGCAATTGACCTTACAAATTACTAATCCTAATAAACCCAAGACTAACAATCTAAAAATCTAATAATCTAACAATTCATAAGCCAATGCATTCCTCCATGCAATGAGGATGCCATTGACACTAGTTTAGCATGCTTCTAAACACAAAAAAGAGAGTAAAAGAAAGAAAACTTCACACAATTTTCACACAAATCTCCATTGAACCCCACTCTCATTCATGGCACTCCACTATTCAAGAGTGTGAAAAATGGGTAAACTATAGATTAGAGAAAAAAAATAATGAAGCCAAGGGATTTCTCCTCGACAGTGCCAAAAATGTTAAGGCTAAGAGATAGTAAAGAGGAAACCGCTCACCTCTACTCACCTCAACGTGTCATGAAGATCTTTCCGATGGCCGAGCTCATTACTATTGAGATCTCCAAACTCAACGTTGCCATGGGTAGCTTACCATTCACCTTCTCCCACAAGCATTGTCACACTATCACATTGCACTAAGGGTACTACTCCCTCCTCTCACATCAAATAACTCACACAAACACTCACTAGCATACATTAGTGAGAAGATAAGAGAGAGGTTTAGCAAGAGGGAAAGTGATAAGCTATGGCGGACATTGAGACGTATTACTTTTTATGTCATATAATTATTTTACGTATTCTGAGTCATGGGCCGGGCTTGTCGGCACCACATGTAAAGAGTAAGGGGATTGGGTGATCGCTGATGAGAGGCGCACCTCGAATTTCATCAGGATAAGGGTTAGGATCGGCCGGCCATGTGTGGGCGCCCATGTGTGAACAGCCAGGTCACATATAAAAGTCAAATGTAACTTAAAACCTCTCTTTCTCTGAGTGTTGAATACAAGGAGTGCTCTTGCTTCATCTTCTCCATCTCCTTCTCCAGTGTGTGTGTGTGTGTGAGAGAGAAAGAGAGAGAGAGAGAGTGTGTGTGTAGCGATCGAGCATTGCATGGCGACACGGTGACGAGGCGAGGCGGTAGAGCGACGGCGGCGGCGGCTCCTTCTTCATCGTGGCGCGAGAATCCTTCACGACGACAGCGGTCTGAGACACACCATTGCTCCCTGTTTTGAGCTTGCTGGTTTCCTGGTTGTGTGCTTGCAGCCATTCGTGGCTCGCACATGGTGCTTGGCAAGTCCCTAGCTCACATGTGCGGTAAGAGCACATTTTTGGCGTCGTTGCCGGGGAATTGTCTTGCACCAAGCTCTAGATACAGCTTGGGTTGCTGTTTGAAGTCTATTTTATCTTGCAAGAAAGGCAAAGAGAGGCATGTTTGTGTGTTTGCTGCTGTTCTTCAGTCATTTTTCAGTTCTGTTTTCTTCATTTTCTGCACATTTCAGTTCTGTATATTAGCTGTTAGAGCAGTAAGATAGTTAGTGTTAGTGTGTGCGTGCACGCATGTAGACAGAGGGTAGAAGAGCTGCTGTGCGCTGTGCTGCTATGTTGGCAGCCACAGAGGGTGCCGCGGCGGCAAGCGGCCAGCCCTAGGTGCACATGAGCTATTTTTCTCTAAAAATATTTTTTGAGTAAAAAAAAAATCAACTAAACCCACGTGGAAAGAAATTTTTTATTGAAAAAAAAATTGAAAAAGAAAAAACCCCGACCCCGGTCTTTTGATATATATATATATAGGAGAGTGAGCCTTCATAGCTTTCTCTCAAGTGAAAGCTTAAGGGGGGTGAAGCTCTATATATAGTCTAACCCCCCAAGGAGTGGAGTGGACATGTGGGAGACAAAGCCTTCACCTTTCCCCCCACAGGCACCCTTGGACTTTCTAATTTAAGCCTCACACCTAGGCACAAATAGAGTGTTCTGAGGGCCATGGGAGCTCCGGATAGGCGAACACTTTGCTATAAAGCATGCTAGGACCCCTTGAACGATACACTCGTCTTGAGCTATCACACGCCTTAGTCTAGTTTCGACAAACGGGCTGAAAACAAGACAAAAACAAGTAAAAACGGGGTGCGAAACTGCCATGAGAATATATTTTAAGTCCTCTTTAAGAATATTATTTTCCCCTCTTGAGTAATTTGGGGACGCCTAGGTTACTCTTGTATCATGCCGGCTAAGTTAATATCGTGGGTGACACCACTATAAATATTAATACGTGCGTATATGACGTATGCTTGGGACCGTCTATGATTATTTCAGTTAGGTTTGTATGGTAGGGTGATTCTTGGGGTACTTACACGTGGTAGTCAGTTTTGGTGATGGTTTGTGCCTGTTTAATATTTGCAAGATTAATTTAATTATTAATTGGGCTTATATTTTTAGGTGATGAAGATTACGAGGATTGATGAACAATGTTGAGGAGAATGTTTCTTATGCGCATTATATTTATTTTTACAAGCGTAGCTTGTAACCTTAGTAGTTGATTTTTCCATTTTGATACATTGGGAAAAATACATTTATAATGTTGAATTTATTAAAGCCTAAAGGCTTTACCCTAGCCCCAATTTTTGGGACACTCTATTTTTGTTGTGGAAGAGTGTCGTGCTCTCTAAAAGCACACTTTGTATATTTTTAGGGGCTATGGCCTATTTTTGGTTGAAAGCTAATAAAAATACTCTTGTGTGGGGAAGGCCATGCACAAGGGGAGGGAAGATTGCACCCAGCATGTTTGTCTTGGAGCTAAGTATTATGTTTGCTATGCTTTTGTTCAATTTATTTGATTTTGTTGAAACCTGCAAAGCATGTGTTTTCATGGTTGAATTTATGTGTTGAATTTCTCAAGTGTTCCACAAGCTATCCTAGAGAACGATTCCATTTTCAGTGGTATCAAAGCTTGGGCTAGGAGATTTGTGGAAAGGTGGGAAAGGTCTTCATCAACACAACTCTCAAGAAAGTTGCAGGCTTTTAACCGGTGGACAAAAGAAGGGTTTGTGGTCTCTAACCAAAAATTCAAATTCTCAAACTAGCTCTACTTCTCAAAACCACTTACCTCTTCCCAAACCATTCTTCTTCATCAAAAAGTGGTTTTGCTCAAAGCTTCATGAATTTCAAATCCAACGGTACAGATGGATTCCCCATGGCCAAAAATCTCACGTGCCCTGCTCAAAATTAGAAGAGGTTCAAGCTGCAAAAATCCTATAATTGACGGTCTGCATGTTTTGTGAGCAACTAGCTTTGTAAATTAATCAAAAAGAAGCCAAAGCGATGCGCCGATTTGCAGCCTCACGGGCAAAAAAAAAACGTGAGAAGAAGAAGACCAAAAATCAATTAACTTAATCTCAATTAAGCCAAATCCTCAACTTAACCCAATTCTACTTTTCCCAAGCCCAATGCATGTCACATCAACTTTTGGAGCTTTCACATTACCTATTTTCCTATTTCAAGGGAAATTCCAAAGAATTGCAATTTTCAGATTTTTGGGTGCAAAAAATTGATTTTTCGGGGCTCAAAGAGGCTTAAAAAGGCCAAATAAATGCCAAAAAATTCCAAAATAATTTCTAAAAAATTCTAAAAATTCTCAAAAATTATTATAGAGGTTTGGACAAGTTTTTAGAATTGTTTGAGTAGTGTTCAAGGTGTAGAAAATTATTTCTTCAGCATTTCGACTAGCCCAAGTCTCCTAAATCACTTGGAATTGTTCGGGACTTGTGCGAAACGAAGGGAATTCGACCCAACCATTGAACCAAAGGCTTTGTTCAGTTTTAACACAAATCAAATTGCGGGAGAATTGAGATAAGTACAATCATTTGCTTTATTTACATACATCAAATAATATCAATTTTACTTATTTACATTGTTTGCATGAGCACTATGGCAAATTTCCCTGTTTCACCTTCAATTCAAGAGCAACTCCAATCTCTACAACAACAAATTGTACAAGAGAGAGAGAGATGCAAATTGAATTGAAGTGATAGCTCACGAGTCGAAGGCGTAAGCGTGACTCTTTGCCATCTTATGATGACGAAGACGACATCATCCAAAGAGCTGTCAATACTACACTTCAAGCACAAAATTCACGGAAAGATTCTAAAATCAGTCGTAAAGCTTTTTCATTTCAGAATTATGATGGCAAGAAAGATGCTCGAGTCCTTTTGGCATGGCTTAGTCAATTGGATGACTACTTTTCGGGGGAGAATTTTTTCGAGAAGGACAAGATCAAATGTGCGGCTAATTACATGGTGGATAGCGCAGCTTTATGGTGGATCGTCATCAAGCAAGGACGTGACAAATCGCATTCATGGAAAAAGTTTCAAAGGCTAGTGAAAAAGCATTTCTTACCTTCACAATTTAAATCTAAAGCTAGGCATCAATGGGATACATTGCATCAACTTGAAAAAGAAAGCATGTCTTAGTATGTGGAGAAGTTTTGGAATACATTACTACAGGTACAGGTTGTGGAGAAAGTCAATGAGAAGGACCAAAAGAGGAAATTCATTTCGGGCTAAGCCTATAATTAGGGCTGATGTGAATATGTTTAAACCTCATTCAATTTCTACAGCGATATCTTTGGCAACAAATTCCGAACGCAAAAATGGTTTTCCTAGAGAGCCCAAGTCATTTGAGAGTAACCACTCTAAACCTTTTTCTAAACCTTTTCATGCTTCAAGAAATTTTCATAAGCCAGGGTTTGACAAAGGCAAGGAGATGGTCAAAGGCGAATCAAATTCAAAGAAAGTCAACGGTGGCAAGCCCAAAGGTCCTCCAATCAAATGTTTTCGATGTCATAAAGAAGGACATATAGCACCAAATTGCCCAGAACATGCAAAGAATCCGACACCTGCGGCACGAGTCAATATGCTTGAAGGGAAAAACAATGAAGATAAATCGCTCAAGCAAGAGGGTAACTCTGACCCTGACTATTCAGAAGCAGAAGGTAAGCCTCAAGCTCATTCGCTACTCAAAATAAAAGGAAAAATTAATGAGCATGAAGTTATTGTTTTGCATGACGATGGTAGCACTCATGACTTTATTTCTGAAAAGGCAATTAGAGCCTTAAACATTCAACCTTCACCTACACATTATAGAATTAAAGTTGCATTTACTGGAACCAAGTATAATTGCATGCAAGAGGTGAAAGGTTTAACTTTAAGCATCAATTCCTTAACAGAAAAAAGGGATTTCTTAGTTGCACCTTTACAAGGTGTAGATGTAATATTGGGTATGCCTTGGAGACATATGTACAACCCTATTATAGACTATGATACACATAGCATTTGTGTAAGGAAGGACAATGAAAATATTTTCCTCCAATGTCTAGTCAAAGGAGAGACGAGCCCATTATTGAGTCATACTCAAGCAAAGCGAGCTCTTAGGAAAAGGGAGAAGACTTATAAGGTTTGGGTTAACCAGCTTAGCGCACTGAGTTTAACACATCCAAAAGTCCAAAACTTGATCCTTATATCTCCAAATTCAGGGATTGTTTTATGGAAGATTTACCTCCAGGATTACCTAAGTCTAGGCCTGAAGACCATAGTATTGACTAATTGCCAGGCAACTCTCCACCTTGTAAAGCTCTTTATAGAGTCAACAATTTAGACCAAAAAGAAATCCAAAAACAAATCGAGGATTTGTTAGAAAGAGGTCTTATTAGACCTAGTAGTTCACCCTTTGGAGCTCCAGTCCTTCTTGTTAAGAAGAAGAATGGAACTTTCCGAATGTGTGTTGACTACCGAGCATTGAACAAAATCACTGTCAAGAACAGATACCCTATCCCTAGGGTAGATGACTTACTTGATAAGCTTAGAGGTTCAAAGGTCTATAGCAAGATTGACTTAAAGTCTGGTTATCATCAAGTACACATGACTGAGTTAGACATATTCAAGACTGCATTTAGAACCCAGACTGGCCATTATGAGTTTTTGGTTATGCCATTTGGTTTGACCAATGCTCCAGCTACATTCAGTCGTATGATGAATCGCATTTTTCTAAAGTTTCAAAGATTTGTTGTGGTGTTCTTTGATGATATTCTTGTTTTCAGCAAGAATCGTCAAGAGCATGAGCAACATTTGGAGCAAGTGTTTAACCTTTTGAGAGAAAATGAATTGTATGTCAATCCTGAAAAGAGTTCTTTCTTTCAAAAAGAGGTTGAATACTTAGGCCATATAGTGTCAGCTGAAGGAATCCGTGTGGATCCTAAGAAGATTGAGTGTATAGACTCTTGGCCTACACCTCGAGACATTCATGACCTTAGATCTTTTCTAGGTCTATGTAGTTACTATAGGAAGTTTGTCAAGAATTTCGCTTATATTGCACATCCTTTGACGGAACTTCTCAAGAAAACTACATTTTTCCATTGGACCGAAAGTCAAGATAAATCTTTTCTAGTACTCAAGGACGCATTAACTCATGCACTAGTTCTTACACTACCCGACTTTCAAAGACCATTCTTTGTGGTAGTAATTGATGCTAGTGGCAAAGGTTTTGGTGTTGTGCTTATGCAAGACAACCATCCTATTACCTATAAAAGTCAAAAGCTAAAACCTGCTGAAACAAATTATAGTACATATGACAAGGAATTAGCAGCAGTTGTGCATGCCTTGAAGATTTGGAAGCATTACCTAATGGGTTCAGAATTTCTTATCAAGACTGATCAACAAAGCATTAGGCATTTGCTTTCGCAACCCCTTATTTCAGATAGGCACATTAAATGGGCATCTTTCATACAAAGTTTCCAACCCATGATTCAATACCAACTTGGAAAGAAAAATGTTGTTGCTGATGCTTTAAGTAGAAGACCTCATACATATCAACAACATTTCCGCTATTGAAAGTGAACCATTTGTATTTATGAAAGAAACTTATGAAGTAGATCCAGATTTTTCTGAGATATGGATTAAATTGCGTGAAAACAATTGGACACCTCAAGGCAATTATTCTCATAATGATGGCTATCTTATCTTTGAGAAAAGATTATATGTTACTCAACCCTATAGACAACTTGTCTTGGAAGAGATGCACCAACCACCATTCATGGGACATAGAGGAGTTTCCGCAACACTTCAAGTAGTTTCTCGAGAATTCTTTTGGCCTCATTTGAAAAATGATGTAGCAAAATTTGTAGCTAAGTGTAACATTTGTCAAGCAATTAAAAGCTACAAAGGCAAAGCTTTGGGATTGCTTATGCCTTTACCCATTCCAGACCGACCATGGGAACAAGTGTCTATGGACTTCATTACAGGCTTTCCTACTACTTCCAGTCTCATCATGACATAATTTGGACAATAGTGGACCGGTTTAGTAAGCAAGCCCATTTCATTCCATGTAAAAAGACGCTGACTTCTCAGCAAGCTGCGACCATATTTGTCAAGCAAATCTTTGTTCATCATGGTCTACCCAAAGTGATAGTTTCTGATAGAGATTCCAAATTTTGTAGTCACTTTTTTGGATTGCTCTTTTCTCAAACTTAGGCACTAAGTTATATTTTTCTACGGCTTTTCATCCTGAATCAAATGGACAGACCGAAGTCATGAATAGCACTATCTTGGATATACTTAGAGCCTATGTTTTCCAGCAACCTAGTTCATAGGATAAGTATATACATTTACTCCAATTTGCTTATAATAATACTCCTCATTCTGCTACTGGTCGAGCACCATTTGAGATTATCTATGGTAGAGCTTTACCTATTCCGGCTACTAGACTCTCCCATAAGATTGAAGCTGCTGACCAATATACTCGAGACTTTGATCGCATTTTATCTGAAGTGCATGATTGTATTGCAAGAGCTCAAGAGAAGTATACATTTCAAGCAAATAGGAAGCGTAAAGATTTTTCATTCCAAGAAGGTGATTATGTACTTTTGAGAATTGAGAAGAGACGATTGAAGAGTGTGGAAAAATTCCCTGCAGTTAAACTTGCACCTAGATACTATGGACCATTTAAAATTATTGAAAAGATTAACGATGTGGCCTATAGACTAGAGTTGCCATCTAATTAGAATATCCACAACTCTTTCCATATTCATCTCTTGAAACCCTTTCGAGAAACACTTCCTTCTCACCCAATTTATGAGGAACCACCTCTTATTGAAGGAGAGGAAGAAGTCTTAGTTCCTGATGCTATTATTGATCAAGAGACGGCAACAATAAGAACCGAGAACCAATACATCAAATATCTTTTGACATTCAAAAACCATCCTCAAGAAGATGCAAAATGGATGCCCGAGAAATTTTTTCGAGCTTATCGTGAGATCCTTCGTTCTTTTCAAACCCAGCAAACCTGCAATTGAGGACAATTGCAAACTCAAGCAAGATGGATGTCATGAGAATATATTTTAAGTCCTCTTTAAGAATATTATTTTCCTCTCTTAGGTAATTTGGGGATGCCTAGGTTACTCTTGCGTCGTGCCGGCTAGGTTAATATCGTGGGTGACACCACTATAAATATTATTTTCCTCTCTTAGGTAATTTGGGGATGCCTAGGTTACTCTTGCGTCGTGCCTGCAAAGCATGTGTTTTCATGGTTGAATTTCTCAAGTGTTTCACAAGCTATCCTAGAGATTGATTCTGTTTTCAGAAACACCTGACAAACCACTTGTGTGGGCTTCAAGGGTAGTTACCAATGCCCATAGGATACCCATGTCACATGCATCTACGCTCTGGTCAGGTACTAGAGTCTGAGCAACTAGAAAGCGTTTCAGTTTACGCACGTTCACACCATCCCTCCACGCTCCACGTTAGCATCTTGGCCTTCAGTTGGAACCCAAGGAAGTGCAACCCAAGATCCACGAATAGCAGCTAGTGAATCGTCCTCTGAATGGAAGGGCATCCTACCCAGAACTCTGAGGAAGCAAGCCAAAACGTGCCAGTTTGGGCGTCCCATAACCCGGATCTAGCATGTTTAGTCGTCTATATGACTTTTAGTAGAGCTATGCGCTTTGAACCTCTGACAAGTGAAGTAAACGAAGGAGGTTAGGGAAGTAGATTCGCCATTCACATCTCATGTAGACCCTGCCCTCCCAAAGAGTGTCCATGTGGATATTCTACCTACTTCATTTAATGAAGGCCCTACTGAGCTACCTTTTGGCATGCCAAGTTTAGATGGGATATTTCTCAATGAAAATTTGGAATATGACCTACACACGGAGACTCTGACTGACCTATACACGGGTTACACATACCATGTAGGTTGGTTAGAAGTCATACGATCTACATCTCTAGTGCCACCAATCTAGATGAACAACAACAAATGATATGTGAAGTTATCCATAGAACTATCCAATTCGAGAGGCAGAATAGGGGAGTGAACCTAGTTTCAATTGGCCCTATGAGATTTTTGGATACGGGCAAGGCTAAACAACCAACCTTGTCGTAATTGGAGACTCCCTCGGTGAGTCCCGTAGATCCTTCGTATGTTGTTTCGCCTGGAGTCTCAATGCAGGTTGAGCCCACAAGCAGTAACTTTAGCTTTCCAACTTTGGCTCAACTTTCCATTAGGGAATCCACAATGCCTACTCCGATGATGAGAATGACGAAAAGTGCACTTGTTACCACTGTAGTTAGTACAACACCGCTACCTTGTAGTGGTACAGTACCTACAACAGTGTGTACTAGTACATATCGACCATATGTACCTATCGCTACTCATACTCATGTAGCTCCTACGCCTCCTGTCATGCGAATGGCGTATGCACCACGAATGCCGTATCACAAAACCCTTATCCAAGAAGAGCTATGCCTAGTCACATATCATATCCTACGTCAGCTACATACACACCAAGACCAATGCCAACTCCTGTCAAGCAGGCCATCCCAGAAGTGCCTCCACCAGCTATGCCTGCTCACTTAGGTGATATAGCAGTGTTTGCTCAAACGATCGGATGATCTATTGCGGAAAACATGCGTGGCGTACCTGAGAGAGAGCCTAGAAGCAAGGCGGTACAAGTTGCCAAGCTCACTCAGAACTTCAGTGGTAACGAAGATGTTAGGAAGCACATTGAAGTTTTTGAACACGTGTGGGATTCCTTGGAAGAGCACAATGAGCTACATAAGTGTAAAGCCTTAGGCTTAACCTTGAGTGGAAAAGCCAAAGATTGGTATCAAACTTTAAGGGTTGAAGAGCGTACTCACTATCCCACTCTCAAGAGATTGTTATTGAAAGAATACATACATGAGGGTGTGCTTTGGGGTGTAGCATCTCAACTCCAAAAAGCTGAACGCGAGGAAGGAGAGTCAGTGAGAGACTTTATTAGTCGACTAAAGCATCTAAATTCTCGCTGTACTCCCGATGAGTACTTCAATAATAACCAACTTCTTGATAGATTCATCCAAGGATTGCGCCATGAGGACATATACAATGGCCTAGTCATTAGAGGTCTTATGATGTGGGAAGCAGTCACTGCCAATGCAATCCAGTTAGAAGACAACTTGATGATTGTAGGTAAAAAGGTATCTTCGAAGACAAATTCTGTTAGTTCGCAAGTATTTGGGCACGAGCCAATGACTGTAAAACCTATTGCCAAGGAGCCCAAGATATCCAAAATGTCTATAGAGCTGACCTTACTAAGGCTCTCCAAGAATACTTTAGGGGTAATCGGGCTCCTCAAAATAGCCATATGTACCCAAGAAGAGAGCAACAATGGTGTTCGGTTTGCTTAGGACCACATAGCACGAGTGAATGTCCTACATTCAAAGTTAAATTCAATGGGACTTGCAATACATGTGGTAAGTATGGCCACCAATCTAAGGATTGCCTAGTACTTATGCATATGTTAGCAAATCAGGCAAAACTAGCCTGGTCAAACACGCCTCAAGTACCTGCACTGATGCCTGCACCACCTGTTGAGCAACCGTCACAACACATAGTTCCAAGGAACCCAAATTTAGTCCAATCTCTGTGCCGTTACCACCGCCAGTGCTAGGACCACAACCTCTGCATCCAAGGGTTACCCCTATAAACTAGATGGGTTGTGAGTCACATAGTGCGTGTGGGGATTATGAAGAGGATATAGACCCCATTGTTCCATATGGGATTGATACGTTTGAAATGACTCCCCAGTATTACATGGAGGATCATTTCGGGCAAGTCAAGCCTGTATATCAAGCGGCTGCTCTCACCACAAGAGGGCAAAACCTTAATACCTTTGCTAGGAGACCACCTCTTGAATGCTACGATTGTGGTAGACTGCATCGTGTAGTGGAGTGCCCTAATAGGCTACAGAAGATTGCTACTCAAATGCAACCAAATCAAGGGAGCACGTCGGGAATGCCGGTACGTACTTACATGTAATCATTGTGGTGGCATAGATCATTTGATTGCTCAATGTCCACATAATCCAAGTGCACCCAAGATTACGCCATTGAATTTGGTTGAGGTCACCAATGAGGCACTAGGAACCACACCTATTGTTGTACCTGCAAATGTAGTCACACGGTCACTGCTTCAAAATCAAAACTAGATTCTTGAAGAGAGGGATAACTACATTCTTGAAGAGAGGGATATTGCATCAATTGCTCGAGCAAAGAAAAAGAAAACGTGACGGAAGAGATTGCTTAATGCCACAAGCTGCAAACCTAGTTCAAAGACTAATATAGGGACAAGAGATGACCCTATGTATATGAATGATCCTGAAGATGATTATGATTCAATAGAAACCATGGAGACCAAAGCCACTACTTTAAGGGAGGAACCCACTCGGGAGCGCAAGGGAGAATCAAGCAAAGACATAAATAAAGGGAAACAAAAGGAAACTCCTCCTACCCCACAACCAAGCCAGTTAATGCCCTCTCGGCTACCCCAGCAGACTGACTGAGACCCTTAAAGACAAGCCACGTGGGCCAAAAACCCTCAAGAAAAAGATTGGGACTTACCCAAACCCAGTAGAGGAGATTGAACGAGTGCGGGGTTTGGTGGAAGAAACACGAAGAGAACTGGAGCCAGAACCTAGAAAAATCAAGATCCCAGACACAGTGTTTCCTACACAAGTTTAGCCTCACAGGAGCCATAAACCGTTAAATATACCTAGTATCATTCGGGAAGAAAGTGAGGATAGGACATCAGGAAGTGGGCAGACACCCTTCTTGCTTAAAAGAATGTTTAGTGAGGGAATGCCTGACCCCATCGAAGAGGAAGTGATTCCATCTTCACCAGTCCCTAGTCAAGGGCCAATATCTCAAAAAGTACCGTTGAATGTGTCCAAACTAATGGATTTCATGTCCTTTGAAATCAGAACCACAATCATATCCAAGTTATAAGGAGATCCTGAGCTATTCTTAGCTCTTCGGGCATTTCTCAATGGAGAACTGAAGGTGGGGTTACCACAATTTGCAAATATGCATAGATCCAACACGCTTCAAGATGTGGAGGAACATTTGGATCTACAGCCCAACCTAGATGAAGACTCGGTCGTTGAAATACCTGTTAACAAGTTGGGATAGTACTTTGAAGGTGACGAATCTAATGCAACCCTTCCCATTACTACCAAGGGATTAACCCTAAAGGGAATACTTGATGGTGGTGCTGGAGTGAGCATTGTGACTAAAAACTACTGGGAATCTATGGGAAGACCTCACCTAGAAGTCACAAACATAGTGGTTAAGATGGCAAACAAAACTATAGCTAAACCTATTGGAATGCTAAGGGACCTTAAGATCAAGGTTCTGGGATATAAGGTAAGGCATACCTTCATTGTAATGGATTTCTCTAAGCATCCTATGTCATATCAAATGATCTTAGGACGTCCTTTCATGAGGGAAGCACAAATGGTGCATGACTGGTCGAAAAACCATGTCTACTTACAATTCCAAGACTCTGTCATTCGAGTTGATCTTGAGAATGGTCGCGCGTATCCTTTAGGAAGCAAGGTTATCATTGATAATCGATCAGATACCACTATTCACTCAGCCCCATTAAAGTATTGCTATACATGCAAAAAAGAGACCGATTAATAGGGAAGATTCTCCTTATATGGATGTCCTACCGAGCATGACTAAGTTAGATAATGTAGATTGGGTATACCTAGCGACAACCATAGACACATGGGGAAATAGAGGCACAAGTGAGTAACACCTGAGGGGCAAGATATGCCACCATTAGTGCCAGTAAACATGATAGGTGTTATGCACTACTTGACTTCTGATAGCAAGAAAGTGGCAAACTCCCTTGACACTGAAAGTAGCGAAGACTCTGACCAATGCAACTCCGAGTCTGAATCTCAAGAAGAAACTGACTCTAAGCCTAATAGGGGGTATGAATTGAATATTCACCCAAGTGTGGAAGCCACGTGCTCAAGGCCTAGGACAGTAACCTCTTGCAGTTCATCCGAGAGAGTGAGGGGGGCACAAGTGAAGATCGATCAAGTGAGTTTGAATCTGATATAAACAAAAATCAGAAATTAGGTAAGAAGAAGACGAGACATAAGCGACAACGCTATCGAGCTAGAATAAACAAAGAGAGATCCACTGCAGAATGGCTTAGCTATGTAGGAGCATATGATGCTCATCGAAAGTTAGTGGATAATTGGGGAGAGTACCTCCAAAGTGTCATGTGATGTAGTCCGCAACCTCATGACATCGCCCAATTAGAAATCAAAGAGAAGCCAAAACTAAGTCATACTATGAGAAGGTGTCAAAACCGAGAGTTAGCTCAGCAAAAGGAAGCGGAATTTAAAGAAAAAAGCATGGCACAACAAGAACCGGTAGACTTACACCCCGCACTCGAGCATTTCAAATCTTTTACCATAGGGGAACGTAAAGTCGTCTACATAAAAGCCCTATGAATGCCTACCAATGGGAGTAGCGGTGTCTACGAGGATGGCCCGGCGGTAGTTAAGGAGATAGAACTAGCAGATCCAGGTGAGGAGTCTAAACCAGTTTTTATTGCTCAAGACCTCACCAAGACGGAAGAAGCTACACTTAAGATGCTTCTTAAAGAATTCAAGGACATATTTGCTTGGATATATTTTATTCTTCGCTGAGATAGCTCGACCATTGTACAAGCTTCTCATCGAGTTTATTTGGACCGAATATTGTGACCGTGCATATGAGTTATTAAAGAAGGCCCTGGCGAGTGCTCCAATCTTACGAATGCCTAACTAGGATTTAATATTCCATGTGCATATTGATGCATCAAACTTTGCTATTGGGTGTGTACTAACTCAACTTGGAGTACATAAATTAGACTACCCGTCGTTCGCCACTTGAATGATGCTGAAATGAATTACACCACTACGGAGCGAGAAAGGTTGGCAATGATATATGCAGTAAAGAAATTTCATTTTACCTTCTTGCCACCAAGTTTGTTTTCTATGTGGATCATCAAGCATTGTTGTATTTGGTGAACAAACCATGCTCCACAGGAAGAATCACACGATGGTTGTTGATTCTTCTTGAGTTTGATTTTACTATTGTTGTGAGGCTTGGCAAAAAACATGTCATGGCTGACCTAATGGTGAAGCTCCTACGGGAGTTGATGATGACTTATCTGACACTTCCTTGTTCATGGTGGAGACAATACGTGAATGGAGTGAGAAGATTGTTAACTTCTTGGTTAATGGTTTTCCACCCAAAGAGCTTCGTAAAGATCTAGCTCGAAAGCTAATCAAGGAATGCGAACCCTATTGCCTAATGTGCGGGACTCTTTATAAAAGAGGAAAGGATTCTTACGCGTTGTGCCCGAGAGGATGAGTATCGATATATTTTGCAACAGGCACATATGGGCATAGCCGGTGGTCACTTTTTAGGAGACTTAACTATGCGAAAGATATTGCAATCAAGGTATTGGTGGCCCACTATGTTCCAAGATGCATCACTTTTTGTGAAGGGTTGATGAAAACGCTAGATAAGAAAAAATCACAAAGTCAAGTGGCTACACCATCTTTGATTGTTTGCCACCCCTCTATAATGCATTTTTACTGTTCAATTAATTGCATGAACTATAACACATGACCACATGGAATTTGTCAAGCACTACTTAGTTTTTGAAGTTGCCTAATGTGTTAGTGTAAATCATTAATTGAGTTTAACCTTATTTTAGAAATTCTTGGGAATGCATGATGTCTTTAGTTAACCTTGGAATATGGTTGTCTTAGGTCTAGGGTTAAAACCATCTTAATGCTTGAACAACTTCCAAGTCATGTGTGTTGACCTCTAAGACATAGCTTCTACCCCTTTGTGTCGAAAGGATGTAAGAACGCATGATTTGGGAGCAAAAATCCAAAGAGATAAATAAAAAATAAAAAGAAAGGCCTATAAAAAATGGCAATGTATGTCTATTATGTGCTTTCATGTCGGCCTATCGCCCTATTGACACTTGGTAGGAGAGGAGTATTCCACTCCAGACCGATGCCCTGGGTTGGTAGGGGGTAGCCTTGCCTAAGGTGAGCTAGTAGATTCCTGGAGAAGGCCTTGTGGTAAACATGGCACCAGGGTCGATGCTAGTTTTGCTTTAGGGAGTTCGCCATTGTTTGTAAAAATTATCACAGCATAAAAGAAATAAAGGCAAAAGACTCCTATGACTGTGATATTTCTTGTGTCCTTAGGCTCTTGGGATTAGTTTGTTCTTATAATAGACACATTGTGGTCATCTGTTTATTTATTAAGCTTGGTAATTTTCCTTGACTTAGGCCAGTTGTAGATCTTGATTAACCTTCGACACCTTGCTAGCTCTTGAATTACTTTCAATAATTTTAATCTCCTGTTAATTTGCTGTGACAGCTCCTTAATGTGACCTCTTAAACTAGGTTCTCATGGCATAATTCCATTGTGGTCTAACATGCTTGATTTTATTTTTGATACACTCTATATCTTTTGAAGACCAAGCATGCTTTCACTCTACTTCCCTGTTTTGCAGGTACAGTCTACCACAACAAACCCTGTCGAGCTTACCATACCATAGCTTTCGAGGATGGAATCTACATCAGGAAGGGGGGCATGTTAACCTATGGCGGACATTGAGACGTATTACTTTTTATATCATATAATTATTTTACGTATTCTGAGTCATGGACCGGGCTTGTCGGCACCACATGTAAAGGGTAAGGGGATTGGGTGATCGCTGATGAGAGAGGCGCACCTCGAATTTCATCAGGATAAGGGTTAGGATCGGTCAGCCATGTGTGGGCGCCCATGTGTGAACGGCTAGGTCACATATAAAAGTCAAATGTAACCTAAAACCTCTCATTCTTTGAGTGTTGAATACAAGGAGTGCTCTTGCTTCATCTTCTCCATCTCCATCTCCTTCTTCAGCATGTGTGTGTGTGTGTGTGAGAGAGAGAGAGAGAGAGAGAGAGAGAGAGAGAGTGTGTAGCGATCGAGCGCATTGCATGGCAGCACGGCGACCGGTGAGGTGGTAGAGCGGCGGCGGCTCCTTCTTCATCGTGGCGCGAGAATCCTTCACGAGCGACGGCGGTCTGAGCGGTGAGTGACACACCATTGCTCCCTGTTTTGAGCTTGCTGGTTTCCTGGTTGTATGCTTGTAGTCATTCGTGGCTCGCACACGGTGCTTGGTAAGTCCCTAGCTCTGATGACACATGCGGTAAGAGTGCACAATAGAATGCTCCCAAATGGATGATATAATTGGTTAGTCAGTCATTTTGGACTGCCGATGGGTACTATATATAGACTAGTTTGACATGATTAGTTAATCATTGAGTTTATTCTGTTCAAGCACTCTTGTAAGCAAGACATCCTCTGTCTAGAGTCTATCTAGATCGCCCATCAAAGCTCCTTACTCTTCTATTCAAGCACTCTTGTAAGCAAGACATCCTCTGTCTAGAGTCTATCTAGATCGCTCATCAAAGGTACTCGAGCACATAAATGGACAGAAAACCATCAGTTGTAATCAAAGTTTGCAAGTAACAATATTATTTACTCTCCAATTTATATAGACTAGTTTGGCAGCTTTAGTTAATCATCGAGTTCATTGACTTCAAGCACTCTCGTAAATAAGACATTATCCATCCAAAGTCGGTCTAAATCGCCATCAAATCTCCTTATCCAAGGCACATGTGTGAGCAGAACTGCCATCAGTTTGTAATCTGCTAGTAGTAATATTATTTACTCTCCTCTTTCTGCAATTCAGTGCTTTTTATATTATCTTGATCCTGCTTTCACTATTATGTGTATTATTACACTACTTTCAATAGATGTATTTTTTTAAGGTTCTATGATAGATAATCCTAGTCTTAGCATGTGCAGAGAGATGGAACATCCTCTTGTAACTACCTTTCTATATACCTTTTGAAAAGGAAAAAGAATATTTATAATAAGATCATGTAGATAGTACCTCCACATTGAAATTATTTTACTACATCTCCATTAAATTTTAATTAGAAGAACCTACTTAATTTTCATAGAAATTAATAAAGCTACAAAACTTAGCATTATCACTAATCACTAAACTTAGCATTATCACCAATCACTCTAAAATGTAACTCACAAAGAAGAAGCATATTTCTTAACATCGGAACCCCCCCAAAAAAGGCTTAAAAAGAAACCTTTGAATTTGCATAGGTTAAACAAAAAGGCATGAAAAGACACTTTTAAATTTCCATAGGTTAAATAATTGATGTCGAAGTAGTTAAAATCAATTCCTTGAAAATGAGGCAATAAATTTTTATTCTCCTTGAGAAGGAAATAGAAATTACAATGACTTTGGGGTCCTAGATTCTAGCTAGTTGTCTTGAAAGTTATCTTAACTTTCTTTATTATCTCCTTTTTCACCTAAGGTTGCGAAATCAATGAAAATGTGGGGATATTTCATTGACCCACCTACTAATTTTCTCTCTTCTTGACTAGTTTGTATTATACAAATGCATGTAAGAGAATCATGGAAGCCAATTGGTGATGAGAAAATTCTAAAGTCTAAGGAATTGACCATCTCTATAACGACTACCACTGATTCGAAAGATCGTCATGTGCTCAACTTCTAAGAGTGAATGGCATAGTTTGAATTGAGCATGTGGGGTCACTAAGAGATGGTCATGTGTTCAACATCTAAGAGTGAATGGTTATAGTTTGAATTTTAAGCATGTCATGGGTGGAAAAGTTAACCTCATCATCCCTTAGTGGGGTCACAACTAGCTCACATCATGAGAACTAGAGAGTCTATCGCCTATGTACAGTTACTTGGAGACCATTGGCCATTGCCAAAACCATGATTCGATATTTTACTACATGATTGGGTACAAGTCTAAACTCGAAGAAAAACAAGAGTAGTGCCATTGCCATCTTCATTTGCAAGTATGCCCGATCCTTTCCCAAACACATCCTTGGGCCAGCCTACAATGTCCATCCAAACTATTAACATAAATTACTTTTTTAACCAAGGGAAGAAATAAAAACAAGCATGAATGATCGTGGAGCATGGATGAATACTAAAAATGCAATTAATTATGGAATAATCTTAAAGTCCTGATGTATGGAGTTCGTAACGAAAAGAAGAAGCTAAAATATGCTGGTAAGGGACCGTATATACAGAGTATGTGAAATTACCGCGCAAGGTACCATCCGAGTGGAGACTCTTGACGGAGTTGAAACCGTTGGATTCCTCAATGGGAGTAAATTCAAAAGATACTATGACCCCCTAATCCAAGAAGAATTACATGCAATCCATCAGAAGAAGGCAGCTAAAGAACAGGCTGAGCTTAAGAAGATACAAGCGAGAGCTAAAGCTAAAGAACGTCAGTAGCATGTTAGGCGCCAATAAGAGGCCAACTTGGGGATTACGCAAGTATTTTTCGAGGAGGCAGAGGAGGATTCACTAGAATCTGGCCCGCCTCTACGATACCCAATTGAGCTACAGAGTCCTTTACGAGAAGGTGCTATATAATGCATTATTGGATACGGGAGCTCAGCACAATTTGTTGTCATATGGAGTGTGGTGTCAACTTGGAAAACCACCCTTATCCACCCAAGAGTACCATCCAAGTTAAGGGTATCAATAAGAAGAAAATCACTATCTCGGGAATTTTGCACACTCCTGTTGCCTATGATGACAAGGGGACTGTGGTTCAAATCTTTTTAGCTATGCCTGCTAGTACCATGGAGGGAACTGTAAACTTAGGGCGCAAATGGATGTTAGCCACCAAGTGCAATATTGATTGGGCAACCAGGCGAGTTACAAAACAAGAACCAACTCTCACTGACCACTCAGGCTCCCGTACCTAAGCCATCAACTTTGGACAAAACGCTAGATAAGAAAAAATCACAAAGTCAAGTGGCTACACCATCTTTGATTGTTTGCCACCCCTCTAACGCTTCAACGCCAAGAGTGGAGACAGGCAGTGTGGTCCCCAAGGCTCTACTTACTTTACCGAAGAGTACATACAAATGGGTCCCAAAAGCTTCGTTAATAACGGCTACCTCTACTGCTTCCTCAATCTCGTTCAGACAAGAAGCCTTGTAGTAGGAAAGCAGCTACCCACCCTAGAAAAGGCAAGGTAACATCACGTTGGATTCCTAAAATGTACTATGAAGGGAATGACCAGATTTGGGTCCCTAAACATAAGGAAGGGGGGTACTCACGTTCGACATTCTATTGCTTTCTCCCTAACCTTCTCCCCTAACCATGTAACTCCCAAATTCGAGGGAATGTATATATATAGCTTCATACACAAAAAAGAAAAGAAAAGAAAAGAAATAGTAAAAAGAGCAAGAGCACATTAAGAGGAGAGGTATCCGCACACAATTAGAAACAAGATTGACCTGTCTTCATGAACCTACTGATGCTATATCTGTGTTTGCAGATATGGCAGATGCACGAGCATCACAAATTTCATCCACTCCCACCTTTGGTGAGAGGTATCATCTGTACCTTTCTCAGATATTTCACATGCGCTATCCTGTAATTAAATCCTGTACCTTTCTCAGATATTTCACATGTGCTATCTTGTAATTAAAACCGAATTGGGTCATATAGATGTACTAGCCAGCACGAGGAAAATGTTGAGGAATTAGAATGGCTAATTCGCCTAATGACCACACGACTGACCCCTACTTTGTAGAAGACGTATCCTATAATTAAAACCTGTACCTTTCTCAGATATTTCACATGTGCTATCCTGTAATTAAAACCTGTACCTTTCTCAGATATTTCACATGTGCTATCCGAATTGGGTCATATAGATGTACTAGCCAGCGCGAGGGAAATGTTGAGGAATTAGAATGGCTAATTCGCCTAATGACCACACGACTAACCCCTACTCTGTAGAGGACGTATCCCCGATAGCCCAAGTCTTTACTTTTTCATAGGATGACTATCCTCGCATAGTTACATTCTTGACGAGTCTATGTGGATGGGAGAACAAAGAAGATATATCTGACGATGATGAATGGAGACGGATGAGACTCATGGCACTATCGAGGCTGATTTTATTTATTTGGATGCTGCGGATAGAGGCTTAGCCTTAGGGCTACAGCCAGAACTCCACAACATCCTCTTACCTTGATCCTCAGTATTAGTGTGGTGACTGGTAGGTAGGTTAGTGTTTTTAAGTTGTTTCTAGTTTTGTGTCCTTAAACGAGTCCTTATTTTTTCCCACTGATAGTGCTTGTTAGTTAATTGTACAGGTTGAAAAGTTTGAGGTGGGTTTGCTTTCATAGTCCTAGGATTGCTGCAATGTTCATACATGGATATCTACATCAAATTAAGGGCATTTCTCATCGAATCAAGGAGATCTCCAAAATACACGTGTAATTCTTCCATGCCCTTTCTCTTTCATTTTTACTGTTCAATTAATTTCATGAACTATAATGCATGACCACATGGAATTTGTCAAGCACTACTTAGTTTTTGAAGTTGCATAAGGTGTTAGTGTAAATCATTCATTAAGTTTAACCTTATTTTAGATATTCTTGGGAATGCACGATATCTTTAGTTAACCTTGGAATATGGTTGTCTTAGATCTAGGATTAAAACCATCTTAATGCTTGAACAACCTGGCCATGTGTGTTGACCTATAAGACATAGCTTCTACCCCTTTGTCGAAAGGATGTAAGAATGCATGATAATTTGGGAGCAAAAATCCAAAGAGATAAATAAAAAATAAAAAGAAAGGCCTACAAAAAATTGGCAATGTATGTCTGTTATGTGCTTTCATGTCGGCCTATCGCCCTATTGACACTTGGTAGGCAAGGAGTATTCCACTCCAAAGACCGATGCCTTGGGTTGGTAGGGGGTAGCCTTGCCTAAGGTGAGCTAGTAGATTCCTGGAGAAGGCCTTGTGGTAAACATGGCACCAGGGTCGATGCTAGTTTTGCTTTAGGGAGGTCGCCATTGTTTGTAAAAATTGTCACGTGCATAAAAGAAATAAAGGCAAAAGACTCCTATGACTCTGATGTTTCTTGTGTCCTTAGGCTCTTGGGATTAGCTTGTTCTTATAATAGACACATTGTGGTCATCTGTTTATTTATTAAGCTTGGTAATTTTCCTTGACTTAGGCCAATTGTAGACCTTCATTAACCTTCGACACCTTGCTAACTCTTGAATTACTTTCAATAGTTTTAAACTCTTGTTAATTTGCTACGCTAGCTCCTTAATGTGACCTCTTAAACTAGGTTCTCATGGCATACTTCCATTGTGGTCTAACATGCTTGATTTTATTTTTGATACACTCTATATCTTTTGAAGACCAAGCATGCTTTCACTCTACTTCCGTGTTTTGCAGATACAGTCTACCACAACAAACCGTGTTGAGCTTACCATACCATAGCTTCCGAGGACAGAATCTACATCGGGAAGGGAGGCATGTTAACCTATGGTGGACATTGAGACGTATTGCTTTTTACGTCATATAATTATTTTACGTATTCTGAGTCATGGGCCGGGCTTGTCGGCACCACATGTAAAGGTAAGGGGATTAGGTGATTGTCGATGAGAGACGCACCTCGAATTTCATCAGGATAAGGGTTAGGATATCGGTCGGCCATGTGTGGGCGCCCATGTGTGAACGGCCAGGTCACATATAAAAGTCAAATGTAACCTAAAACCTCTCTATCTCTGAGTGTTGAATACAAGGAGTGCTCTTGCTTCATCTTCTCCATCTCCTTCTCCAGCATGTGTGGGCGTGTGTGTGTGTGTGTGTGTGTGTGTGTGTGTGTGTGTGTGTGTGTGTGTGAGAGAGAGAGAGAGAGAGAGAGAGAGAGAGAATGTGTGTAGCGATCGAGCATTGCATGGCGGCACGGCAGCGAGGCGGTAGAGCAGCAGCGATGGCTCCTTCTTCATCGCGGCGTGAGAATCCTTCATGACGACGGTCTGAGCGGTGAGTGACACACCATTGCTCCCTGTTTTGAGCTTGCTGGTTTCCTAGTTGTGTGCTTGCAGCCATTCGTGGCTAGCACACGGTGCTTGGCAAGTCCCTAGCTCCGACACGTGTGGCAAGAGCACACAGGAAGCTCAATTGCACAATGGGAGAGTGTCCTTGGATTATTACGAGAGAAGTTTCCTTGTATACATAGCCATAAGTGTTCACACACACTTAAACTGTGGGGGGCTAAGTAGGTGCCCAAAGCTTCTAGATGGTCTATTGCTTATACCTTGCTTCATCTCATAATACATTGATGCATTACAACACCAAGGAGCACATGCTAGCTCCCTAGGGATGCATTACAACACTAGGGAGCACATGCTAGCTCCAAGAGCATGTGAAACTAAGCTAGAATGTGCTCACCTGGACAATAACATATTAACCCTAAATGGGGTTAATATGTGGAAATTATCCCGATACCACTTGACCCAAGGGTATATGTAAATTGACAAGTTGGAGCTACAAGAGGTTGAGGTAGGGGTGGGATAGCAGGAAGGATAGCGTACAAGGCCCCACCAAGGGAGCCAATTAGAGTAACCTCTCATATGGGAGTTGCAAAACTTATCAATCTATTAAGGATGGCCAAAGAAATAGGAAGGGGGTTTGATAGGGAGTTAGGCACTACACTGACACCATAAAGAGCAACATTGGGTCAAGCCCAATTAGTGGCGAGATTAATGTCAAAATTCTCCGGTCATGGTGATGCCATACAACACCTAGAGATATTCGAATCAATATGTGAAGCTTCTGGTTTGATCAGTGAACCAATTTGCATTCCCCCTTACACTAGAAGGAAAAGTGCACCAAAGGTATCGATCACTTAAGCCAAATGATTAGATTGATTTTGACGTCTTAAGAGTGTGCTTGCTACCTAGTGTTAATCCCATTTGGATTAACAACATGATTCTCAATTGAAAAGGCACTATAAAGGTTGTACATTATGAGATATTGGCCCCTTACACTATGAGATATTGGCTGTACATTATGAGATATTGGCTCTCCAACATTGTGAATACTATAGATTCAACATCTTTTTAGCGAGCCAAGCAATATGGGTTTAATAGTGATTTTTTGTATCTGCACCATTGGTTTGAAAAAAATTTTATTGCAATGGTCATTTTAGAACATTTCATGTCTTCTTTGTTTGATTGCTATAGAATTGCACTGTGGTTCCACTCTTCTCTTTAACATTGCATGCTTGCTTAACATCATACCATGCCCGTACCTGCTCACTTTCACAAGAACTTGAGCTCTACTCATTGCTTTGTGCTCGCTGCTCTTGGCTCGCTTTTTGACCACCCCCAGGAGGAGGAAGCTGATGAGAGCCATGAGCTTGGTGGTGATTTCCCTATCTTGGCTGGTTATATGAGGATGAATATGATGATGGATTAGCTTCTTCTAGGGACCAAGGCATGAATCTACTCTTTGTACACTATCTTATAATGCATATGTGGGTTGTATAAGTGCTAATACCTTGAGGCTCAAAGCTAAGATCAATGGGAGATGTTCTCAACAAAAGATCATTGTGTAATCTCAAGTTGTATCCTAAAGTCTTTTCTTCTTCACATTTAGTTTAAGTGGAAAATGGTGCAAAGATGGATTTTACAATGGTTTGCAATGACATAGATGTTATGATCTTAAAGGAATAAAGCTGTTTTCTTGGTCTTGGACATGGGCCCCATTGATATTATCTTGAGTTGCGAGATTGGCTATCCACATTTGGAACCTATTCTACATTAATAAGTGTCATGAAAAGGCACTATAAAGGCTGTACATTATGAGATATTGGCTGTACATTATGAGATATTGGCCCCTTACACTAGAAGGAAAAGTGCACCAAAGGTATCGATTTAAGCCGAATGACAAGATTAATTTTGACGTCTTAAGAGTGTGCTTGTTACCTAGTGTTAATCCCATTTGGATTAACAACATGATTCTCAATTGAGGACATTAATAAGTGTCATGAAAAGGCACTATAAAGGCTGTACATTATGAGATATTGGCCATCCAAGGCTTAGTTAGTAAGTTTTGGGCGCCCAAGTGTGAATAAGGGCCAATTGTATATAAGGCATTTTCTTATAATGAAAAGGACACAATCTCCTTTGTGCTATTGAGAGTTCTCCCCTTGTGCTTTGTGAGAGAGTGAGAAGTGAGAGAATTCTAGCATAGTGCCTCTTTCATGCTTGTGTGTTTATGCTTGTATGAGAGAGTGTGATTGGTCTATGTGATGGTGTGAGCGACTCCACGGTGACAGTGTGGAGGTGGAGCTTGGAGTTTGGAACTTTTCAAGCGAGTTTGGAGGCCTCAAGGGACTTGAAATGGAAGCATTGGTAAGTACCCCACGACGGTTGTGTTCTATTGCTCATCCATTAGGTGAATGTGTAGAGTTTCCTCTTGGAGGTGAGGTAGCCCATAACATTTTTGGCGCTACTGTGCCGGGGAAACACCTTTGTTTCTTCCATACTCTTTGAGTTTCAGCTCTCCCATTGCATAGTATTCATTTTTGCCTTTGCATTCTGGTAGTGCATTGTGTGGAAAGGAAGGGATAAGGTGTGTGTGGTTAAGAAAAAAAGTTATAGTTTTGAAGCTGTGAATGTTGTGGAGAGTAGTGTAGGAAAGGATTCATTGGTTACTCTTGTTAATTTTGAAGTTAGCATCACAAAAAACACCAACGTGTGAAGAAGCAGGCTGGGTGTTGTTTTCTTCTTTTTTCAAAAAAAGTCATAAAAATAAAAAACATAAAGGACCATTGATTAAGCTAGGAACTTGCATTTCATTCTTTAGCATTGGCACAATCTAATTTTCATCATTTGGATAAGTATTATGCACCCAAAACCACAAATTGCCGACGCAAAAAACTCCACGTGAAAGCGCAGGAAAGTTCTTCACACGATGTGAACCTTTTCCCTGTAGTTTCACACCCGCGAATCGCTCACGAAATCAGTGCCGAGATTTTCGCTGAAAATCACGAGATTACATTCCAAAAATAGAAACCCTTATCTTGACATCTCTGACATGGTGCAACTCGCCAAAAATTGGATCACGTGAAAGTGCAGTGAACCTTCACAATGTGAACCATTTCTGAAAGCTGTTCATGGCATGAAACACTTACTGTTTCACGACGTGAAAGAAATCTTGTTGTTTCATGTAAAAGACAAACTGACGGATTGATAATACTAAGACTATGAGGGTCGGTTAAGGAAAGGGAATTTGACTAAAAGAAGGAATTTAATTCTAAGGAGGAAAATTGTTGAGCACGTGAAAGTGCAGGAAAACCATTCATGACATGAACCATTTTCTTGCAGTTTCACGACGTGAACCGAGTCCCGCTGTTTCATGATGTGAAACATTCTCTGCTAATTCCTGAATAGAGTGATAGAATAAAAAATTGAATCAATTTGGGTTGATTAATAGCTTATTAAATCATACATACATGCACTTAAGATTTGGAAAACTCATCGGTAACGATCTTACGCTTGAGTGTGTGATAGTGCATTAAATCATCCAGGAACTTCCTACCAAAGAAGTGTGGGATCAGGACATTCCATAGCACACACTTGAGTGTTTTGAGAAACCTGACCACTGCGGAAATCAGTAGCGAAGAATCCATGGAAGAAGGGCTGAGATACGCTGGGTGTGGGGAAGGAGATAAACCACACTCCCCAACAAAGTCCAGTGGGATCATTGACATCGCCCGAGGATTTTTCGGTCTCCAAACTAGTCATGAAGAAGAAGCGCAATCTGCAGGCATGGGTCTGTCAACTAGTGCTGGACTTGGTCCAAGACAAGAAGTGCCATTCCAAGCGTTGAATTCTAGGCTGTCAAATACTGGCAACCCTCAAATTAGACGAGATATGGAAAGTGCAGCTAGGATGGGTCAAATATTCTTTCCCACCACCGAGGAAGTGGAATTGGACCTCCAACGAAGTGAGGTAGAATGATAACTCTGAGAATTGAGCTTAAGGAAACAAGAGCTTGATACTCGTAGGGCAAGAGCTGAGAAAGGAGATAGGAAGTGTTAGCCCACTCCAACGAAGTGAGGTAGAACGACAACTCTGAGAATTGAGCTTAAGGAAACAAGAGCTTGATACTCGTAGGGCAAGAGCTGAGAAAGGAGACAGGAAGTGTTAGCCCACTCCAACGAAGTGAGGTAGAATGACAACTCTGAGAATTGAGCTTAAGGAAACAAGAGCTTGATACTCGTAGGGCAAGAGCTGAGAAAGGAGACAGGAAGAGCCCACTCCAATCCATGAGAAAAAGAACATGAAATTGCTACAGGTAGAAGTGATGGAGAGATTTCGAACTTGGAACCCATCAACGAGGAATCGAGAATGGAGGAAGGGTTTACAACTAGAGAAGAAGAGGGTAACATAGCTAACTTGGCTATAGAAGTAGAGGACCGACTCTATACCAAGAAGGATATTGTGTTAATGATCAATCACCCTACATTGTTACAAGACATGGAGCTCTTAATTACACAAAGACACACAGAGGCTACTATTGGGGAATCCCACAAGGTACCACAATTGGACCAATCCATGAACCCGAGATACCTAGAAGAGCCAATACAGGTAGGGGACGAGGTCTAGGAATTGGGGGGGGAGGATTTCCCTAGAGACCTAGAAACGATCCAGCCATGGACCTTAATGTGGCCACAAGGGTAGACTTGTTAAATATGGCTGCAGAGATGGGTAGGGGGATGGTCAAGGAACTAGGCTCTACTCTAGAACCCCGGCCTTCCCAGATGAAACCCTATATCATTTCAAAACTTGTCCAATAGTTCTCTGGGGATGGGGATCCTATCCAACATGTAGAAATTTTTGAATCTACATGTGAAACTTGCGGATCGGTCAGTGACGTGACCATGATACATGCCTTCTCACTGACCTTAGAAGGAAAAGCTCATCAGAACCCTTAAGCCTGAGGACAAGGTTAATTTTACAAGACTAAAGAGTGTTTTTGTGCCTAGTTTTGCACATGTAGTGGTGATAGATGGAGCCCTGTGGCACAACTACATAACATCAAACAAAAGGAAGATGAGTTGATGAGAGACTATGTCTCTCACACCTGAAGCACTTACATTCAAGATGCAAACTTTGGGAAAGGTTGACAGATGATCAATTGTTACCTTGTTTCAGGAGAGGGGTTAGAGACCATAAAATGCATGATTACCTGGTACTAGCCCGGCCAGCTACTCTTGATGCATGCTGCAAATTGGCAATCGAATATGAAGATAACATGTTAGAATTGCCACAACAACCCGAAGATGTTAAAACATCTACAGCAACCACGACTTCGCGTGTCTCGAGTCACCAAGAAATTGGAACGCGAAGTAAGCAAGTCGGACATATGACTATGGATGAGCTCAACAATGCCATATTAGAAAAATTAAAGGTTAGGGAAGGAAGAGAGACGTTGAGGAATGGGCATAGTCACCTTTACCCCCGAAGGGAATTGGTGTGGTGCTCCATGTACATACTAAATCATACCACCACCAAATGTCCACAGTTAAGGGCAAGACCATTACTTTATTGTGCGCACTGTGTAAAATTGGAAAATCATGACACGTCAATGTGTAGATTTCCAAGGTTTCAAAATGTGGGACAACTACCAGTAAATAGAGCCACATTGGCTTTTCTAGCACCATCTATGTAGATCACTGCCCCACTGCTTGACAACCCAACTCTTCCTACTTACCTAGGGGGAGTTCCGGGTACTAGACGCTTTGCCCTTGCCACCACCAGCTCTACCGCCAACAACCACCACAGGCTAAGATTAATCAAGTAGTGATTAAAGAGCCATTAGAAGATGTTGAGATGGTGCGAAAATTAGAACTTAGTGGGGAATACTATGAGGACATGGGTGAGGTCATGCCAGAATACTATGTCCTACAGAATAATACACCAGTACCTGTGTTTCAAACCACGGTACAGTTGGAAGGGCAAGGAAATAAACTCAAATTTGAGAAGAGGACCTTTACAATGCTATGGCTATGGTGGGCCACATCGAGTAGCCGAGTGCCCAAAAAGAATATGAACCATACACACCAACCAGAACAAATGGCGACCACGCCCATTGACATGCCAGTGCTCACCTGCACTAAATGTGGAATTGATCATTTGATCAAAGATTGTCACTACCGAGCAAGTGGTTCTGCTTCTACTGCTAATGAGGCCACCATCCGTACCATTAGTGTACAATCTGGGAAGATCACACCACTCAATGTCCTAACACGAGCTCAAGCTCAATCAGGAGATAAGGGAAGGAACTGGGTGGATGTGACTATTTCTAGATCTAGCCGCCGCCGCCGCAGGAGAAGAGTGAAGAAATTAGGAAAGGGGGACACACGAGTTACAATCCAAGAAGGATCCAAAGAAGATACAATTGATATCGGATCCACACAATCAAAGGAAGAAGGGGGTCAAGGTATCAATCTTGGAGGATTAGACCTGGAAAAGTAAGGAGAACAACCAGCAACTCCGAAGGGGGTTGATGAATATCCCAATGCCGAGGAAGAAATAAGGAAGCTAGAAGATTCCAAGGCCTTAGTCGAAGAGTACCAACAACTTCATGAAACTAAGCCAAGGGCCAGTCGAGTAAGGGATACCATCTTGAACATGCCAACCCCGATTCTTCCGAAGGGGACAAAAGAGGACTCCCAAACAAACACAATGTCTAGAATGTTTGAGGAAAATGAGTTGGGGGGATCCATCTATTCCTTCCCCATGGAAGAATACGAGACACCTACATGGGAAGAACCCTCTATATCCAAGGAACCCAGGGATATAGGAAGCCTCGGCCATACTATCCACTCCTATCCAGATGCCCTTGGGGCAATTGTTACACAATTCACCCACCTTATGGGGACATATGTAAAAGAATGGGTTGAGGGAGGTCTAAGGTACTCTGCCACCCTTGGCAAAAAGACCCTTGAAGCATACCAAGGAAACACGAGTCGTTAAGATACCAGTTAACCAACTGGGATGCTACTATGAAAGTGACGACATGAATGTTACCATCCCGATTCATCATAATGGATACTAGGCATTAGCTATCTTGGATGGTGGAGCAGGTGTCAACATCATTACCAAACATTGCTGGGAAAACTTGGGGAAACCTGATCTAAAAAGAGCAGATCTAATCGTTAAGATGGCTGATGGAACATCTTTGAGACCCATTAGGCTCTTGGAAAATGTTAAATTCAGACTTTTTACGTTTCTCTATCATCATACATTTGTGGTCATGGACTTCCTATACCAACCTAATACATAGGACATAATATTGGGACGACCCTTCATGAGGGAATCCAAATTGGTGCATGATTGGGCCTTGGATCATGTATATGTATGCAGGGACTCACAAATCTTGAAGATTGATCTAAGAGCATGGAAAGCACACCCCATGGAAGGGCAATTGTTTGGTAATGACTCGGTCACAAAACGGAGTGAATCACATCCCTACAGATATGCCAACCTACAGAGGGGGAGACCAAGGATGAGGAGGAAACGAGAATGTATGCATTACTACCTCCCCCGGACTTTAGTGAAAATTGGATGCATGTGTTGGCTACCATTGATGTAATGCAACCCAAGGGAACCCAGTATTTGGAATCTAGATCCGTCCCACAACTTTTGTCCAACGCCTCAAGCGATGGTGGCGGAGACAGAAACGGTACCTAGCCCGACGAAACACCCTGCTGTGTGGAGTAGACCTACGGATGCCCAATGGTTGAGATACCTTAGGAAATGAAAGGGGTACCACCGGAGGTGGTACAATATATGATTCCAATCATGGAAGGCTCAAGACCACAACCAGGCAGAAACCATACCAGATGAATCCAAAGTATGTAGCAATTGTAAAGGAGGATATTGATAAGCTCATTGTTGCTACAGAATTTATCTATGAGATCGAACATACGGATTGGTTGTCACCTATTGTGATAGTGCCTAAAAAGAATGGAAAACTGAGAGTATGTGTCGATCTTAAAAAAGTAAATGCGGCCACTCGAAAGGACCATTACCCACCACCATTACCTTATACTGAACATGTCTTGGAAAGAGTGGCTGGGAGGGAAGCGTATAGCTTCTTGGGGATGGGTTTTTTGGGTACAATCAGGTGTCCATAGCACTAAAAGACCAACATAAGACAGCCTTCAACACAATGTGGGGGACATTTGCTTTACAAGGTCATGCTGTTCGGTCTCACAAATGCCCCAGCAACCTTTCCGATTGATGTGCACAGCTTTTAAGGACTACTTGCAAAAGTGGTTGGAAGTGTTTATTGATGATCTATGTGCACATTCTTGATGGAAAGATCATTTGACCTGCTTGAGGAAAGTGTTTGAACATTGCCGATTATATCAGATATCATTAAACCCCTTGAAGTGCCAATTCTGGGTCAAGCATGGTGTGATACTGGGACACGTAGTCTCAAAAAATGGTATATCCACCCACTGATGATAGCAAGGTCAAATTGATCTTGGAGCTACCACCACCTACCAACTACAAAGGAGTGCAAAGGTTTATGGGTCATGTGGGGTATTATGGATGCTTCATCATATTTTATGCTGAGATAGCGAGACCCTTGTACAAACTTCTCATTGTCTTTGAGTGGACCACGGAGTGTCAAGAGGCTTGTGATTGTCTGAAGCAAGCCTTGGCAAGCGCACCTATTTTGCGACCCCCCAATTGGGATCTCATATTTCACATACACATTGATGCATCAAATTTTGCTATTGGTTGTGTGCTAGCCCAACTTGGTGAGTTCAAATTGGACTATCCAGTTTGCTTCACTAGTTGTTTCAGTTGAATGATGCAGAGGTGAACTACACCACTACAAAGAGAGAAGGATTGGCCATGATCTACGCAATCAAGAAATATCGACACATTATCTCTTGGCCAACAAATTCATATTTTTTGCAGACCATCAAGCCTTGCTATATAAAGTGAATAAACCTTGCACTATGGGGAGAATCACCCGCCGCTGGCTGTTATTGCTATTGGAATTTGACTTTACTGTCACGGTAAGGAAGGGAACACACCATGTGTTGGCCAACCACCTATCCATAATTCCAAATGGAGAACCAGCAAACTGGTGTCGATGATGACCTTCCTGATGCTTGTTTATTCAAGTTGGATATGGTACCTGAGTGGAGCGAAGAGATCTCAGAGTATCTAGCTTATGGTTTTTTGCAGGACATGCCTTTGAAGAAGGATAAGATGTGGCGGCTTATCAAGCTTGCGGCACCATATCAATTGATTGCCAGAGAACTATATAGGCTAGGAAAAGACAATGTGCTTAGACAATGCGTAAAGAGAGGATGAATTCGTGACCATACTGGAAGAATCTCATTCAGGGATAGCAGGCAGGCATTTTGCTGGAGAAATTACAGCTCAAAAAGTGCTTCAAGCTGGACTCTAGTGGCTCACGTTATTTGGGGATGCCATAGAGTTTGTCAAAAGATACAAGGAATACCAACGTTTCGCTATTTCTTAACAAAGAGACAAGATTCCACTAACCCCCATCATCATAAAAGCAACCATTTGAGAAATGGGAGATAGATTTTGTGGGGCCGATTAGTCCAGCGGCACATTCATCCCAAGCCCGCTACATAATTGTGGCCACGGACTATTTCACAAAGTGGACGGAAGCCAGAGCTTCGAAGAAAGCTGATGCGCGAACAACTGCAAAATTTATCTATGAGCAAATCATATCAAGGTTCGGTTGCCCATTAGAATTAGTGAGTGATTGCGGCTCATATTTCATCAATGTGGGGATTAATCATTTGCTTGTAGGAGTCTTAGTAATCCATCGAAAATCATCACCTTACTACCCACAAGCCAATGGTCAAGCGGAAAGTACCAACAAGATTTTGTGTACCATCTTGACAAAAACATTGGAAACAAATCAAACAGATTGGGAGCATAAGCTGACACAGCAGCTCTTTGGGCCTACCGCATATCATATAAGGTAGTGATAGGATATACTCCTTTCCGTCTAGCTTATGGTGTTGAAGCGGTTATGCCCATGGAATACCTAGTCCCAAGCTTAAGGATTGTTGTACTACAGGAGCGTCTAACTGAGAATGCATTAGCTGAAAGGCTAATTGACTTGGAAAAACTGGATGAGACCCAGTTTGATAGCATCACATGGGCTCATGGTCGAAAAGTTACGCAAGAAACACTTGTTTGATAGAAACCTCAAGTAAAAAGAACTAAAAATGGGGGACCTTGTCCTCATGTATGGTGTGGGAAACGCAAGGAAAAAGAAACTAAATACCAAGGCCTGGGACCATTCCGAGTATCGAAAATCACACCTCAAGGGTCTGTCCGAATAGAAACAATTGACAGCATCCAAATGGAGGGCTATGTCAATGGGAGTAAACTGAAAAAATATTTTGGACCCAAGAGATGCTCTTGCAAGAACACCTCTTAAAAAACAACAAAAACAGCTGGCAAAAGAAAAAATCCAGCAAGCACAAGACGAAGCTAAGGCTAGGCAAGTCAAAGCTAAAATGCAAAAAGGCCTGATTCATGTCAACATGACGAAGGAGATCTAAACATTGAGCTAGCATGACTCAAGTTGAGACTCACAACAGCTAAGGGCATTGCAACAAGTGTTGCATTAATAGATACAGGGTCCAGCCCCACAACTTAATCTCATATGATATACTTGGATAGCCTTAGGGAGACGACACCTTGAACACACAGATGCACAAGTTCGTAGTGTGCACCTAACAACCACAAAGGCTGAAGGGTATTTAAATGTTAATATTTCCATTAGTAATAATCCCTTGGTTGGAAAGGTGTGTGATGCCTGCGGGTACAATGGAAGAAGAGATGATCCTAGGACGATCTTGGATTTGTGCCAACAAGTGCAATATCCAATGGGAAGAAAGAACAGCATTGCTGAGCATCGGTGAGAAGGTCATGTCCATACCATTATGGAACTCCACAATTCAAGGGAAACAAATCACTGCAGAGTCAATACCTCGAAAAACAGAATTTGCACCCATTGTGTTGAATTTGCCTACACAATACCCAACATACAAAGGCACATATAAATGCGTGCTCAAGAATCAACTCAAGGATCAACCAGAGAGGAAGGAGACAATGAGTAATGAACGTATTCAGAGACAAACACAATTCAAAAGTCGGCCATTGCCAGCACCTACTAAGTGGAAGAACTCCAAGCACTTGCAAAGGCCTCATGATTGTCATCGCAATGGGTTCGAAAGGACCTACTGTGAGCACAAGGCTACTATCAAGGCAATATAGCAATATGGGTACCCAAACCAAAGCCCATGGCCAAAACCACAATAGGTTTCAATCAATATACAAAGAAATGTGAGAGCTTGCAGAGCGGCAACTCCCCGCAGCAATAGAGGCAACACTGCACCTGCTCTTGTGTGGAGGATAAAGAAAATTCAGCCAACTAGGTTAAAAATGACCAAGGCAACAACCATACCTACTCTGAATACAGAATGGAACAAGACAGGTAAAGGTAGAGGCAAAGGTGTTCCAAATGGAAGCCATACACAACCAAACACAACAATAAAAATATTTAGTTGGGTGGAAGGAACAATAAGAAGCTCCCAAATAGAATTAAAAAGACTACATCAGCAAATGCCCAAAAGTGCCAAGGTGAACCCTTGGTTTTCATGGTAAAAATAAAAGGGACAAGGTAAGAAATGCATCATCATATGCATGTGTGAGTGTTTGAGCACGAAAGATAAAAATTTGATCTTATAAACTCCACGTGAAACTGGAGGAAAATGGTTCACGTCGTCGCTCGTAAACCACCCTACAGTCGTTCACGTCTCGTGAACCATTCTTTGGTGTTTCACGTCGTTTGAAAGAGCTTGAATAAATTCACGTCGTGAAACAGTAAGAACTGTAGCCAATTATAAAATGACATGTGGCTCCTTCAGCGGCTACGTTATAAAATTGAATTTTTTGTCTTCTTTTTGTCACTTTGCCTTGTGTGATTTCATGTCTTCTTCATTGATCACTCTTCGTGCATCACGTGCTTGCTTCTGACTTCCTTCAACCGCCTACCTAAACTCATCAAGATGTCGATTTCAAAATCCGAGGCACGAGAGCAACCATCAACAACACAAGCAAGCAGTGCTATTGGGTCACCAACTAGTCAATGACTACACCAGTAAATTAAAGACCAACTTTTTGGGCCCTTACACCCAGTCATTCCAGGGAACCCTCATCTCAGGAAGGACGTCACCACACCACATGGAAAGGTAACTCTCCAATGCCACAGCAAAGAGTGCCTCCATCTATTAGAGGATGTTGAAGTCAAAGCTAAGCTCGACAAAGTCGGCACCTCGGCAAAATGGCAGAGGTACTACCATGAGGAGTTGACACCGACCTCTACCGAGTACCTAAGGACATACGACAAGTAGAAAAAAAGAGGTAGGATTACAAAGGCGGATGGCACCACAGAAGAGCTACTCATCATGGAAGATTTAATTAGAAAATCTTTACAACTCCCAAACTGTAGAGTGAAGGCACACAGGCACACCCTTGATACAATGCTAATCAAATAAATGCTAAAGAGAGATTCTTACAACTCAAATGGAGCAGAATACGAAAACATCAGAGATGAAGCCACCGAAAAAGCATGCAAAGCAATGTCATTAATGATGCAAATAAAGCCGGTTGACAGGTACAACAGGGTGGGCTTGAACAGGATAGCTAAAGCATATGAGGAGAAGGAGGAGGACTAGGCCTTTTATATGCATAAGGAGATGGAGAATTACCTAAAAGCCCATCAATCAAAGATAAGTAATCCTTACCTCCTAACTCAAGTACTTAACCATCTGGCAAAGAGGCCTTTAAAAGAGCCGGAACCAGAGGAGAGCTGCAGCTAGCTATCATCCCCGATCAACCTAAAGAGGCTACTGGAAGGATAGAAGAGGGTCAAGTAGTGTTAATGGAAACATAGGAGCTCATAAAGACAATAAAAAAGGATCGACGGAAGAAGACAAACAAAAAGATGAGAAGGATAATTGTAGATGTCACAACAGAATCACAAAAACTGGAAGCGGCAATGGCATTTGAAATCAAAACATACCAAGAGGCCTTGCAGGAAAATCTACTAAGCCCAAATGTACAAGAACAACAACAACAGCTCACCCCTCCAACGATCCCCACATAGCTCATCTTCAAAGACCTCTCTCCTCTCAAGGATTCACGCCTAACAGATACACCAACCGAGGCAGCTGAGGAACAAGCACAGAAGGACCAAGCTGTGGAGGGACCAAGCTGTGGAGGGACAAGTAGTCGAGGAAGTACCAATCACAACACAAGAATTGGAGGCTGCCCCACAGTCTAGTAAGAGACAACGCTCGCCAGATCCTTCAAGTCCAAGAAAAAGGCGAAGGTTGGATGATAAGGAGCAACTGCCGCTTCGTAGCTCGAATCCTTCAAAGACATGGATTCTCAACGCTTCATCCAGGAAACCATGGAAGGCTTAGAGGCACTACTTCACAATCCACTTATAGAAATGGATGCTGAGACTAGTACAAATTGGGAACATGAGCAAAAAGTGTGGCGTTGCCACCACCTATTGACAACGCACATGTTACATGATAGGAATGCCAACCTATGGAAGCAGCTGAAAGATGCCAATGCACAAGTAGTACAAAGCGTAAAAGCAACTTTGGCGGCAGCAGAAGAAACTCACAAAGAAGTGATCATTAAGAGCTTAAAGGCTGCAGAATAATAGGAAAGCAGATACAATGCCTTGGAAGGTAATAATATTGTATATTAAGTTAGACAATTGTACAGAAGATCAACGAAAATGTTGACTTAAATGAAGGCTGGAGCAGGCAAAAGAACAGCTTCAAAAAGAGATCGCCCACACACAGAGCCTCACAACTATGCATGCTAGGCAAATCAAGGAGTACCAAGACAGCGCAAAGAATAATGAAGATATGCTTCAACAACAAATAGAGCTACTAACAGCCCAACTCAAGGTAGAACAAGAAAGAGTGCAAGGTATGCAATAGGAAAGAGAATAGGCAAACAAAGCACATGAAGAAAAGATCAAGGCCCTCAATGAAACCATTAGCACACCAACTAAGCAGAGGCGCAAAGGAGTCAAGAGACCATATCACAACTGACAGTACAATTACAGGACACACAAAGATTGGTAGCACAACAGCTCAATCAGATTACTGAGGTACAACAAAGGGAAGCCACACAAGAAACTGCAACAAGAAGATTTGAGGAAATGGATGCTGAAGAACGAATGATCAGGGAAATCGCCATCTCCAACCAACTCAGCAATGCCGATGTCCGCATGCAGGATCTGGCCCGCCAACTAGCCGCACAAGAAAGGAGTCTACACCCAGAGCCCACAGATGATCTACGTACCCTCCTCGAGCGCGCCTCAGAATTGGGGCAGCTCTGCCAGTAACTCCTCGGGTCCCTCCTTACACTCTTACTTTATTTTTATCTACACTAACACTCTCATTACTTCAATATGATATCAACTTAGCTGAAGATATAGGCTTAGGAGAATTAACCCTAATTAAACAAAATATTGAAAGGGATGTTGACCCAACAATCATTATGGGCATTTTGAGGGGGAACCTTATATTAGCTAACCCTCAAGACATCTTCTTTTATCCCTTGCATCCTATAGTGCTAAAACTCCGTAGAGTTAGTGTCGCACCTTATAGTGCTAAAACTCTGTAGTTGGTGTCTCATGCTACAAAATTCCGACATCCTGGACAACAGTGTTGACAAACTCGACCTGTTTGTTCCAGATGGCATACCAAAGACACCAGCCAACCACGAGGTGGTAGCAAATACTTATCAATGGGTAATTAGTCATGGGTGGCTAGAAGTATACAATACTCACCAACATTTAAAGCTTTGTGAGTCCACCTTATATCACCCTGTCGAAATCCTCAAACTCTATACTAATATCCACAAGCATTTAGAGGCTATGCTCACCAATGTAAGATATAATTTTGATTCCACTCACATAAATTACCCGGATATTGATAATGAAGAAATTCAAAACTTTTTTAAAGCTCATAAGCCTAGCCACCCACCCCCTAGCACCATGGGTCAAGGAGAAGAAGAAGGTCCATCTTACCCTGTCTATTCTAATATTGCAGTAGGCTTCTCAATCCTTATCCTAGCACGCTGCCTACTACATCTTCCCAAGCCGACTGTATCTACTCTTCTTTCTCCCCACCAGAATTAGATTTTCCCACTAACACTCTCGCCCCTGAGGAGGTATTGGCACCTATCCCATCTCCACCACCACAGCAACCTCAGGAGGTACGTGATCTGCCTCCACATGATAATATTGTGCCTTTCAGTGAAATAAATGTTTTGGATTCTTTGACAGCTGCAGAGTATGAGGAGTTCATTCAAGCAGGCAATCCACTTTTAAAGCCGAAGCTCATGTTCAAAGTACTGCAGATTACTCCATTCGATCCTACAAGCCAGATCCTGCCAGAAGCATACTTTGTAGTCACATCCACATGTCAACATTATGTTCCATACCCTCTCTGTGCCCCACGTCCCGAACTAGAGGAATTACTCCCGTTGGGACAGGATAAGGAACATTGTGGGCAAATGTCGCAAAAGACACAAGGCTTGCCAACCCTCATCTAGCTGACTTGCTGGAAATTCACCTTGTCACGTTCATGATCAGCTATTGTTATAGAAGATGGAGAAAGCGACATCCTGTGCACACAAGAGGTGGATACACCACCATACACACAAATGAGAAAGTGCCACAACTGCAAGATTTTGGAGTCCAACCTACATGGAGGTAAGAGTTTCTAACAGTTCCAGAATACAGCAGAGTTTACATGCAGGCGCCACCAACACTGCGAGTGGATCCATTATACATGCCTATCAAGAGAAGGTGGACACCGCTGGAGTTCTAAGAGGCCAAAAACAGGGACTCTCATGTTTGCTATAACTTCCCTATCTTCACACAAGCAACATTTGGCCATATTCAAGAACAAAGACAGCAACTGCTGACCTGGATCAGAGCTTGGTGCTACGTAGAATACCTGATCCTGCCATTGTGGCCAGTGTTAGGTTCCTGAAATTATTGGTGGTACTCATAGATCAACCTAAGGAAACTTATGATGGCTTCAACATGAACCAAGGGCCTTCAAATAGAGGAATGATGCTGTATTACCACCGCTTACGATGTCTTCTAGCCTATATGCATCTTACATTTGAAGACATGATCGACACCGGATTCTAGAAGTCCCACTTAGCATTTTGCCGAACACTCTAGAAACTCCGATCCAGATGTAACTTCTACCGACATGAATTTGGTGACCAGGTCTTTCGACCTCGATAACAGGCTATGAGGACAGAACCTACATTAGGAAGGGGGGAATATTAATCCCATTTGGATTAACAACATGATCCTCAATTGAGGACATTAATAAGTGTCATGCAAAGGCACTATAAAGGTTGTACATTATGAGATATTGGCCACCCAAGGCCTAGTTAGTAAGTTTTGGGCGTCCAAGTGTGAATAAGGGCCAATTGTATATAAGGCATTTTCTTATAATGAAAAGGACACAATCCCCTTTGTGCTATTGAGAGTTCTCCCTTCTGCTTGGAGAGAGAGTGAGGAGTGAGAGCATTCTAGCATTGTGCCTCTTTCATGCTTGTGTGTCTATGCTTGTATGAGATAGTGTGATTGGTCTATGTGATGGTGTGAGCGACTCCACGATGATAGTGTGGAGGTGGAGCTTGGAGTTTGGAGCTTGACAAGCGAACTTGGAGGCCTCAAGGGACTCGAGATCGAAGCATTGGTAAGTATCCCATGACGGTTATGTTCTATTGCTCATCCATTAGGTGAATGTGTAGAGTTCCCTCTTGGAGGTGTGGAAGCCCATAACACCTAGTTTTTCACAAAGAGGAGATAAGTGGAGCCCTGTGGCTCAATTATACATATCAAGCAAGAGGAGAATGAATCCATGAGAGATTACATCCAATATTTGAAAAACTTGCACTCAAGGTGTAAGCCTAGGGAGAGGTTAAAACTTGAATTGCCATGCTTCCACATGGAGTAAGGGATACAAAAATGCATGACTATTTTCTGTTGCCAAGCCAGCATTGTTTGATGATTGTTACAAATTAGCCATCGGCTTCGAGAATAAGATGCTTAAATTACCACAACTTGATGACACCAAATATGTCAGTTTTACAGTAGCTTCGCCGCGTGCTTTCGGCCAAATAAGTGCGATAACCTCGGAGAGACGAGTAAAGGATATGACTGTAGATGAGCTAAGCACTGTGCTTCTTGGATAAGATAAAGCTAAAAGAGGTGAGGGAGGACGTGCCAATAAACCAACATCTATATCCCCTGACAAGAGTTGGTATGGTGAGGGAGGACGTGCCAATAAACCAACATCTATATCCCCTGACAAGAGTTGGTATGGTGCTCAATATATTGACAAAATCACATGAGCATTGAGTGTCCTCATTTGTACTCACCCATTGATGTATTGCATGTATTGTATATGACTTGGTAGCCATGATACGAGTATGTATAGGTATCGACGTTAGACATAACAACTACAAGTACACACGACAATAGTTAGCTTTACCTACACTACTTGGGCAAGGGAATGCACCAAGGGAAAATTTATCAAATGTGCAAAACTAGATGAGGGGAATGTATAGGGTATTTGGCATGCTTATACCGCCACTTGTCCTACCACCACAACTACCAGCATCTCGCATAGTGCCACTTAATTAAATGATCATTGAAGAGGTGCAAGAAGAAGGAGAATATGCATGGAACCTCGGCAAACCATGGAGGAGATAGATGACATTTGGGAGGTAACCCCAAAGTATTTTTTGATTTAAGGGAACACACCAATGCCAGTGTTCTAGGCTGTAGCACAATGAAAGAGCAAGGACATTAATGCCACAATGAGGAGGAGAGCCTTCGCTTTCCAGTGCTGTATCATTTTATTGGAGTAATTTGATTGATTGAGAGAGAGAGAGAGAGAGAGAGAGAACGAGAGCCTCCCATTATTAAAAAACTGCTGACATATTTGGAAAAATGGTCGCCTAAATTTGCTTGCCCCCAAAAAATCCCCCTAATGGCACCATCTACCCATTGAATGCCACAATTGAATATTTAGAGTGAGTGTGAGTAAAGATGGTTAGGTATAGTAATCAAGTAATTAGGTACATTAATTAGGTAATTAGAGTAAGTGTGAGTAAAAATGGTCAGGAAATTATGCTCACCATAAAAGGATACATTCACATGCATGTACTCAATAATGGATGCCTTCACACGCAGGAACTCGAGAATGGATGCCTTTACATGCAAGAACTCAAGAATAGATGCCTTCACACGCATGAACTCAATAATGGATGTTGTCACACATGCATGAAAAGAGAGAGAGAGAGAGAGAGAGAGAGAGAGAGAGAGAGAGAGAGAGCACAATGCAAATTATGAGCATTAAGGGCTAAAGTGTAAAAGAATAATGTACATGTCTTAGGGTTAGAGTTGTATGTGTGAACAAGCTCCAATTGAATACTATCCATACATCCACGAATTTTGTAAAATTAATAATAGGATCCCGTAAGGTGTACAAGTAAAAACATGTGTGTGTGTGTGTGTGTGTGTGTGTGTGAGAGAGAGAGAGAGAGAGAGAGAGAGAGAGAGAGAGAGAGAGAGAGAGATTTTCAAATGAAGAACTTTTTGTTGAAAATTGAAATCTCACTATGGGGCTGATTGTAAAATAAATGAAAAGTCACAATAATATGCCTTTGTCCTCCACAAGAGAGAGAGAGAGAGAGAGAGAGAGAGAGAGAGAGAGAGAGAGAGAGGATTTTCAAAACAGAAATTTGTGTTAAAAATTAAAATCTCATTATGGGAGTATGATGGTAAAACATGTGAGAAGTCACAATAATCTACCCTTCGCGGGACGATAGAGTGTGTGTAAAAAGAGAAAGATGAAACGCAAGCATGATAGAGAATAAAGGAGGGAGACGAGAGAACCATGGGCCTAGGGGATGCTATGAACATTCTCTCTTTTTTTTTGGGGGGAGAGAGAGAGAGAGAGAGAGAGAGAGAGAGAGAGAGAGAGAGAGAGAGAGTAAAAAGGGAAAGATAAACGCAAGCCTGGTAGACATGCTTGATTTTTAAGAGGCACCTGGCCCTTAGTTCAAAATTGACAGGTTTGGTGAAACATAACAAGTTTTTTTGTATTCTAGTGTAATTTTTGATGGGCCTTTTAAAATTTTGCGAGTATCTTATACGACCGAAAAGCTCAAAAACCAGCGTGACGAGGCCCATCCATGGTGGTAGACGACTATGGGCCGCTAGGGGATGTTATGATGAACAATGAACATTTATCCATTATCACATGACTATGCATAGGGATTAACTTATGAAAGAAAAAGGGCCATTAAAAAAGTACACTCTCGAGCCTAAAGTCTACGAGGGGGCAGAACAAAAACGTTATTTGATCACAAACGGCTTTGTCCGTTTCTTGGTGGGATGGCTAGCGGCGCGCATAACTTAATGCATTTACTAATGAGATGAATCTTAATGCTAGCGTGCTGTCTAGGTATGTCAACTTTGGAGAGGCCATGCTCGGCCTTTCATAGACACTTCTTCTTCACAAAAGATTTTATTATTGTTGCAGAAGGTCCATAGTCTAATGTTATTAATTAAATAGTTAATCTTTGCACAGTCTAATGTTATTAATTAAATAGTTAATCTTTGCACAGATCACAAGCCCTTTTGAGAAGAAGAACCACTCCATCACGGAACCATAGCTACAGGATAAACATGCCATCCACCACCCTCAGGGAAAAGACAATTTAGGAGTGCTTTACATTAAATTAGACAAACTTTGCTCCACATTTAAAATGAAATTAATGGAGCTATATAGAAATACTTTTATATATTATGATTCAGCCATGTTTGGGCATCTTGAGTGGTAATGAGTCTTTGGCTACTAGAAAGTAAAGGTAAGGGTCCAATGTTCAAAGATTTTATATTGGTAACCTTAATTTCCAACTACTCTAAAGGTGTGTCAACCATAGTTGGATAACAACCACAACGAGTTGCAAATACCTATTTTGCAGAAGGTGTCCTCTCACTGCATACTGTTTTTGAACAAACATTAAAATGCTAATCAAAACATATCTGCACCAAATCTAAAATTTTCAAAATTACACAATAATCCTCCACTCTTTCTTTGCTTAATGATTGACTTTTATACAAACAAACAATGCTAACCAAAACATATCTTACACCAAATCTAAACTAGTAATGCCATTGAAAAACAAATCTTTATATTATCAAATATTACTAAACACAAAAAAGTTACACATTTTTACACCATTAGATTGCTTGATCATTGACCATAAGAGCTTTGAGTTTCTTTAAAAAACACTCCACACATAGGCAAGACCAAAAAAGCCAAGGCTTATTTAGATCTTTTTTTGGATGGAAAAAAGTACATGCTTGTCTTTTTAGACCATGATGCTTTTAAAGGGGCAAAGTGCCTTTGAGATGGAACAGGGTTTGACCATTTTGAAATACTAATCCTTTTCTTCTAATATATGAATATGCACCTTGTCTAAGAGGTTTTATCCATCTTAATGCATATTAACACTAGTTTGGTATCATAGGGAGTTTAGGGGATAAAAATTTGTTATCAAATTAGGCATTTTCATGGCACTCAATCAAGTTTATAAAATGACCAAGGCACCTCACTTGGCATGTATTTTTCTGGAGAATACAACACAACTTGAAGAAAAAAACTCTCATCACAAGTGTACTAATTTACGTACGTTCCTTTGTTACGATAAGTGTTACTAATTTACGTACGTTCCTTTGTTACGATAAGTGTGTTGGAAAAGAATTTTCTCAATGCTCCACCCTCGTGTTGTCACTATGGGTGACGGATATTCTCTATTTTGTAAGGCCCCCTATATGAGGAGGAAGAGCCGTGGTGAGCACTGGAGCACCCGACAATTCCCAATTTAGACATTGGATGGTGGCAAAATGTGGCTAGATGATTTGGACATGGCACTTTGCCAAGTAGGATGCATATTGCATAAATGAGTGTTGGATAGCAAGCTGAGGACACATTGTTCTCGAGTTGGGGGACCTGTTTGAGGATCAAGATAGTCTTAGATGACCGTGGGATAGCAAACTAAGGACACAATGTTCTCGAGTTGGGGGACCTGTTTGAGGATCAAGATAGTCTTAGATGACCATGGGAGAGAAGTGCGCTAAGTTCCCCACGAGACTTTGTTGTATTCTAATATGGTTAGTTGGACATTTTGGACCAAGTCATGGGTTGGCCGGTGTGACCGACCTACATCCATGTCAACCTTGGTCACTATATATAGACTAATTTGGCAACCTTTGTTCATCGAGCTCATTGTGTTCAAGCACTCTTGTAAGAAAGACATCCTTTTTCTAGATAACCATCAAGCTCCTTACCTAAAGCACATAGATGGACATACATCCATTAGTTTGTAATAAAAGTTTGCAAGTAGTAACATTGTTCTTTCTGCAATTTCGTGCTTTGTATTGTGAAGATCATGGGCCTGCTGTTGTGTTTTCTTACATGGTATTAGCGCTCAGGCTCTAGGTAAAGTTGTTTTGGCAATTTGCTACTTGAAGGTAGATTAGGAGAGATGCCCTAAACCTGCAAGTAACACAATCGTATGTGCCTGTCCTCCACCATCTGGTGATAGAAAGTTGGAAGGGACAAATTACACACTCTGGAAGGTAGGTTTGGAGAGATGGCCTAACTTGCAAATATCGCAACCATTTGTGCCCATCCTCCCACCGTTGGGTGATGGAAGCTGGATGGGACAAATATCACTCTGGAAGTTCAAGATTAGGTCTGTTCTTGATTCATATGAGTTGTGAGAAATCGCAATAGAGATTGATGTACAACCGGGTTCTACTCCAAATCCAACAGATCTACTACGAAAAATACCTCCAAATCTTGCTCTCGCTTTAGCATGGGGGCAAAGGAATACAGATACGTTATGTGCCATCGTCACCAACATCACTGATTTGGTAATGACCCTGATTTAGCATGCTACCACGTCTTTTGAAGTATGTCAAGTTCTTAAGAACGAGTATGAGACAAGGATTGAAAACCTTGAGAATCAGCTTACAACCAAAAAACATTCTAAAGGAGAGACATCAAAGCAATTCATATCATGCATAAAGAATCTGCAAGATCAAATGTAACGATGGAGATCAGTGAAGAATTGGCACATAGGTGTATCTGAAGTATGATAGTTTGGTGACCTTAGTGAATACCTAGGTACGCGGCCCGTGTCATACTTTTGAAGAGTTCGATGAAATGTGGTAGAAGAGATGTTGTGTTTTAAAGTCAGAGATGGTAAATGCCATTGCACTTCTTGCAAATGCAAAGAAAGGCAAGGGGAAGGGCTCCAGTAACCCCAATGCTTCTGAAAAGAAGAAGAAATCAAAGGCAAAGTGTTTCTTATGCGACAAGCCTGGTCATGTGATCAAATCATGTATTGAAAGCAAAAGATGAGAAAAATGGCACTTTGAAGCCTTTGAAAAAGGAGTCTAAGAACACTTTTGAAGCGAAATTTTTGTGGCAATCAAAGAAAGGAAGAACATTACTCAGCACCCAATGGTTTATGGATCATTGCCAGCGGAGCATCCCGACATATGACCGGTCAAAAGGGTTGGTATAGCTCTCTCAAACCCATGGGGGAGTCCATCTTGGTAGGGGTTGGGAACAAAGATGAACTCCCCACTCATGAAAATTAGAAATGTGGGAATCTCCATTCATCAAAATTAGAAATGCAAGTGGACAATAAGTCTGTGACGACCCCCCCCCACCCCCCCCCCCCCGTGTGCACGCGTGCAAACACACATTCCAATGCCATATATGGATCATGTGTGGTCCGAATGCTTAGCTGTTATGTTAAAAACTCCTCTCTCACACATACACTTGTATAACAAGAAACTCAACTAAAATCCAAAAGAGGATCAACAAGAAAAAAACATAACACCTACGAAAAATCATCTCAAACTCAAACCTTCCTTTAAGTTGAAAGTCTTGGAACAACTTGATTGAGCGTCCTAACAAGAACACAAAGTTGGTATAAATGACAAAGTGAGCTCTCCTCATGGACTATAAGACTGCCCACATTGTTATGAAATCTCTCTCTCTCTCTCTCTCTCTCTCTAGCCTTTCAATGTCTTTAAAAGTAATAACCGTGATACTTACTTGATACTTACCTTCTCTCCCCTCTCTGCATACCTTCCAAAGTCTCATACATAGGGCTGTGCAAAGTCTCAGGGAGCTTCAATGCAAGTAAGCCACCCAGAACAGATGCCACACAGAAAATGCCAAAGGGAAATGATGGGTGAAGCTTTCCCAACACCACTACCATCGGAGCCACTATGGCACCAATTTGAGCTGCCTGGCTGGCCAAGCCAAGGGCGGCATTGCGTACAACTGTCGGAAAAAGCTCGGCCGTATAGATGTATAGCAAGTTATATGCACCAGCCATGCCAAAGATGGCCATCACACCACATGCAAGCCTTACTTTACTTTGACTATCTGAATGCAAGGCTTCTGAGAAGCTCACCATAGCCCATTTCTTCTCATCTGATAACCATAGTGGGTTAAGCAGGTTACCCTCCTGCTGTTGGCCAGGCACAAAGGCTCCAACAAGGCAGCACACGCCGCCCAGAAGCAATGTGAACATAAGCACACAACGCCGCCCGAATTTCTCTAAGAAGATGGCTGTAATGGCAAATGCAGGGACTTCTGCTACAGCATTGAGGAAAACACTGAGATACAGATTGGTGCCCAGATTGGTAACATTCAAGCTTACTCCATAATAGACTAGAGCAACACTAAGCCACACGAATACCATGATAAGCATTCGGGCTCGAGTAGATGGAGCCTTGAAGACATCCAGAACAGTCCCTGTTGCTTGCTGGGATGCCATTTGAAAGCTGTCAGCTGCAAGCACACCATCTTTGGAACCCCACTTCTGCCTTTGTTCTGCATTTCCCTCTACATCATCATCATCATCATCATCATTCACTTTCTCAACTGTTACAATGACATCTTCAGGTAGAGTTTTTCCATTCAATTTGGCTATGGATGTCAGTACTTTCATGGCATCTTCTGTTCTGCCTTGGACAAGATACCATCTCGGAGATTCCTTCAGAAAGGGCAAGATAAGGATGCAGTATAGTAGAGAAGGGATGGATGTAATGATACAAAGGTATCTCCAAGAGGAAGAAAGAAGAGCAAGGCCTGATAGCATCATGATTCCTGCAGAAAAGAAGTAGAAAGTCGACATGCCGACTGGACCTCTCTTGGAAGGGCCTACAGGCTCTGTGGCAAGAACAAAAGAAGAAAGCCCGAGGCCTCCAGCACTGAAACCAGTTGCCGTTCTCAGGGCAAAATAGATCCAGAAGTTCGGTGAAAAGGCAGTCAGCATCCCTGTTAAAGCATTCAAGATGCATACAAGTGCTAGAGTGCCCTTGCGGCCGAGGCGGGAGTCGGAGAGGCCACCAAAAACACCTGCACCTGCATGGCAGATTCAAAAAATTAGCAAGGCTCAGCATATAAAATAAGGAAGAGTTTTGTAAATTATGAGCTAGAATTACATGCATAATCATACCAAACAGACATGTATAATTCCACATACTGACTCCACCATGCTCTTACATAAGCCAGAGTCCACCATGGCTTAGCATAGCTCATACATGAGCTAGAATCACACACCATAGGCATGCGTTATCCGACACAGAGAATCACCATGGCTCAGAAACACCATAGCGCCGCATCCCACATAAAGACAGACTATGTAGTACATAGCCCAAAATTGAAACGCAAATAAAATCCTCAAAGCTCAGAAACTCAAGCCTCACAGCAAGCTGTGGCGAAAGCATGCAGACAATTCCTCCTAATCAGGAAATTAAACAAAGTAAATAGAAAAATTAATTAAGCATCTGGGCTGGTTTCTGTTGGGTACAGATTGAGAATAGTTACCCACAAGAGCTCCGATGAAAAAAGCTGATTGAACCAAGCCCACTTTGTAGTCCTCTCCACAGATGAGCCCCCACTCAGAGACTGTGGACTGGCCCTTGCCTCCCACCCACTCCCACAGAGAGGGGTCCATAGAGCAGATGCTAGAAGAAGAGGTGCAGTACTCCAAGGAGGAGCATACCCATGAAGGCGTCTTGTCCGCAAAGATCATGAGCATCGTCTGCAGAGCCTCCAGCGTCCACGCTAGACTGGACAGTGTGAAATGGAGGAACTGGGCGGGACCGAATTCGCCCACCCACATGCTTAGTATGTCGTCCACAGAGAGACGCTGCCGGAAAATTGGTGACGGAAGGGCTTCTTCATCGTGGGCGAGCTTCGACGTGGGCAGAAAAGGCTGCTCTGCGCCTGCAAGAGAGGAAGAATCCATGGCGGCGGGAAAGCTCACAGAGAGGAAGAAGAAGAAACAAAAAGCAATCCCCTAAGCTCGGTCGCCGAGTCCACCAAACTCGGCACCGCCCAGCAAATCCGGCAGGAAAGTTCCGTCGCCAACTTATTCCGTCAGAGATTAATAGTGTTCCTGGCGGCCTATGCAAGCAGCATGGGAGCGGAAGACAATGCAACGGAAATGGACCGATTCTCGCCGTCGTCCGTCGAAAGCTCCGTCACAGGAGTTGAAAATCAAAAACGCAGCGCGGCATCTCAAGGAATTATTATTGATGGAGAGAGAATCTTATATAACAGAGACTGTATATATAATGTGAATGCTTCGCTAAGGTTTCCGACTCTCTCTCTAAATTCATAACTAGAGAAAAATACAACCATTGATATTTTAAAAAAATTCATGAGACACCAGCAATCGAATAAGTAGATGACTTGCGACCCTAGGTAATGGGTTGATCCACAGCTGCTTACATTGCATGGTGCTACCTCGTACCTCGTGAACCATATGTCATGTAATAAAAATCAACCAACTTATAAAAAAAATCACGAGAAAAAAATCATTGAACTTCTCGTTAATCGCTTCTTATAGGCCTATTTCTTCCCTTGATATTAAAAAAAACCTTAATATCAAAGGTTACTCAACAAACCATCACAATTAATGTAATAAATACTGAACTTATTTTCATTTGTGATTCTCCTATCTCTGTCACTGTCACGCCATGAAACATGGTGGAGACTTAATGAAAAGACATGAGACATCACCATTTCACAAATTTCCAGCTTGTTTTCCTAGCTTTCTAGATTGACAATCTTCTGCATAGTCCTTGTGCACGATAATTGAGCTGCCACCTCCCATTCAAAGCAAGCCGGACGTTGATAGTTGAAGTGGATGCCACAATGGTCCTGCATCTCAATAAGCCAGTGGAGCCTGGTTTGAAGTGTAGGGCCAAGGCTCTTGCAATATACCCCACATTGTGTAGGACATCGTAGGTTGCCTGACTTTATTGCCCTTAGCGTGCATTGTTATCGTTACTAAGGTCTTCATAGACCAATGGCTCATGTGCCATGATCTATATAAGATTTATATAAGTTGTTGACACTTGTTGATTCTCCACATTTGGGGTTCCCAATTTTATGAGAATTACGTAAGAGCCAATGTTGGCTTAGGACCTCATATGGTGGGAATTCTACATCTACATATGTAGAAAATCTGTGTATAAGTTGTTGATGCTTGTTGGTTCTCCACATTTGGGAGTTCCAATGTTCTGAGAATTCCGTAAGAGCCAATGTTGGTCTAGGATCACCAATGGTGGGAATTCTACATTTGCATATAATGACTATGCCATTAGAAGATAATTGGATGTGAATGGACTCTACTTCTGAACCATCCAGAGATGATTTAGCATTGTATCCATCCGCGCGACCAATTTCACTACCACAAAGAGTTGAATAACCATTGGATCCATCCACATCTCCAATTTCACTATTACAAAGTTGTATATACATGGATGATATAACAATCTCACTATCACAAAGCTATTTTTGTTTTTGAAATATTCCAATGACAATTTCACTATCACAAAGTTGTATAAAACAAATACTGACTTGCATTGCATCTAATTTAAAGACAATATAATTAATCCATGTGTCTAATTTTGTTGTCACAAAGTTGTATAAACAAATAATGACTTGCATTGCATCCAATTCAAAGATAATAGAATTCTAAAAAATCCATCAAGAATAACAGGCAATGCATGCAATTTTCTCCTAGAGCTTTGCAAACTGGGAGTCTCCTTCCCTAAAAAAGCAATGTCCCATTGTCAGCCTCTTGGGAAAAATTCCATCCCCACATGTTTGCATCCATTTCCACTATTTGCACACAGTTATGAGGGTCCATAAAAGATGTATCATTGTCTCTAGGTGTATGTAGTGCAATGGATACAACAAAGGTGGTGCTTTGCCCAATGTCTTGCACTAGATCTCACCCATAGACACCATGGTGGTGCTTTGCCCAATGTCTTACACTAGATCTCACCCATAGACACCATGGTGTATAAGAAATTATTTGAAAGCTTTAATCCTTGGATTGATCATCGTATTCCACATAGAAGAGGATTTACTTTGCCCAATTTTAGATGACTCTGTAAACCCCAAGAATTATTCGATTTATCATCACCTCTATGGGGTTCCAATTGGTAGGATTTTGGGGATGTTACATATCCATGCTTCTCCCATCTCCATTCTTTACACAAATCTAGATTGGATGGTCAATTCCTTATTGCTTGGCCAACTAGAAATTCTAGCCTCAATCATATGTTTGTCAAAGTTCATTAATCCAAACTTCTCTTTCATTAATCTCCACGGTTTCTAGTAGAATTGGTGAAACATAGGTGTCCCGACATTTGCATGTCTTTCTTGTGTAATATATACACCCATCTGATATCAAAATTACTATCTTCAATATAGGTAGAATATAAGATTGAGTCTATGGGAGCTCCTCTAAATCTAAGATTGAGTCTATGGGAGCTCCTCTAAATCTACCTTTTTCTCCCTTGTCACTTAAGCAAATGTTTTGTGTCTTTACTAGGCTCTCTATATACATTTCATCCCGAGCTATGGGACTCAAATCTACCAAATATCACCAAATTCAGAGGCATTCCTTTCCAACTTCTACATTGGTCAGGGTTCAGATAGAAGGAGGTTAGCCCAGGCTTCCTCTTGGTTTTGCAAAAATCGGACAATCCACTTAGCACTTACTCTATTAGACCTACCCTCGTCCTTTTTTGGTAAATGCTGCTCCACTTCACCTTACTAGCTCTTTTTTCACCATTATCTTTGTCCCATAAAATGTCTCTAAGTACACCATTCTCTTTGTCCCATAAAATGTCTCTAAGTACACCATTCTCTTTGTCCCATAGAACATATCTAAGTACACTTTTAAGTTAATTGTTTTGTTTTTGGTTTGGTCTCCAATAATAGAGAAAATTGACGCTCAAAATAAGGATTTTATTCAGAACAATCACTTTACACACTAGGCTAAGTACAAAGACATACCATTTTGAGCATATCTTTATCACATTTTATAGAATCCATTCCCATTTATTTGTGATTGAGACATCGAGACCCATCGATATGCCCAATATCTATATAATTTCTTTGTTTTGGGCTTGTTTAAATCCCCATCTCTAACATAGTTCTTCAATCTAGGTATTTGTTGGTCATATAACTACCTTGGAATTCTTGATCCCCATCTTTGACATAGTTATTCAATCACAACAAGAGATGGGGAGAATGGTCATGTAGGATAGCCACATGAAGAGGAGAGAGAGTAGTGAGAGGGGACCCATCACAACTCCATGCAGGGCATGTAGTTCCAGTGCACAGCTATAGCCTCGCATGGCTATGCACGCATCTATAGGCACGGCTATAGCCCCGTGTATAGCCGCATGTGTAGCCGCGTGCATAGCCACGAACTGTGAAAAAATTTGAGAATTCCAGAGAGCTCATAATAAGAGGGTTTTTTATAATATACTATCACCCAAAAAATCACAAGACTGACAAATTGAGAAATTGATTAATGTATTAGGGTGAGCTCGGCTCAACATCGGCCGCATCTTCCATTAAATTCATACATGCTTATTGGTTTGTCTCAAGATCCATCGGCTGCATCTTCCATTAAATTCATACATGCTTATTGGTTTGTCTCAAGATCCATCGGCCGCATCTTCCATCGGCCGCATCTTCCATTAAATTCATACATGCTTATTGGTTTGTCTCAAGATCCATATGTCCCATTACAAGACCAACAAAAATATCTATCCCACTACTAGTGGACTCAACATCATCATCATTATGCTCGGATTCAATTGCTTCCCTGTCACCTTGGATAGGGACACCTTCATCTTGATTAGTTGGTGGTATCTCGCATGCTTGATCTTGTACTTGACCCTCTGCATGTTCATTTTCAACTACTACTTCATCCATGAGCTCTTTAACATCCCTATCTTGAAAAATACTCTTTGTTGAATGAGGAGCGACTTGTATGACATACTACCATTTCTTGTCATTTATATCCACGTGAAACACAACAGTGTAAGAAGAAACACATAGAGTGTAAATTAAACATGCATAAGGATGATATATTAAAAGCTTGTGGTTAGAATTTACTTGTTCACAATGGTGAGGTAGCACAAATGTGTCTCTCTTTGTTTGTCAAATCACCACAATCCATTTGGATGCCTTTTCATGGTTGCTTGAATGCCTTCACACACCACATCCTTGAACCACTTCACATCCAATATAAAAATTTGGAATGTCCCGATTCCAACCTTTAGGATGTTTTGAATCATGCCACAATAATCAAGAATTGCTCCACCTCTTACTCAAAGCTTGCCATAGCTCCATAATCTTGAGTTTTTCTCTTTATATCTATGTGTTGAGTGTGGAAATGCCTTCCTTCGAAGAACCACGCATTGTATACCTCATACTACCACCGACACCAAACAAAATATATTTATGAAAATGAATAACCATATCATAAGACTCTACTTGGGTAAAAAAGAGAAAGTGGAGACACTTACATGAGGCTCGCATCCTCTTACATACTCCCATAATTTCTTTTTCTTTCACCACCTCTCCATATTCTTTCACCACCTCTCCATATTTTTTTGCCTTTTCTATTTCTTCATAAAGCCAATCAATGGTCACAATCTTTCGAAAATGGTAGGCGTCTCAAATGCATCCTAAATGGTCTTCTCTTCTCATATCTATTTCTTCATAAAGCCAATCAATGGTCACAATCTTTCGAAAATGATGCAAGCTCCGGAAGAAATGGTAGGCGTCTCAAATGCATCCTAAATGGTCTTCTCTTCTCATATCTATTTCTTGTCACCTCTTCATACCTTGCCAACCACCTCTTCAGAGCCTCACTCTATTGAGAATACAAAATATATTCAGCTTCTCCAATATTGATGTGTCCATTCTCCTTGCTCTTCCTTTGCCTTGTGGTGTGTGGGACACCATATGCTCATCATCCTTATTACTCCACAATCATGGCATTGTAGGATTCACTCGAGAGAGATACTCTGAAATGTAGACACATGCTCCTTCATTAACCAGCCCTCTGCCATGCTTCCTTCTAGCCTAGCTCTTTGCCTAACAAAATCCTTTAAGGTCATGAAACGCTCAAGAAAGAATATCACTGAGCATGCACAACACTGCACATTGAGACTAAATCTATCAAGTGTACCACAAGATATAATTAACTAGTGAGGATAGTTCTTGGGAAGTTTTCCTTAATCATGCATAATGCCTCCACTACCATTACTCGAGCTGCATCAATAGTGAATGGATGGATCTCCTTGGAACTTATGTGTACCTAACATGGAGTTGAGTCCATTACTCGGGTTGCATCCATAGTAGATAGATGGATCTCCTTTAAACTTATGTGCCTAAGATGGAGTTGAGTCCATTTAATTAGCACAACTAATCTTACAAACTCACAAAACAATAAAATATAGCCATGTTGAAATTTTACTTTTTCATACCTCACCATTGCCCCCATTTTGTACATGGCCTCGCTCACTTTTTGATCTCCACACCCAGTAATGCATTTGGGAAGAATGAACCATGTGGCACAAAACATTGAAATCAATGTTATGTAATTACAATGCAAGACTGTCATGAAGCTTATTTAAGGAAATTGAACAAACCTATAACATCTTGTGCCAATCATATGATTTTAGACTATACAATTGAGTTACTCCTTTCTTCTTTGATTTTGGAATGCCCCCTTTAAAGAACGCATGACACCCCTAGGGGTATGAAAGGTGAAAATTTGATCCTTCATTCTCTTCTCCTCCTTCTTTGTTAAGATCCAAGGTGGTTTAGGTAAAATTACCTTCCCATTCTCTTGAACTATTGGCCAAGTCATGGGAAACTATTGGCCAATCATATGATTTTAGACTATACAATTGAGTTACTCCTTTCTTCTTTGATTTTGGAATACCCCCTTTAAAGAACGCATGACACCCCTAGGGGTATGAAAGGTGAAAATTTGATCCTTCATTCTCTTCTCCTCCTTCTTTGTTAAGATCCAAGGTGGTTTAGGTAAAATTACCTTCCCATTCTCTTGAACTATTGGCCAAGAATCCCTCTTGCTAATTATGTGGTCCCAAATATTTGATGATACATTTTGATGATGTGCATCAGATCTAAAAGATGATTGATTCTTAGCTTTGTCCAATATGGGAGTCGAAAGAAGATTGAGTACCTTTTCATTCCCGACAATGGCTATGGGATGATCCTCTCCACTATACTTCTGAATCCTACTCTTAAAGGATGTGGACCTCTTCTATGTGTTGCCATGCTGGTGAATCCACAGGGACCCTCATCCTGTCTCACGGTGGAGCGATTATGTGCATGCCATGTCATGAGGCAATAGACTTGCACCAAAACATGTGTTGAATGCGAGGTATGATAGGAAAATACCTTAATACCTTTTGAGGAATCACCATACCTTGCAAATCACTTCAATAAAGAGACTCACCACATTTCAGGCATTGAGTTGCATCTTTGTAAGAACCCTTAAATAGCACACAATCATGGTCATAATCCATGCCAAGTGCCAGCTAATCTCCTAGCATGTGCTACATACACACAAAGGAACATGTGTGAATTTCTAATATGATTTATAATCTCCTAGCATGTGCTACATACACACAAAGGAACATGTATGAATTTCAAATATGATTTATAAAGGGTACAAAAAATTATGAATTAATAATAACCACAAACATTAGGGACTCATCAAAAGAGGCTTGTAACACTAGAATTACTCCAACCGTACATGGTTGGCAAGTTTAGTAACTCCAAGATTGCAAGAAGGATAGAGTATGCACACCCCTCATATAGTGGAGTGCTTACGGCGGCTTGTTGCAAATTGATCTTGGTCAACTATGGTTTTGGGCATCAATCATCTCGTCCATGCCCAAATCTTCATCGACTTCATGTGAGATCAATGGAGGAATTTATTCCTCATGCCGAGCATACGGGCTTACCCCAATTCTAGCATGGAGGTCTATACGTAGTCATCCAGACGTCATAGAGTAATGAGGCATAGACTCCCTCATCTACAATGTGTCTCCTCTTCATTCTCATTCTAGCATGGAGGTCTATACGTAGTCATCCAGACGTCATAGAGTAACGAGGCATAGACTCCCTCATCTACAATGTGTCTCCTCTTCATTCTCATCCTAAAAAACATGGACTACCTTATGAATACCTAAACCACGTGTATAATAACGTGTGATAGTGAATATATATTCATCGAAGAATATAGATGCTGTGTATCTTTGAATGGACCGTAATCTTGCACATGCTTTATTGTGATTCACCGTAAACGCATGATTTCTTCCTTACATCTCTCACATGGACATGGAATATTTTGACACAACCACTCATCATGGGTGGCGTGTCATGCTTGGAAGAAGGTGGCAAGATGATGGTTGTCTATGCATGGTGGGCGCCTGCAAACCAACATTCAAAATGCAAATGTACATCAACAATCCATTCCTTGAGTAAAAGACTACTCTCTAGAATCGAGCCCCTTTTTTCACAATATGCAGCTATGGGCATGGCTATACCCATGTTGGTAGCTGTGTGGGGAGCTGCGTCATGGCTATACCCACATTAGTAGTGTAGATAGACACGTAGTACTATGAAAAAAATTGGATACTCCCTTTCCACCTGTGCGGTACGCCACTTGTTCTACATCAAACATCTACTCTTGGAGCTTGAATCTTGGCCTCTCAAACCCCAGCTATGGCATGACCTTGTACCTTCCTCTAATCTCTCTCTTTTCCTTGCTATCAAGCTCTTCTCACAAGCCCTTTTCCTTAGAAGACCTCTTCTCTTCTCCCTATCTCCCTTCACAAGCAATCCCTCTTCTCCCTTCACAAACAAGAAAGGTGTCTCTCCACAAGCATCACAAGAATTAAGGTAATCTCAAGCTCTTGTCTTTTTTGTTTTCTTTAAGCTTAAGAATAAAACCCTCTCTCCATAAGAATCACAAGCAAGCTTAAGGTAATCTCTAGCAAAACAAAATGATTACATGATTTATTTAGCGTTTGAGAGTTACCTCAATGTGCTTGCTCTCTCTCTTTTGCTTATGTTGCCCTCTTCTCTTTCTCTTGTATGCATGCCTTAATAGTTTACTAAAGTTATTAAATAAAAGCTTTACTAACCTTTTTATTTTTTTTGACTAGGCTAAGGTAAGTGGCCTACATCTCTGGGCAAGGAGGCTCTAAGGTTTCTCCAAACTCCCTCATGTGAGATTCTAGCAAGCATAAGAGGTAAGCCCTTGACTTGAATCTTTGTTGTTTTTGCAGCTCTAGGTTTATCGGGGATTTATTTTTTACTTGTGTTTTTTTTTTGGCCTATGCATAGAGTTTATGTATAAGCTTAATGCACAAGTTGGCCTATGCATAAGATCTATGGATTAAGCCTATGCATAGAGCTTATGCATGAGATTAATGAATAAGTCTATGCATAAGCATATGCATAGAAGCTCATGAATAAGCCTCTATGCATAGAAACTCACGAGGCTCTATGCACACCTCTCTATGCATGAGTTTCTATGCATAGAGACTTATTCATAGAGCCTCATGAGTTTCTATGCATAGAAGCTCATGAAAATGCCTCATGAGCTTTTATGTATGCATAAAGCCTGTGCATTAAGCCTATTCATAAGCTTAATTCATAGAGCTTATGCATGAGCTTAATACATGTCTATACATAGGTCTATATATAGAAGCTCATGAATAAGACTCTATCCATAGAAACTCATGAGGCTCTATGCATAAGTCTCATTTTTTTTACAAAAAGCTTTATATTTACAATTTATGGTTTATGGTTCACCTATTTGTAGGTCTTCACTTTTTTATCCACCAACACCTTGACCTTCCTATATATTCAGGTAAGCTCTAAACCCTAAACCCTTTCTATTAATTGTACACCCTCGGTTGCTATGGGAGTTTTTTTTTTCATGTTACTAGTATGCATAAAGAGGCATCTATGCATAGAGGCCTCTATACATAGAGATATTATCTATGAGAGGCCTTTATGCATGCATATTAGAGCATACACATAGATCTAATATACATGCATGCATATGTATGCTTTATACATGCATAGGAATTTAAAGTATTTATGTTTATGCATGGATAGATGGAAAACAACTTGCAGCATGATGTTACACGTGAAGGGAGGAGTAGATATCCAACAATCTTTGTAAGTATATTACCTCGAACTGTATCTTATCTTTTGAGAAAAAAATGTTATCTCATAACAACATAAAATTAATATTCATTTGTTTGTATGTATATAGCTTAAAGCAATGGACTGCCTCCCTACGTAGGATGAATATGATTTTGCATTAGAACTGGGTTTGGAAGCTCTCTTTAAAAGGGTTCAAGATAAAGGATGGATTGTTATTTCCAGAGGCCATGCTTGGCAAGCATGGTAAGTAAGTACATTCCTAAAACCATAACCGCTTTGTTTGTTCAAAACTGATTTTCACTTATGTTAGTTTTTTGGTGTTTTAGGATCATGTTGCTACAACCCGTGTTACTGCAAATGGTGCAAATGTGCAGGTGAGAAGTAATGGAAATGTGAGAGAAGAGGGTGAAGCTACAAACTAAAGATAATAATCGAAATGCATGATATGTAGATCCCATGAATGCAAACCTTAACTCCATACATTTTCATTATGCTTTATTTTGTATATGGCCTTTTTAGACTCATACACTTATATAATTTTGCTTAGTATTATAATATAATAATTACATTTGTCGAGAGTATTAATTATAATAATTATTATTTAATTGTAATGTTTTATAGAGGAGGTAGAATGGGAGAGATGTGGGGACACATCTCTCGCATTCTGTCCCCGTTTTTTTTGTAGAGATTGTAGTGAGGTTATAGGCGCAGCTATATACATGCGGCTACCACGTGGCTAAAGCTGTGTGTCCCTAGCCCTAGCCGCATGTATAGCCACACTTGTAGCCATGTGGGTTTTTTTTTTCTAGCTAGTTTCTTTTATAATTGCACGGTTCAAAACGCGGCTGGAGAGACGGAAAACTCTCTCTCTTGTAGCAAGAGGAGTACGATCCACACTAAGCTCAATCCAATGGGATTTGCATCCCTTTCGGAGCTAGGGATTCGACCCGTACCGGTGCACAAAAGCTTATCCACAACAAATGGAGAGAATGTGAAGAAAACTACTACTATTGACATGGACTAACACATACTCAAGCTCAATCTTGCCACACTCAATCACTCAACATCCCACTCATTCCATGCATCCAAACAAGAAGAAAGCTAAGCTATTGCATACACAAGCTCAAAGCATCCTTCATTCTCAAGATCTTACTTCCTAGCATGCACACACTCCTTGAAGCTATCAACAACAAAGAAACATGCTTACTAGAGAATAGACATGAGAAGAGAGACAAACATCACTCATTGCATTAACAAAAGAATAGACTTACAATAATGTAACTGGGGAGAGAGAAGAGCTTGCACCTCTATGGAAGAAGAGGGAGAGCTAGTCTCAAGAGAGCTCAAACATGAGTTTGCCCAATGTGTGTAAAGCTCTCAAATGAGCCACCTTTTATACAAAAATTCTAGGACTCCCATAAGTCCCCATGTGGGATTATTATCAAACCCTCTCCCTCATTCATCTACAAAGTAGAACTCTTTTCAAGAGCCCTAAGTATCGTTTTTGTTGCATCCTGGTATTGATCTTCATTTGCAAGCAACACTCCCCCCTTCCTATTTTGCGCACGTCCTCGAGCGCGGTAGTAGCAAGAGCTGCAACAAAAACAATTGATACGAGTAAAGTCCTTTATTGATAAAAAGAAAAGAAAAGCAAAATCAGCAATAATAATTACACACGTGAGCATACAAGTGCAAGGCTGATTAAAGTTTTAATGAGTACTAAAAGAGGTGAGTAAAAACTAGTCAAAGTGAGACTTAGGTAGTAGATAATGCTATGCAAAGGCAAGTGTCTTTGTACACCTCCGGTTATGACCGCAGTCTCAATGTTCTATCAGTATGTAAGTTACTCCTAAGTGGCAACCCTACTCCTAAGTATGAGCAAAGGTGATTGGAGCTCTCTCTTGTTGTTTTTTTTTTTTTTCTTTTTTTTCTTTTTTGATATGTGTGTAGAAGGTGATAAAGATTAAGTTTCTATCCCCATGAGACCCAAGCAATGGCCCAGAGACCTCCGCCAAGAGAATCTAAAGACCGCTAAGTATCTCAAGGGCAACAGACCCTTTTTCTTTCTTTTATGACCTAAGGAGTACCCCTTGAAGATGAGGGCATCGGTCTTGAGGGCCCATAGTGTACCCCCGAGTCCTACCAACATCTATCAAGGCGATAGATTCCTCAATGGTCTTCTTCTGAAGCTTCTAGACATCAGTGTTTACCCCATGGAAACCAAGGCATCGGCCCCAAGGTGCTGAGACATCCCCAGGTCCTACCAAGCACTTCGCATGGCGGTAGACACTTCATGTCGCAATTCACCTTGTATATAGATATATATCTTTTTAGGGTATATTTTCATAAATTTTTTTATTACTCCTAGCACCTAGCTCATATTTAAGAGATAACTACCACTAGGGATAACTAATATACCTTGAAGACATAAGTACTTGGCATACTCCCTTGGTATATATCCTACACTGTCTTTGGATAGAAATATCTCTTACTAAGTTTTCTAAGACTTTAGAATGTACTCACCACATTTTAACTACTAATCAAAACTCAAACCAGCCAATATTGTGTACATGCAAACCATATATTCGAAAGATAAGAGCACTTAAAGAAATAAAGATTAAGATTTGCATACACCTGATGTAGTGCCCTGTTGATGTTGTTCGTTTGCCTTGAATAATTGCTGATTTTGTGCAGATTGCTTCTCCTTGATCCCTGTAGGCATAGCATATCTCCCCCCTTCCTAATTTGTGTGCACGATAGGTGGACTGTAGGGGCGTATCTGATGCTCTTCTTAAGCTGAGATCTCTGCAAAAAATTTATTAACAAACAAAGAAAAAACAAAAGAATAAAATTTGTTAGTGGTGCCAATCACCAAATATAGCCGAGGGGAAAAAACCCAATGGGAGAAAAGTGCCCTGGCTTGTCGATCTTATTTTGGAGTCGTTGAACTTACCCTTGCGCTGGTAGTGGAGATTATCTCAAAAAGAATATAATCCTTTAAAGGCGTAAGGCACCACACTATTCAAACATTGATCTACCAAAGAGCTTCATTTGTAGTGTTAATGCCTTATCTTTGGTTTTAGGTATGTTCTTCTTGGGTGGAAATTTTATCAATTGTCTTGGAATTTGAGCAAGATAAGAGGATTTAGGCATTGAAGTACCAGAATCTATGCTCAAATGAGACTCCTTTGGACTTGTCTTAGGTACACCAGTTGATGATGGAATTGTGTAACATGGAGAATTTGGGACAACTGGTGACTCTTTACATGTTTTAGGAAGATCAACACAAGTAGATATGTAGGTGCTATCACAGCTACCTTTCCTTTCTTGAAGAGTTTGTGTTGATTTCTTTTGTACCCACTGATATGGGCAATCAGGGGTGACTCTTGGAATCTTTTTGAAACACTCTTTTACCTTTAGCAATCCATGGCATTTTGGAAGCCAAATTGATGTTGCACCCTCATAATAGCCTTGTGCTTTGAGCACATGTTTTGGGACCCATCGAGTAACAATCCGAGGTTTGGGCTTGGAAATGATGTGCTTCTTAAGAGGCTTAGCAACTGGACTAGATGGTACAAGTTTGTACGCAGCTTTGGGTAGCCACATTGATAATTCCTTCTTACCTGGCCTTCTTTGAGCAGCAACTAGAGTAGTTGGAACATACCAGCCATGGCCCTCACTTGAGTACTCATCAATTATCCACATCATTTGTTTTGGAGCTTCAAAAGCAGATTTTGATTGTGGGTTGGGTAAGGTAGAAACATTACCCTTTTGACACGATAAAGCTCGTGAAGTAGCAGAGACTTCCTCTACTTGCAGTGCTGTTGTGGATGCAATCCTATAGTACAAATCATCTAGAAGAGCACGTGGTTGTACCATTCGTATAGGTATAATGTCATATCCATCTGAGTCACAGAATTGAATTGGCTTTGGTAAAGCACATGTCGATAATGTTGCAAGGACATGACTCCATTCTAATGGATCAATTAAATGCTCAGGGAAGGGTTGTGGAATGTATGCCTCGTCAGATACACTTCGATTACCCTTAAGTCTCTCAGTGTTGAAATCCCTACATGAGGCTCCACACATCCATAGATCTTCTCGCCCATCTGACAATGTAATTTTTGAGCCCTCAGATGAAGCAGAATCAAACTCATCTATTGGAGACCTTGTTACATCACGATACGAGTGATTCCTTAGGTTGACCCTTGTGATGACAGAATCATGTCTGAGGTACAAGTAGTTGTATCCCCAATCTTGAATCATTTGAAATTGTCGCATGAATGGTCTACCCAATATCACTTCATAGTTTGGATGCTTTCCAAAATCTACTACTGCAAAGGTATGCTCATATTCAATCCCACATGTGGTGACCAATATGTTCTCAAGCAGCCCAAGGGGATGTTCTAAGTTTCCATCTGCTAGCTGCAAGCGCATCCTGGTACTCCTAATAGCTGGTTTACCCCACTTTTCCCAAATGGACCTTGTCACAATGCCCACTCCTGCTCCACTATCAAGTATTGCAGTTGAAGATACTTTTCGCACTTCTAATGGGAGGGTAGCATTTCCCTGATCGTCCTCACAAAATTTTCCAACTTTGTTGATAGGAACTTGCATTACATGCTTTGTTTCAGGGTGTATAGTACACTCATGGTGACCCTTTTGTAGCAATATATGCTCTGACAAACATGTGGCAATATCATTCCACAACTCAGGTTTAAGCTTTATCAACTCAAGCAAAGGTAAGTTACAAGCCACTGGTGCAGACAAAATAGCTTGCACCATACTCATATCTTTCTCCTTAGTCAACCTTTTATGCATGGAGGGTATCCTCAAGGTTTGAGAACAGTTCTCATATTCTCCCAGATAGGATGGTAAGGTTTTCATTGTATGCTTACTTCTAGGAGAAACAATTGTTTGACCTTCCTCCTGGATGCTTGGGCGTCCAAAGTTGTTTTCCGTGTCTCTGGTAAAATCCACCTCAGAGAATGGAGGCGAACTAATAGAAGACATGTTCTCATTAATTTTCTCATTTACTGCGGCCCACATGTCATTTGCCATGTCCTCATTAGCATCAATAACTTCATCATTGCATGGGAAGACAAGGCTGGGTGGTGGCAAAATGTCATCTTTTAATGGAGTGTCAATTGGTGCAGACCTTTCGCTCTGAGCTTGTGAAATGAACTCACTTTTCATTTCCCGACTTGATGACACTTCCGGTATAGTTTCTAATGTTGGCTTAAGAGAGGTTGGGCCACGAGGAATAGGTGGTGGTGGTCCCTCAAGTATCGACTGAGCTTCCCTAATGAGTTGCTGATTAACAGCTAGATTGATCTTCTCCTCACGAGGGTTTGGGTATTCTTGAAGCTTTTTGGGTAGCTCTGATAAGGCTGCAATGCGACTTCTATGAGCATCAATGATGGCCTCTAGAGTCTCATTCACTTTGTCCACAAAAATAGAACCCCCAGAACTATCCTCAGTCGTACTAGCCTTATCTTGTTTAACACTAGGCTCAGGTTGAGGTTGATGTTCCTCACGCACTTCCTGGGATGTAAAAGTTTTATCCTTTATGTTTTGTTTAGAGGTCTCCTGAGAACTAGAAGTGGATGCACTTTTAGTTTGCTTGTTTCGGTTCTTCTTTCTCCTAGTGGTTTTTTTTCTACTGGACTGTAGGGTCTTGTCCACTAGATTTGTCTTTGCGTCCCTAGTTCGAGGTGTCTCATCAGTCTGTATTTCAGCGTTTTTTGTTTGTGAGCGAGTCATGACTCTAAGTGGCACGACATCCTCATTCTCAGATGAAGGTGGTGATGGAATTGCCCCTACAAGGTTAAGTGAAACCTTTGGTTGAGAGTTGCCCTCCTCATGTGGTTTCAACAGACAGTCCTTTGGGAAGTGTTCTACACAACACCCTAGACAATATCTTTCAATTGGTGGAAACTGTTGTACTGTTGTATTGGATCGAGATGCTTGCCTTGAGCGATGTGGACAATCACGAGCCCAATGGGGTTCTCCACACTCATAACAGGGGCCCATTGGTTTGGCCTCTACTTTCCTTGGCTGCCATTGACCTGAGGGGCCTGGAGTCCTAGGTTGGTAGCCGCCTAGCAACATTAAAGAGTTTTGTTCCCCTGGTTGAGTCTCCAGTGCTGGGCTTGGGTATGCGGGACTTTCAAAGATATTTTCTTTGGATGAATATGATGTGTATTCTTCTTCCACATAGCCTGGGTTTACCAATTCTCTACACATATTTGAATTGTCATAGTCCACAACCCTCACAGGAGCAGTCCCTGGAGCAGGAGGTTGAGCACCAAGAACAGGTCGTGCTTGTTCTTGTGTCATCGGTGGCTTACGTTCAAAATTCGTATATTGTTGATACATTTGTGGAGCCACTCCACCCCTCGGTTGCTCACGTTCCTGTCTCATTCTCGCAATGCGAGTACAATCCTGGGTGGTATGAGTAAAGTTCCAAGCACAGGCTTGGCACCACTTCTTTGTGGGTTGGTTTGTGACTAGAGGAGAAAAGGTATTACAGTCCTCTGTTTTATGGTCACCGCCACATGCTCCACAAAGATGAGGACCTGTAGGAAGTACACTCCTCATTCTCTGCTGCTGTTGTTGTGGCTGCATGGGTGGACGATAGGTTTGTCCTAATCTCCTTAGCACTAGGTTGGCTATTTGGTCTGGATTTACTAGTGCGCTAGACCCTGAACTTTGGTCATCACCCCATTGATTTCTAGGTTTAACCTCAGGGCCAGAACCATCCTGGAACTTGAAGTTATCGGTGAAATCCATAGCATCATGGCAACACTCATTGAAACTTGTATGTTTCTTAGCATAGAGATGTGTATGCAGTGTCGAATTTTTGAGGCCTTTTAAGAAGAGAGAAATTAATCGACTTTGGGCGGGCTTCTCATCTTCTGGGCAACGATTAATGTACTGCTTCATTCTATTTACACAGTCTCTAACACTCTCATTCTCTCCTTGCTTGAAAGAGTAGATGTGTGCTACCGTGTCATGTTGAATTCCCATCAAGGAAAAAGCAGCAATGAATCTCTCTTCCAAAACTCTTAAAGAAGTTTTGTCTGAAGCCTCTAATGCCTGAAACCAAGCCAGGGCTTTTCCTTCAAGAGTGAGTCCAAACCCTTCTATTTGAGTATGCTTGTCAGCAACTTGCTCAGCTCGAACTGCTTGCCTAAAAGCTGCTACATGGTCGTATGGATCTCCCGACCCTTCATACTTCTTTACCAGTTTCTGAAGAGTTGATGGCCTTACTTGTCGTGAATACTCATCGTAGGGCCTACGGCCTCTTACCCTTAGTGGGAATTGTTCCTCCCTTTGGAGAGATGGTCCACATGTTTCCAAAATTGGTGTGGGTACCCTATTACCAGCCTCACCAAACCCCTCCAAAGATCTTGTCACCCTCATTTCAAGAGGTGAACTTATAGGAGGCCTAGTTGGCTCCCTTCTCATCCGATTGTCATAGTGGGAAAGATGTTGTTTTGGTGTGACCTGTGGTCGCACATTTGGTGTAGGACGATATCGTGGTGCTAGAGTTGGGCTACTAGCAGAGGTCCACTTAGATGTTGAGGGTCCCTCTCTAGTGAACTCTCGTAGGGGAGGAGCAACAGTTTCTCCAAGAAAGGCTGTCTCTCCTGGTTTGGCTGTATGTGTTGAGAACACTTCCATGAATAATGGTTGTCCTTTCCACGTGAGTTCCCTAATCTCTTTCCAATCTAACGTTCGATATTCATTGGCCCATTTATCAACTATTCTGTTCATGTGTCCTGCACACTTCTCAACTACCACTACATAAGCTAGAGGAAGATCCAGCTCTGGCGATTTTGTTGTGGCATAGTATCCCTCTAACGAATCCTTATAGACCTCTTGAAGTGGGTCATCCTGTAAGACCTTTGTCACAGGAATTTGTCGTACAAACTCCCATTGGCTTTCAGCCCCCTGATCCAATTTGCTCTTGCCTTTCCTATCCTTGTCCAAATTTAGATCTACAAGAAGTAAATCATCTATGGATGGCTTTGAGGATTGGGCATTGGAAGGTCCAGGCATGTCCGGCTCGATGAGCCAGTCATCTCGAGACTCCCTCGCTCTGGAAAGTTGTGATATGTCTAAAAACTCTGTTTTAGAGAGCTCCCCTAATTTGTCTACCTTTTCTGGATGGTAGGTGACTTCATAGCGAACACCATCTCCACCCATGTACATGTTACCCTGGTCATTGACTAGAGGTGCTCTATCAAGTTCTGAGAATATGTCGGCTATCTTAACAAGATACCGTTGTTGTGGGTCCCTAAAGATCTCAGCTCCTTGAGCATTTGTGTAGACATATTGGAGTCTCACATTGAATGTTAACCCCATGGTGTCAGCCTCAAATGGATTAAAGGATCGTGAGGGTGTCCTATTTTGGGCTACGGGATGACTAGTTGATGGCCCTAGATTGTCCATGGACAATGAACTATTTGTTCTAGAGGAAAGGGTATCGGATTGGGATTCAGATAGGGTTTCAGCAATATCTGCCAAATTGCCTACCGATTGGGTCCCACTTTCTTGCGTAGGCACTCTAGAAGGTGCCCTAGGCCCTATGGCAGAATCTATCAGACGTCCTGACCGTAAGTGCATAAGGTCAAAATTTTGTTTTGGTTTTTTATATGTGTTTTTGTTTTGTCTTGGTTTTGGTTTTTGTGTTTTGTTTTTTTTTTTTGATAAATATATATATATATATGTATATATATATATATATATTTTTCCCTACCTAATCACTAAAGGCAACTCAAAAAGAATATGTATGGTGTAACTATCTATCCTAAATTTTTTTATTTTTTTTATTTTTATTTAATTATGATTTTTTTAAAATGATTTTATGTTTTTTATGTTTTTTTTTTAACACAAAAATTATGAAGCACACTAAAAAAATACTAACTATGCACAGAGTTACAAAAATTAAAAAAATGCAGGTTACACTAATTATGTAAAAAATTAAAAAATAAAAAATAAAAAAAATAAAGAACTGCAAAATATGCAAAAAATAATAGACTCCTTAAAAAATCAAAAAATTTTCTTTTGTTTGTTTTTTCCTCCTTTTGTTGGTTTTTATTGTTTGTTTGATTGTTTGTTTGTTAGTTTGTTTTTTTTTATTTATTTTTATATATTTTTTTAATAAAATGAATGAATCTCGTGTCAAAAATAAAAAATTATAAAAATACTAATTATGCATGCAGTTAAAAAATTCTAAAAAATAAAAAATAAAAATGCAAGCTTCTTTAACTATGCAAAATTTTGTACAAAAATTTAAATAATGAACAATGGATTCAAAATACAAAAAATAAAAATTGTTTTTTTTTCTTCTTTTTTTTAATTCTCTTTTTTCTTTTTTCTTTTTTTTTTCCCTTTTGTTTTGTTTTGTTTTGTTTTGTTTTGTTTTGTTTTGTTTTGTTTTAAATATATTACAAAAATTTAAAACAATGCAAATTACACTAAATATACTAAAAAATACAGAAATGAAAAAATAAAAGATCTACACACAATATGGACTCCTAAAAACAAATAAAAAGAATTTTTTTTATTTTAATTTTTTTTAAATTTTTTTTTAATTTTTTTCTTTCTTTCTTCTCTCTATTTTTTCCACTATTCTTTTTTTTCTTTTTAAATTTTTTTTTTCTATTCTTTTTTTGTTTCTTTTTTATTTTTTTTTTCTATTTTTTTTGTTTTTTTTTTAATTTTTTTAATAATTTTTTTTTTGTAAAAAAAATATTTTTTTTTGTTGTTTTTTTTAATTTAAAAATACAAAAAAAAACATTAAAAATTAAAAAAAAATAAAAATAAAAAAAATAGGAAAATACCACCTACCTTATCTTTTTCGGCGCTCCACCGCTCGCTCGCCGGGTTTCCCGCCGGCTTCACGTGCTGGCCGTCTTCTTTCTCTTCACCGCTTCACAGCTGGCGCTCTCTTGGCCTGCTACTCCAGTGCTTCTCTTTCCACGCTGATGCCAGGCAGTCAGCCTCCGCCTCCAGGGCCACTCCACAGCAGCAGAGCAGCCAACTCACAGTTTCTTCTTTCTCTGCTCTGCCTCACAGTTTCTTCTTTCTCTTCGCCGCCCTGACCCCTGCTGCTGCTGCTCTTTGGCCGCCTCCACAGCTTCAGCTGGCCGCCGTCAATGCTGCCGTCAACGCTGCCGTCAACGTCTTCTTCCACTGCTGCAGGCGCCCCCACGCTTCCACTGCTGGGCAGCCGCCTACTCCAACCACCTCCACGTCCGCTGCTGCCAGACGACCATCGTAAACGATTATATATATATATATATATATATATATATATATATATATAATTGTTTGTTTGTTTGTTTGTTTTTTTTTTTTTTTTAAAACAAAATGTCTCCTCTGCCTCCTTTCAGCCGCCGAGCAAAGTTTGAACTCTACAACAAACTACGGTAGCAGCCAAAAGCTGTCAGTTCGCCGTACTTCCACGATGCAGTCCTGCAAAAATATAAATCTATATATATATATATATAGATTTATATATATATATATATATATTCTTTTAATAAACAGCCTCTTCCTCCTTCCCGCAAAGGGCAGCAGCCCTTACCTCTTCTTACCACCATCCAAGACAACACACCAAGAAGGCAATATAGATTTTATATATTACAATAGTGATTTTGATGAAAGGGAATGGCACCGCTTACTTGCTTGCTTGCTACCAAAATTTTTATTGTTTTTTACATGTTAGTGAAAAGCATGAAAGCATGAAATGACAAAAAACAATGAAGGTAAACATAATGAACGGTACTTGAAAAGCAATAAAACATAAAAAACAATGCGGGAGAAACCTCAACCGCTCAATGGTTTTCCTTATCCACTCACACCGAGATCACACACTCAAACTTAATCTAATCACTCAATGGTTTTGCAACCAAAAGAGGAAATAGTGGTGGTTTCCACACACTCTCAACCGGATTTGAGTCTTCTCCCCGGCAGCGGCGCCAATGGAGAGACGGAAAACTCTCTCTCTTGTAGCAAGAGGAGTACGATCCACACTAAGCTCAATCCAATGGGATTTGCATCCCTTTCGGAGCTAGGGATTCGACCCGTACCGGTGCACAAAAGCTTATCCACAACAAATGGAGAGAATGTGAAGAAAACTACTACTATTGACATGGACTAACACATACTCAAGCTCAATCTTGCCACACTCAATCACTCAACATCCCACTCATTCCATGCATCCAAACAAGAAGAAAGCTAAGCTATTGCATACACAAGCTCAAAGCATCCTTCATTCTCAAGATCTTACTTCCTAGCATGCACACACTCCTTGAAGCTATCAACAACAAAGAAACATGCTTACTAGAGAATAGACATGAGAAGAGAGACAAACATCACTCATTGCATTAACAAAAGAATAGACTTACAATAATGTAACTGGGGAGAGAGAAGAGCTTGCACCTCTATGGAAGAAGAGGGAGAGCTAGTCTCAAGAGAGCTCAAACATGAGTTTGCCCAATGTGTGTAAAGCTCTCAAATGAGCCACCTTTTATACAAAAATTCTAGGACTCCCATAAGTCCCCATGTGGGATTATTATCAAACCCTCTCCCTCATTCATCTACAAAGTAGAACTCTTTTCAAGAGCCCTAAGTATCGTTTTTGTTGCATCCTGGTATTGATCTTCATTTGCAAGCAACAGCGGCTATGCTCCCCGTGTGTTGTAGTGAATTTGGGTATTTATTGGCCATATAACTATCTTGGAATTCTTGACCACTGAACCAAAAACAATGTAAAGCCCTCTTCATTGTGGGCTTGTTTAAATCCTCATATCTAACATGAATTTTCAATATGGGTATTTGTTTGCCATATAACTATCTTGGAATTCTTGACTCGATCCATAGAATGCGAATTTTACTATTGACTTTCAAGCTTCTTGAAACTTAGTCTAGTTTGGTCATATGGTTAGGGTCATATTATCTATAAATTGTTCTAGCAATTACTAAGGACCATTAAGAAGTCTAAATCCTTCTACTAATCCATGCTCCTTTTTTGTAAATCATATCCTAAAGCATACATGGCTATATAAAAAGAAGAGGGGTGGACGTAGGGCATGGTGAAAGGGCATCCTTGTCTAACACTTCTTTGGAGGGGTAGAGATTTTCTTTTGAATCAAAAGAAAAGAGATGGAGTTACCCTTACCCATGTACCTCTTCGTTTTCTTGCCTATTTCTTACCTCTTTGGACTCATTGAGAAGAATGTCAGGGAGACGGTGAGTTTGAGCTCCTTGTTTGCAAAGAAAACTTCTTCACACACACACACAAGAATAAACAAGCATACAGGGTGAATTTTCTTCTATATTCTTCACTTATCTATGACCATAACATAAAGATAACAATACTTATTGACAATAAGGAAAAGTCTACTACTAAAGCATACAAGTTCCATAGTGTAAACTTGATTATATACACTATAAATATACTATAACTCTAGTAAACCAAAGTGGTTGGTCATACAGCCTATAAACCATTGGTGAAATATAAACCATAATCTCACCAACCATGCCAATGGCATAAGTGTTGAGGTGTCATCATGACATGGCATCCATATTCATATTAGTTAAGCTCGATATCTCAACATAAACCACGTGGTGGGAGGAACCTACCACTCCTCACACGAACCACTTCTTGTCATAGGAGAGGACCCAAATTGAACTATTTAATATAGGTGAAATTTAGAAGAACCTTTCCTCATCAAGCAAGGTAGAGGGCCAGCTTTGCCACCATTAGGTGGGATGGACCAACCACCCTTTAGGATCTCCTTCTTATCTCAAGAGGACCCAAATCGAACATTTTCGAGTTGGGTGAAAATTAGAAGCACCTTCCATCGAGAAAGACAAAGATCCAGTAGTGCTTTCCACCTTTGGGTGGAAAGCACTACTGGATGAACCAACCACAACTTTAGGAGCTTCTTCTTATCTTAGGATAAAACCCAAATCAAACATTTTTAAAAATAGAATGACATTCTATCAAACAAGACAGAGGGCCACTAGAGCTTGTAGGAGCCGCTTCTTGTCTTAGGAAAGGATCCAAATCAAACATTGTTTAATTTAGGTCAAAGCCAGAAACACCTTCCACAACAAGTAAGGCACAAGGTCTCTAGAGCTTGCCTTCAAAAGCACCTCTTCCATCAAGAAAGGGAGAGTACTAACTAGAGCTTTCAACCACTTGATGGGAGGAACCTACCCCTCCTCATGATTCTCATCTTAGGAGAGAACATTGTGAAAACCAAAATCACCTTCCATCAAGCAAGATAGAAGGTTAGTAGAGCTTGCCACCATAAGATGGGATGAACTAGCCACACCTTCGGAGCTGCTTCTTATCTCATGAGAGGATGATGTTGGTATTGTTCACCAAATATCCGTAGTCATTTATGTGTGTAAGGGTTATATGGTCCAAGGTTATTTCACCAAATATCCGTAATCATTTATGTGTGTAAGGGTCATATGGTCTAAGGTTATTTCACCATTGTAATTCATCGTTATAAAAGAAATGTAGTTACTCATGAATCTCTACTTTTGCAAGTCGCCACACGTGGATGCCAATCAGGCCACCTTGCATCTAGGGATGCTAGAATCATGGGGAGAGAATAGTGGGGCTTGCTTGGAGATATTCAAGGGAGAGAATATGGAGATATTCAAGGGAGAGAATATAGGAGTGATTGGAGGAGATGCTTTTGGCTCCTTATACATTATACTTTGCCTATATAAGAGGCACCCATTTTCATGATTAATACAATGCTTTTACTCTAATGAAACTCGTGTGTGATTAAGTTTTGCTCTATCTTAATCACTTATCATTACCACTAATCGATGTCTTAAGAATGTCTCCTCTAATCTTTGAACCACAATGATTAATCTTTTAGGGTTTTGTTAGTGTGGACCATAGATGCCAACAATTGGTATGAGAGCATAGATCCACATCCTTAACTATTGTATTGTCCATTTTTTTCATTTTCTTTAATCACAATCAGTCGCTTATTAGGTTTCTATGCTACTTGCTTGAGCTTCTTCCGAGATACACACCTATCACAAGAATCGACGCATTTAGCAGCGAATCGCTAGTAGCACGAAGAACAGTCGCGTCCATCTTGGGAGAAATCCTAAAAGCAAGGGCTACATAGCATAAAGCTCTAATTAGAGATGGCCCGGGGGGATAAATCAGCACGGCGAACTTGCTGGAAGCCTCAGATCGTGCAGAAAACGATGCCAAAATCTGGTTCATGATTGCGCAGTCCATAGAGATTAGTATGTTTGTTAATACAATGATTAATCCATGCATTGCGTGGTTAATGCTACGTTTTTTTGGGTTTATATCAAAGCTAACACACTGCTACACATTGCTATAAGAGCATTTGAGCTCATTCAAAGCTTAACCCCTTCAAATCCATTCAAACATACTCTCTATGTTGTCCACAGAGAGTATGTTTAGTAATACAATGATTAATCCATGCATTGCTTGGTTAATGCTAAGTTTTTTTGGGTTTAAATCAGAGCTAACACACTCCTACACATTACTATAAGAGCATTTGAGCTCATTCAAAGCTTAACCCCTTCAAATCCACTCTCCAACAGTGTTGTGTTTTTTACATTCATAACAGTGTATCATCCTCATGAATCAAGTTTTAATGGAACCTAATCTCAGTCAATTGGTGGTTCAACCTTGACATTGGTACCTGCTATACAACCTCCTATCACATCAAATCACAAAAGTGCTTTGTTTAAGTGCTTCAAATACTCACTCCAAATCACCTTGTTTTTGCTCATACACTTGGGAGTGTTAAAATTAATCATTGCTTATACACTTGGGAGTGTTAAAACTAATCATTGCTTAATCTTTTCTATTTGCCAGGTTTACGAATCCAACTTTTAGAATCGTTAATTTCCTTTTTAACCTATTCGGCACAATTAGGATTTATTCATTACTACTTAACCATAACTGGATCCTCCCCAAATTGATGTGATGCATATTGGCTTGGAAATGTAGCATGATTAGGTATGGGGGTGGGTAAGGCATACTGGTGGCCCCTTCTTCTAATTGTGGCTAAGGTCCCTCCAACTTTGATGGTGATGTGGCAAGGAGTTCCATTCAGTTGTTGAGGGTGGGTTGTTGGGGGGGAATGGTTCTTAAGTGATGGACCTAGCTTCTGTTGCCTCGCCAAGAGTATGTCCCCCTCTTTGGTAGATTGTCTGTGTTGTGGAGTGAGTCCCCCTCTTTGGTAGCTCATATGTGCTATGGAGTGAGTGTCTTCAATCTTATCTTTGCCTTTGGACAAGGGTACTAGTGGTGTGCTTGTGGTTCCAAGGGGGATTCCAACCGCCCCTACGAAGATGGCAACAATTTGACAGAGTTGTCAATCTATGTGATAGCCACACATGTTCCTTTGCAAAAATATATGTTCCTAGAACTGTCAACAATCACACTTAAATATAAAAAAACTAACTAACTATATTTCTCCAAACCCGTCAATTTTGAAGGGCAAGGGTGCCCCTCAAAAATCAAGCTTGGTTCCCACAAAAAACGTTCCTTCTCCTTTGTGAACGTATATTCACACAAGTTTTAAAAATCTATTTTTCTTTTAATAATTTTGTTCTCATGACGGCACTGTCTCTGTGCTCAATGACATCCCCTTAGGACTAAGTGCCACGGGGTCTTAAAGATCCTTGTCAGGTGACATTAATGGATGGCATTGATAAAAAATCGTGGTGCCTTTTTTGGGCCATCGGATAAAGTAAACTAGGAAGTAAAATAGGTCGAGTAAACTAGGTCATAGTTTACTTCTTAGTTTACTTCCTAGTTTACTAAACGGGTATAGTTTACTTCCTAGTTTACTAAGCGAGTAAACTATGTCATAGTTTACTAACTAGGTCATAGTTTACTTCTTAGTTTACTTCCTAGTTTACTAAACGGGTATAGTTTACTTCCTAGTTTACTAAGCGATCCTAATTTACTAAGCAATCCTAGTTTACTAAGCGGACATAGTTTACTTTCTAATTTACTCAGCAAATCATAGTTTTCTTTTAGTTTACATTATGGGATGAGGGTGAATTTGGGTTTGGGGCTTGAAAAATTTTGGAGCAAGATGTTATGTGCAAAAGAGGAATTGAACTTGAGACCTTGGGTCACCATTGGAAACATCTTACCACTTCACTATACCTTTAAGCAACAAAACCATATGGCTTCAAGCCATTATATTCTATGTTTTTCACTCCTAGTTTACTCGGCCTAGTCTACTTCCTAGTTTACTTTCTAGTTTACTCGGCCTAGTTTACTTTATCCGACAGTCCAAAAAAGACGTCGCAATTTTGATCAATGCCATCCATTGATGTCACCTGACAAGGGTCTTTAAGACCCCGTGGCACTTAGTCCTAAGGGATGACAACCTCTTCTCTCTGCATTGACAGCCACCAAGCTCTGCTCTACTCTCTGCATCGACTATGGATACCGCTCTTCTACTTCTTGCTCTTTTGTGACAGCGGCCACTAGCTGAGCTTTGCCGCCTTGCTCGGCTACTCTACTCTTTGTGTACCCCTCCTTTGGATGACAGCCACTACTCTTCTACTGCTGACTCTTTTGTGCCCCTGCTTTACTGATGTCCATCGCTCTTTTGCTTTGCACTGCTCTTGCTCTCCTCTTCTTTGATGTGCATAGAGGGGCCCGCAGGAATGGCACTAGAGAGGGGTACCTTCAAGGGTGGTCAAAGGCAAGGGTGGTGATGAGGAGCCGCCAGCTCAGAAGCATTTACCCTAGGACATGCTGGCTCCGGCTAAGGAGCATGTTTCGGAAAAGATAGGTTCGTCTGAACCTAGAACTTGTTCAATTTCTAAAAAAAACTTCTCAAATTGAAGGAAGGAAAAAAACCTCAAAAAATATATTTAGATTTTAGTATAATGAAAAAGCTTCTTTAAAATTTACAATTTCCTCTTCAATTCATGATGAAAAGTGAAAGATCCCCGCCCCCTTCGTGCAACAAATTCGGGGGTGCTAGCAGCGGAAGTAGCACTTCTTGCGCGGGGCAGGGTCCCTCACTCGGGGCCTCGCCCACGAATATTCGGACAAGAGACAATCCCTCGGTTCTTCCAAAACCGAACCCGGAAAAACTTCCCTCGCCTGGGAAGCACGGGCGATTCCTCCGAGATATTTTTACTCTAACGTAGTCAAGGTCATCACTGACCAAATTGATCCGACCGAACCTGTAAGTCACTTGGTCAGATCAAGGAAGAAACTTGCACTTGGATCATAGAGACCAACTATTTTTTTCTCATCGAGAAAGGCACAGCCGTTGATTCTTTTCCATAGAACAATTACTATCTGGGATTTACTTCATCTATCGTACCATAACAGAATTGAGTCTCATTTTAGGGATCCATCAGTCCAGCTTACACCCCATCCATGGGTTAGCCAACCGCCCAACCACTGTAGTGATAGGATCCATTTAAGAATTTGGTTAGGTTTTGTCCCGGGTACTAGGGAAAAGAGTTCCCAGGCCCCCTAGCCGGATCTTCATGCAAATTTCAAGCTAGTCACACCACTTACACACCCAATATGAAATTGCCTGTTTCACAGATTCAGCTAACTTTAAAACAATCTTTTAATGAAACCATAGTATCACTGATCATAATCCTCCAAAATATACGGTTGAATTCTAATTTCCAATCATTCGGCATCATTGGCAACCAGAACGCTCACCTCTACTCAGGGGCCTTTTCGATAGTTCCTAGCTCATAGTACCCAACAATATATTCACTTATAAAAATCCAGATGGAATTTCCATTGAAGATCAGCAAGATCAACCAACAAATCCATATAAAAGAGCCATGGACTCATTCGTTGAGGACCAGCAAGGTCAATGAACCAGATCCATGCCCGAATTCAGAAAACAACTCTTACTCCTTGTTCCAATATTTTCCTCGACGCACGCGTGGGTATTTTCGACGACCCAGAGCCCGAGCACCGTATGGTTAGCACCCTCTAGGATCCTTCTCGCAGGTCACCTAGCGCTTCACTCATAGGCCGCTTCCTTGGTTCCTCATCCATCGTACTGGAAGCTCACCATTTAAATCAAACCGAGGCTAGTCAAGACCTCGACCGACCTTGCTACGCGAGACGTCCTCCGTTGACTCTCCGTCAGCTGTTGCAACTTTATCAAGTAGGTCTCCACAACCTCATTCACGAGATGGTCAAAATGCTTCCCCAGCATTATTGACATAAAATAGTCATTTAAAACGAGGTCATAAATACAGTTTCTATAATGAACTCTCATCTTTCCACATTGTTCCACATCAATCCACATTACTTAATCCACATCCAATTCATATGTATTTCCATTCTCATCCAATCACATCATTTTCCATCTCATCACACCTTTCCTCATTTATCCTCATCACATCTCATCCACTCGCATCTACCCATATCCACATCACGTCACATCACATCACGTCCATTTCACCTCACATCTCATTCATTCAAATCTATCCCAATTCACATCCCATCACATCACATCACATCCATTTCACCTCACATCTCATTCATTCACATCTATCCCGATTCACATCCCATCACATCTCATCCATTCACATCACATCTCATTCACTCACATCTATCCCGTTTCACATCACATCACATCACATTCATTCACATCACACATCATCCATTCACATCTATGCCAATTTACATCACATCTATTTCACATCACATCACATCCATTCACATCCCATATTATTCATTCACATCCGGATTCACATGACATCCTATCCATTCACATCCCATATTATTCATTCACATCCGGATTCACATGACATCACATCTCACCCATTCACATCCTGATTCACATCACATCACATCTATTCACGTCCATCACATTCATTTACATCCATCCATTTACATCCATCACATCACATCTATTCACGTCCATTACATTCATTTAGATCACATCCATTTACATCCATCACATCACATTCATTCATATCCATCACATTCATTCTCATCACCATCTCATCACATATATTCTATCCACATTACATCACATCACATCTATCCACATCATATCTCATTCATCCCATCCACATTACATCACATCCACATCATGTCTCATTCATACACATCTCATCTCATTCATCCACATCCATCCAATCGTTCACATGTACGACTACCCACATCTATCCATACATTCATATCTCACTTTACATCCACATATATTCATGTCACATCACATCTCTTTACATCACATCACATACTTTCACATACACATCCACATCCATTCTTTCACATACACATCCACATCCCTTTACATCACATCACATTCTTTCACATACACATCCACATCCATTCTCTCACATACACATCCACATCCATTCTTTCACATACACATGCTTATCCCTTCTTTCACATACACATCCACATCCATTCTTTCACATACACATCCACATCCATTCTTTCACATACACATCCACATCCATCTTTCACATCCACATCCACATCCACATCGACATCCATTCTTTCACATACACATCCATTTACATCACATTCTTTCACATACATGTCCACATCCACATCCATGTACTTCTCATCTCACCCTTTCACATATCCTCTCATCTCATTCTCATCTCATCATTCACATCCACATCTCATTCTCATCTCATCATTCACATCCACATCCATTTTCATTACATCACATCTTATCACATCCTATTTACATCTTATCACATCCATTCACATCCTATCGCATCCCATTTTCATCTTATCACATCCATTCACATCCTATCACATCCCATTTACATCTTATCACATCCATTCATAGCCTATTTACATCTTATCACATCCATTCACATCCTATCACATCCATTCACATCCTATCGCATCCTATTTACATCTTATCACATCCATTCATAGCCTATCACATCCCATTTACATCTTATCACATCCATTCATAGCCTATCACATCCCATTTACATCTTATCACATCCATTCATAGCCTATCACATCCCATTTACACCTTATCACATCCCATTTACATCTTATCACATTCGTTCCACATCCTATTCCCATTTAGTAGTTTTTACTACTTTGATACCGATAATGAAAATTTTTCTAAATTTCTGCCAATTGCTTGGCCTAGATAAAGGTTCTTTTTCTCGACGACTATTTCCATATTCTTTCTCAATTCCTCAAATGAATCATATTCAATATTCCTCTTTTGGAATAGAAGAATTCATGGGATTTATAGAAATCAATTCTACCCATATTTTCACTTTTGATAAATAATCATAAATTGAATTATACTAAAAATTTCTCTTTTTCACATTTAATTTCTTGGACCTCAAATATCATGGGAATTCCTCTTTTTGCATTTGATTAATTGCATTCCAATATCATGGGAATTCCTCTTTTATCATCAAATATTTCTCATAGATAAAATAAATTTATCTAAAATTCATCTTTGAATAAAATATCCATTGATTCCAATATGCTAGGAATTTCTCTTTTCCCATCTAAATGATTGAATTCTAAATGTCATAGGAATTCCTGTTTTATCATTTAAATATTTCTCATAGATAAAATAAATTTATCTAAAATTCATCTTTGAATTTAAATAAAATATCCATTAATTCCAATATGCTAGGAATTTCTCTTTTCCCATTTAAATAATTGAATTGCAAATGTCATAGGAATTTCTCTTTTATTATTTAAATATTTCTCATAGATAAAAAAATTTAATCTAAATTCATCTTTGAATTTAAATAAAATATCCATTCATTCCAATATGCTAGGAATTTCTCTTTTCCCATTTAAATGATTGAATTCCAAATATCATAGGAATTCCTCTTTTATCGTTTTAATATAATTACCATAATTTTCTCTTTTCTTAATTATTTAATTACACATAAACTTAAAAATTTATTTTCCATCGAATGTGACAAAAACCATTCTTTTAGCCTAGGATATTCAATCCTAGAATATGATAGGAAGTCCTCTTTTCACGTTATGCATAAGAATGAATTTATGTATCAATTTCTTAAAAATTTTACCATAGCTTCGCTGTTATTACTGGCAATTTTTAATTTTTATGAAAAGAATAAGACATAGTAAAGTAATTATGATAGTATAACTATCTTTTAGTCTTAAATCCAATTTATGGATTTATCTCTTAATATTACCATATTTTTCAAGCATATAAGTATAAAAATCATTTTCTTAAACCTCTAGCTTCACAAGCCTAGAGTTTGATTTGTAAATAGAGAATTCCTCCATGAGAAGCATTAATTGAATAGAGAATTGGTCATAGGAATGACCATTATTTGGGGGAGAGAGAGATAAACATAAAAGCATTCTAATTTAAGCATAAATGTAAACTTTATGTGATTTATCACTAAAATTCATCAGAGAGCTTCATTTGCATTAAAGAACCATTCAATTGAATACTTCTCAAGCTTGAGAGGGGTTGAGAGGTGAGAAACATTTAGAGATTAAGAAAAAGACCATAAAATCACACTTTACCTCTTGTTTTGCTTGATTCTTTAGTCATTGGAGAGGCCCCCAACCAATCAATTGGTTAGTCTGTTGAGGAAGGCTCCAAAGAAGGTTGAAGAGAGAGAGAAGCTCCAATCGCTCCAAATTGTAGAGGATTTTTAGAGGATAATAAAAAATATCATTATTTTAGTATAATACTGGCATGGTATAGCTCACACATTTATTTATAGGTGAGGGAGCCCAGGATTCCCTCCGTTCCCTCCACCGCGCTGTTGCCACCACCGATCCGTTTTCATCATCGGTACATTCCTTTGGGCTAGACACACCTTCAGTTCGGGCTGGTGAACTTGCCTGTTGTCACCATGATGGTCAAGTACCCAAATTTTGCCCATGTTTTACTGTTGATAGTGCATGGCGAGTCAATGTTCCGGGCGCAGTGGATCAGTAGTAGCAGTTGAAGAAGGCGACCTTTGTTCCGACCCTTTGCAACAAGAAGGCGATCGTTTGGATAGCGCAGTACAGCGTGGGTCACTTTCAACTTACGATGTGCTATGCGATGCCTTCTTGGCCCACTATCGGGAGGAGAAGACCTCCATTCATGTGCTCAACAAGTTGGGTTGGATGAATCAGAAGGATCTAACAGTGGAGGATTATGCCACCATGTTTCGAAAGCTGCTAACGCGGCAGGGTTGGATCAGGCCAATCGACTGGCGGTGGAGATCCTCAACTCATATTTTTCAAGAGCCTTAGCAAACCTGTTAAGTGGGTGGTGGCTGCAGTCGATTTGGCTGCTGCAACCCTAGAAGATCTGGTGGAAGCTACTATTCGCGTGAATCAGGTTTTGGTTAAGTCCAAAAAGCAGAAGAGCAAAAGCAAATCCAAGTCTTACCATACGGATTCCTTGGATGATGAGGAGGATCGGGATTCGAAAACCAACGATGAGTCAGACGATAAGGAGGATAAGCACCATGAGCAGAATAAGGTGAGCAAGAAGGTCAAGAAGTTGACCTAGGAAGGGTCAGTGTGACCAAAGCTCGGATTCCTAAAGGTGGCACAAGGACTTCTCAGTGGATCCGATCCGGCGCATGGTTTACCCGTTGTCCAAATGCCAGCCATATGGTGGAAGAATTTGGTTTGAATGATTTGTGGTGTGCGATTTGTCAGACGGCGATGCACTCGATTGATGCTTTTGCATATATAATGGGCAGAGGGCCCCGTAACCCACAGTTGGGGCACTGACAATAGCAGTATTGATGGTACAGCCGATAGCTCCGGTGGCTCGTGTTACTCAGCCTGAGCAGGTATGCCATCCTTTTCGGCTAAGAGTGAGTTTTGTAGCTGGCTTTGGGCATGTGAGACCCTCGCCCTCTCTACAATGCCACCTCCGGGGTACTGGCGAGACGAAAGCAGCGTCAGCCTCTCACGCAGGGCAGGGCTTCTCGCTCGGGGCCTCGCCGCCTACTACGAATATCCGGACAAGAGACTAGCCCAGCGGTTCCTCTGAAACCGAACCCGGAAAAACTTCCCTCGCTTGGAAGAAGGCACGGGGGATTCCACTAGGAAAATCATCTAACGGGGGATTTATCTAATGGTTCAAGGTCTTAACTATCCATTTTGATCCGATCAAACCCGTAGGTCGCATGGCCAGATCAAGGAAGAGACTTGCACTTGGTTCATAGAAATCACCGCTTTTTCCCCCCTTAAGCGAGGCACAACGCTGATTCTTTTCTACAGAACAAGAATCTTTTCTACAGAACAAGAATCTTCTAGGGACTTATTCTAACTAGCATAACTTGACGTATCTAACTGTATTGCAGGAATCCACCGACCTACTGGCCCATGGGTTAGCCAACCGCCCAACCACTATATTGGTGGGATCCCTTGATATAAAAATTTGGTTATGTTTTGTCTCGGGTACCAAGGAAAAGAGTTCCCAGGCTCCCTAGCTGGCGCTTCAAGCGAAATTCAAGTTAGATGCGGGTGTCTTTAAAGCAATCTTTTAATGAAACCATAGTATTACTGATCATAATCCTCCAAAATATCCAGTCCATTGTTTTACAAAAATATCATCCGGACTCTCCCCGTTGAAGACCAGCTAGTCAACCAACGAGATCCAATGTTAAATTCAAGTTCACATAGATAATTCCTTTCTAGTCCATCCATATCTTCCTCGACATATGCATGGGCGTCCTAGAAAACTGTGAACCCGTGCATCACTTGGTCAAAACCCTCTAGGATCCTACTTGGTGTCCTAGCACTTCACACTCCTTTTCAAAAACAGAGTTTCTATGCAAGTAAGAATTTCCCATTGAGTTTGATTCCACAAAACCCTTTTTCTCACAAACCAAACTTTCTTAATGAAAATCATGAATCTCATATCAGGATAATCTACCCATCAAATTCAATGAAGTTCCAACTCATTTCTCAATGAATTCGGTCTAAGGAAAACTTCTCTAATTCAGTTGGTAGTCTATTCTTCGTATCGAAGATTTGGAATTGGTTACGAGGTTTTGCTTGATTCAGATTCGAGAGATAGGCAAGTATGTTACTGGCCCACCATACTCATGGTTGTGGTCTAATCATAAATTACTCGGTTTAATCCTAACTTTGATTCCTAAGGATTTTTCCTTCTAGTAAACTGAAAAATTAATCTAACATAACCATTCCTCATTTCTAAAAATGTTAGCATAACCCTCTTTCAATTTACAATGAGTTAATATGATTTTTCTTACTCATAATCAAGCTAAAAAGAATTAACCATCATTTTTACTAGATTAAAAATCATGAAAATATCTAATCTCTTTCTCCAGCTATCAAGCCTAGAGTTTTGATTAAAATAAAGACATTATCATTGAGAATCATCCTTCTAATAAGGATCTAATCATAAAGATGATTAATCTTTCCAAAAGAGAGATTTTCTTAAAGGTTCAAACATTATAATTAAGCATAAAGACTAGCATTAATCTAATTAAACATTATGAATCATTGGAAAACTTGATTTCAAGAGAAAACCATTCCATTGAAAGCTTCTCAAGCTTAGAGGGGTTGAGAAGAAGAAAAGCATTGAGAGGAATAGAAAAGAACCATTAAATTAGAGCTTACCCTTGATTTTGGCTTGATTCTTTGGATAGAAGTGAAGCCCTCAAGCAAGTCCTTGGCCACCAAGAGGGGGAGGGTAATCTCCAAGAGAGGATGGATAATAGAGAAGCTCCAAATCTCCCAAAAGAAGAGGCAAATAGAGGGATAATAGAAATTACACTAAAAATGAAGATAATACTGGCATGTAATTACTCAAAGATGAAAGTACAAAGGAATGAGTGTCTATTTATACGTGAGGGAGGCCACTAACCAGGTCCAACTGAATTCTAGAGACTTCCAGCTTCAGTTTGACCCAATTTGGACAAGATTTGGATCAGTTTGGCTCCCTTTTTGATCCAGTTTGCATCAAGAGAGAGGAGAGATAAAAATAGCTCATTTTTTTGAATTAAAAAAGCCAAGTAATGATAATAAAAAAGGTGCCTACTTGATGGGGCTCTCCCTCTTTACTGAGGTGTCAAAAATTCATCATTTTACTAAATTATCCCAATTTTTAACTAATAAACCTTAATTTTTAACTAATAAACCTTGTACTCAGTCAACTCTTAATCTTATGTGAGCATTTACTCATTTTGGGATATTTTCTTTTATTCTTTTCATTTTTGTCATCCCAACACTTGGATTAATCCTATTGGCCCATTGGAACCTTATTTGGACCTTAATCCAATTTTTTTTTAAAATGTGGACCCTTAGGCTAAGGCATTTAATACACATATTCAATTAATTTCTAATGCACATTGGAAATTTTTTTTGAACTTCTGTTTCAGGGGAATTCATCTTAGATTTTAGGAGAAACTTTGTATCCAGAAATATCTCAATTTTGAATTACCTCTCTCTAGGCCAAAACAAGGGAATACAATATTTTCTTGCATTCTGAAATAGGGGATGATTATAGGGGATTGAGGTGAGAGCTTATTCATCATTTAGGGCTGAGGAGGAACCTTACAACCTCTCCCACTTGAAAAACGCGAGATGTCCTCATCTTGCAAAGTGGGGGTAATCCTTTACTAACTCTTCTTGTTTCTCCCAAGTGGCATCCTCTAAAGGGAAGAACTTCCACTTGACCAGAAATTCTCTAAGGACTCTGCTCCTAAGAACCTTCTCCCGAATGTCAAGGATTTCTTCAAGTTGAAGTACCATCTAGCCTTGAGTTGTCGGAGAAATCAATTGTTCACATCATCAAGCACGTGACTCGGGCTGGGTACATACTTCTTAAGTAAACTCACATGGAATACATTATGTACCTTGAGATGGGAAGGCAGAAGAAGTTCATAAGCTAAATCTCCTACTTTCTTTATAGCAGCATACGGTCCACAATATCTAGGAGAGAGCTTCCTGTACTTTCCTAAAGAACTTCTTTTGGGTCATACTCGAATGAAGACCATATCTGATTCTTCAAACACTCTCTCTGAATCTCTTTTTATCAGCATACTACTTTTGCCAATCCTGGTGGGCAGCCTTAATATCTTTATGGATTGATTGCATTTGCTGGTCCATAGCATCAAGCATTTGTCTGGACATCTTGACCCTAATCAATGGGTTGGACCAAGTTAGTGGTGTAAGGCAATCTTGTCTGTACAGAGCTTTGAAAGGGCTCATCCCGATACTTCAGTGATAAGAAGCATCGTAAGCAAACTCAACCGGGTGCAAATAGCTTACCCACTTCTTGGGTTCTCTGCCACAACATGACTAAAGGATATCTATTACCTAATTCACTTTTTCAGTCTGGCCATCTGTCTCCTCGAGGTGATAGGCTATATTGAGATCCCAGAAAGTTTCCACTGCTTCAAAGAATGCAGTCCAAAATCTCGATGTGAACTTAGGATCTCTGTCGCTTACTATCCTCCTAAATAAGCCATGCAATCTGAAAATCTCCTTGAGGAAAACTTATGTCTAGGAGATGTAGCTTTCCTGGCATCTTGACTCTTTGACACATTAAGCATTGCCGCACATGATCAAGTACATCCTTTTTGAGTCCTAGCCAGAAGAAGCTTTTCTTCTTACAGACATGTAGGTTTTTATGAACCTTGGATGTCCAGCTATCACACTATCATGGGCTTCCTCGAATCTTTCCCTTTATTCCCTCATCATTGGGAATGCATAGCCGATTATTATAATACATGCATCCTTTATCCAATTACTCGACTCATTTCCTGAGGAGTCTTGCTTTCCTGCATTAGTAGGGTAGCAATAGGGGCAAAGAATTTGTCCTGCATGATTTTCTCCCTTGCTTCACTGATCAACGGATTTGACATTAATGTTATTACAAGCAAGGAGGCTTTCCTACTGAGCGCTTAGCTACCACATTTTCTTTCCCTGGCCAATACTTAATCTCAAAATCGAATTCCTGCAGGGTCTGCATCCATCTTCTTTGATGCTTCTCTCAAGGACCGCTTTGTCGGTCCTCGCCCATCGTACCGAGAAGCGCACCATTTTAACCATACCGAGGATAGTCAAGACCTCTGCAGGCTTTACTGCCATGCAAGCGACGTTGGACAACTCCCTGCCATCCATTGCAAAACGAATCTCTCCTTAGTTAAAGCATAGGCCAAATACTTCCTCCAGCATTCTGGTGTAAAACATTCCTTTTCAAAAACAGAGTTTCTATGCAAGTAAGAATTTCCCGTTAAGTTTGATTCCACAAAACCCTTTTTCTCACAAACCAGACTTTCTTAATGAAAATCATGAATCTTATATCAGGATAATCCACCCATCAAATTCAATGAAGTTCCAACTCATTTCTCGTCTAAGGAAAACTTCTCTAATTCAGCTCTGGTAGTTTACTCTTCGTATCGAATTACGAGGTTTTGCTTGATTCAGATTCGAGAGATGGGCAAGTATCTTACTGGCCCACCATACTCATGGTCCTGGTCTAACCATAAATTACTCGATTTAATCCTAACTTTGATTCCTAAAAATTTTTCTTCTAATTAACTGAAAAATTAACGGTGACTTCCAACCGTAAGGAAAAATTCTAAATTTATGAAAATTCATTCCTTCCTGGCCATAATAGAATTAAAAATAGTTCTATACAAGAATAACATGATTTTATAAAAATAACTCTTCTTCTAATAATCCAATTGTGAGTATATATCATTTTATTGATTTATCTGCATAGAAATATCTAAAATATTCTTTTCATCGATTTGATCCTCAACCTTAATATACCAAAATTTCTTGCATGAAATTATGGAGAAAACTTCTCTTTTAACGTCAAAATTAATTTATGCATTTTTCTACTTAAAATACAATGAAAATTCTTCTTTTAAATAAATAAAAATATCCATATCTTGGAATATACCAAAAATTCCTCTTTCTACATTTAAATGTTTGAATCTCGAATATCATGGGAACTCCTCTTTTTGCATCTAAATTTTTATGCATGAAAATAAATATATAAAAAATTTCTCTTTTCTCTCTAATTAAATAAATATGGATAAATACTATAAAATTATTTTTCATAAATATGATAAAAATCACTTTTAGCATAAAATATCTATACCTAGAATATGATGGGAATTCCTCTTTTTGCTTTATTAAAATTATGTATAAAAATAAGATTTATCTTTTTTTTTTTGGAAAATTTTGCCATAGCTTCGCTGGAATTACTGAGAATGTTCAATTTTCTATTTTTAGAATGAATACTTGTAATGGAAATATGATAGGAACTCTTCTTTTAGACTAAAATTAATTTTTTTTTTCGAGAAAAGATCCTTTCATTAGTTATATAAAAACGCCCGTAGGGCTACAAAAGATCTCTCCTGCTCATAAGAGAAACAGAGCAGTGGATACAGCAAGGCAGCCCGGGAGACTCTCCCTAGGTGCTGCAAAATACAAGCATCAGTACAAAGGACTGAGGGGCTAAATCATACAATAGGGGGGGGGGAATAGCCACACAGGTGGCCTGTAATGCCAACGGGGGGATCCCGTGTGTAAGGTGTAGAAGGGGCCGCTGTGCCAGGTGGTGTGAAAGGCTTGGCGCCGCAAGATCGCCTCGTCCGAGTCGCCTCGGATGCGGTCCTACAGTCCTCGCAGGGTGTGGATCAACTCCTGCCAAATCCCCCGTACAGTCTCTGCTGCTGGTGGCTCCAGTCTCCCCTCAAAGGTCGTGAAACACCGAGCCCTCCAGGTGAACCAGATGGTGAGGCTGCTGAGGAGCTCCCATCGTAAATCCCTCTCCTGTGTCCAGCTGGTGGACGAGAAATCCGGTGCCGGAACCAGGCGAGGCTGGCCCCTAATGAATCTGATGGCCTGACTGTCCTACTCCATCTCATAGCCCATAGCAGGCCCTGTGAGTGACGAAGTCGACCAAGCAGCGGCACCCCACGTAAACATACCCTCTGGAGAGAGGGGGGCCAGAATACGCAGCATCCGCAGCCAAATCTACTGCGCCTGAGGGCAATCCCAAAGGCAATGTCTCTGTGTCTCCATAGGGTGGCCGCATATCGGACGCAGGCCCGTCGGAAGACCGCTGCTGTAAACAAGCCAGGTGCCAACTGCTGAGCCCCTGTGGGCGACCAGCCACCACTGGAAAGTCGAGATCCTGCGGGCCTATCGACTAGCCCCAGAGCTGAGCCCAAAAATCCTCCAGGAACTCCTGTGAGAGTCCCTATAGCCGCCAATGCCTCGCTGCAGCTGGAGAGACCATCCTCCTCACCGTCAAAATATGCCTCCCTAGCCGAATAGCATACTGGAAAAAGGTGATCTCTGTGGCCTCAAGGGATGCATAAGGATCATGCCACTCGTACTCCCTAGGGTCCCACTGTAGCCGGGCCAAGGGGCGCGCTGCATATGCCCATATGCGCGCCAATCCGGGAGCACATCAGCAGGGTCGGGGTCAATATGCCACTTTCGAGAAGCGGCGCCACTACCCGTATCCTCTGAAAGGTGCACTCTGCAACCAAAGGCGACTCCACCTCCACTCTCTGAAGTCTGCCCTCATCCTGAATCTCATAGTAGAGGCATCTGCCATCCTTAGTGCAAGCTCTGACAGCAATCAGGATCTCCAACTGAGTAAAGGCTCCCATCCACCGTGGGGCCACTGGCTCGAAAGGCGTGAACCACTCCTCTGTGAGTGCCTCCTGAATATCATCCCTCATAATCAACCCCCCTCTGAAGTGACTCAGCCTCTCCACCTGGATCTCCTCTGGGAGACTGCAGAAGGCCTGCCAGTCTCCAAAACTTTGTGCTGGGCCTGCCGCCGCTAAAGGTCCCCAGGCTAGACGAGGCCGAGAACCTAGCATATGACCCTGCTCTGTGCGAACCGCTGGGCTCCAGATGAGCGGCTGTCTGGCCCGCTCCTCAACACAAGAAGGAGGTCGCTGAGAGAGCCCCCGTCTCAACAGCTCCCAAGCTCTCAGGATACTCAAAGCAAATCTGTCCTCCCATCCTCTACTGAGGCCTGTCCTCCTCATCTCTATGAAGATCCAGCAAATCTCTGGTGCCCAAGTGCCCCCTGCTGGGGGAGCTCGAGCCTGCAGAGCCGCCGCTGCAAGAGAAGCTCCTTCCAAGGCTCAGCGCCTGGAAGCAGCCCCCGAACAATAAGCTTCCCCAATAAGGCTCTACTCTGATCGACTGGATCTATAATGCCCAAGCCTCCCTGCGCCAGCGGAAGTGTAATAACTGCCCATGTAACCTTTGCCCGGGCTGGCTGACCGTCCCGCCCAGACCAAAGAAAGTTCTTGATCAGCCTTTGTACCTAGCTGATGCAAGAGCTCGAGAAGATCCAGCAAGACGTAATGTACCACATGGTCGCTAACAGCCCCTGATTTGCCACCACCACCCTCCCAGCCAAGGATAGTCGAGCTGTACTCCAATACAAAAGCTTCTTCCGAATGCTCAAAAGAAGCGGGGCAATCTGCTGCTCAGGTGACAAATCTAGTCCAATCTGGCATCCCAAATACCGCACTGCTGTGCCAGGAGGAATCCATCTAAAACCAGGGTCCGGGCTCCATGCCGGAGTGGGAGCACTACTGATCCACAAGGCCACTGTCTTGCGCCAATTGATCAATGCTCCCGAAGCTACACTAAAAACCTAGAGTGACTGCTCTGCCTGAAGAAGATTGGCCTCTTGGCCATGCAAAAATAAGCCCATGTCATCTGCAAACTCAGCATCAAGCAGGTCCTCCCCCCGGAGGACTGGGAGCTGGAGTCCTCTCAAACCAACCGCCTCTGCCATCAAATACATGCTCATAGCCTCCGCAAAGAAGGGAAAAAGAAAAGGGGCGAGGGGACACCCCTGACGGACTGATCTGGTTAGCTCAAAACTCGGCCCCCGTCCTCCTGCAATCAACACCTGGCTACGAGCTGTGGAATACAGAGCCGCCACCCCTCTGATCCATCCTGGCTCAAAGCCCAGGCGAAGCATAGTGCCCTCTAAGAAATCCCAATCAACTCTATCGTATGCCTTCTCAAAATCGAGAAGCATCACGACCAAGTCCTCGCCAAGAAATCTAGCTCGGGCCGTCGCCTCCTAGAAAGTAAAGATATTGTCAAGGATACTGCACTCCTTGACGAATCCTGTGTGGGTAGCATGAATCAACTCCCCCAGCAAGGTGGATCCTCAAACTCAAGGCCTTTGCTAAGACCTTGTAGACAGTATTGAGAATCGTAATAGGCCTCCAATGCCGAATATCATCTGATACTCCCTCCCCCTTGGGGATAAGAAAGATCAAGCCCTCTGAAAAGCTCTGTGGCATCACCCGAGTGTCCAAAACATACTGAAAGCCCCTGCGGAGGCCTGGCCCCAAAAGGTCCCAATAGCGCTGTTAGGCTTTTTTCTGAAAGGCATTTTTGGCTTGTGTACATATGGAATGCACGGCATGTGTGAAGGTTTTGCCTTTGAATGCGTTAGCAAATGTACAGGCCGGGTGGTTTTGTAGTAAGTTGGTATATGCACGTGTTTTTTTTGGGAGAAAATGCTGGAGATCTGGAAGTTTATGGCAACAGTGTGGTGTGCGGATGGTTGCTAAAAGCAGGGCACCGAACGACTGGGAAATTGTCTTGTTTGGTAAGTGTTGATGCTGCTGATCACGAGCTTGTGGGGAACATTGTCTAGGAAAAGTTATGGGCGCGGTGTGATGACCCGAAGTACAAGGAAAAGAAGAGAGGAGTAGGATGGCTGTGGCCATCATTTTGGAGCTTTTAAAAAAAATAATAAAAAATACATATGTTATGTGGCCACCCTATAAATGACCACGTGGAGGCCTTATGGGCTGCCAGCTCGTTGTCTAGAAGGTGGCGAAGGCGTGAAGAATGGAGAAACTAGTCGCCGGGTAAAAAAGAGCCGCCTGGTGATAAGGATTGGGCAGTGTGTAGGCAAGGGAAGCTAGCCGGCTTGTGCGAAGGTCGCTCTAACACTGCAGCAGTCAGAGGCGTGAAGAAAAGAAGGACCGCCTTGCTGGGGAGCCGGGTCCAGAAGGAGTGCGAAGGCTTCCTGTGGCGCAGCGAAGAGAGAGGGAGTGGACGCCTGGGGTCAAGGTCTGGTGGCAGCTGCCTCGTAGAAGGGAGGGTTTGCCGAGGCGCAGCAAAGAGATGCGAAGAGACGCTTGAAGGTGCAGAGCTGGAAAAGGAGGTGGCTGCCAGCGCAGCATCCAGGAGCTGGCGAGCGTGGAGCAAGCGGAAAGCGAGGATGGCCGCTTCAAAAAAAGAGCGGGGGTCCATAAGGAGGTCGCCCTTGCTGTAGAGAAGGTGCCCGGGTGATCGTGAGCTTGCTGAGGCGCTGCTGCTTCTGTAGACGTAAAGAAGGGTAGCCGCCTTGTGTGTGTGAAGCGCCGGGTAGAGAAAAGACACGCCAGTTGAGGCGCTCGAGAGAAGAGACACAGCCGCCTTGTGTGAGAAGATGCAGTTCTGGGTCTGCAGACACAGAACACAGCTAGCCACCGTGTGTACAAGGAAGAGAAAAGGCTGGCGCATGTGTGAGCTAAAGAGCTGCTGGAAGTTGTGAAGAGCCGGTGTGAAGGGAGCGCAGCTCCAGCCAAGGTGCTTTTGTTTTTTTTGTGTGGTAACTGGTGGTTATGCAGGCACAGGCGCAGGGGGTGACTCTGAAGAGAGAGAGCCAAAGTGGACTGGCCGTCGGGCAAAGAAAGATACGCTTGTGCTGGGGCAGCATAGAAGAAGGTAAGGCCGCCGTGTTGTTTCTGGGGGCTCTTGGGCACAGCTGCAGGCATTGCAGAGGAACTGGTGTGCTGTGTGGGAGCAGCTAGGGTGCGGTCGCATACGATTGAGGGCCCGGGTCAGTCTACACAGAGAGACGCCTTTGGGTGTGTGGCCATCGTGTAGAGACTGGGAGCCTCCCTTGTGAAGAGCAGCGAAGAGGTGTGTGTGGCCGCCTTGTAAGAAGCGAGAAGGCGGCTTTGGTGTGAGTGCAGAGGGCGCAGCTGTGGCTGGCGTCAAAGGGCTGACGGGCTGGTGACTGTAGCGAGTGCAGTGGTTTGCAGAGAAGTTGGCAAGGCGTAAAAGGACAGGCGTATGGAGGCCGCCTAGGAGCTGCTGGTCGATAGTGGCAAGGCGTAAAAGGACAGGCGTATGGAGGCCGCCTAGGAGCTGCTGGTCGATAGTGGCAAGGCGGGCACTGAAGCGGACGCTGATTATGGGCTGGTTGGTGCAGTGGATGGCGCAGAGATGAAGTGCAAGGGCTGACAAGCTGGGGCGCATCCGACTGGTCTACAACAGACTGGCGCAAGAGGGGAGCGTGGCTAGCAGCACATAGCGTAGGGAAGAGGTGCTGGGGCGGTTCAAAGGTGTGACCATGACGGCTCTGGGGATTCGGTAGTCCACGCAAGGTTGGAGAGCGTGAAGTGAAGGTGGCCGCCGTGTGTACAAGGCAGTGGAGGCTGGCACAGAGGCACAGCCGGGCGGGTATTATTGGCAGCTAGAGACAGCGTGAAAGGAAGCTAGCTGCTGGTGTTGACTGAAACAGAAAGGGGTCACCGTCTCCTTTCAGTGGTGTTGGGTTGATGATGATACAGGCGGTGACTAGAGGAGAGAGAGGGTGTGAAACCAGGCATTGCAGAGGAAGTTGACGAGAAGGAAGTGGGCCGCGTGGGTGAAGCCTTGGTGTGAAGGACTAGTGTGCAGTTGGGCTGGTTCTGCAGGCACGACCATGGGGGCTCTGGAGTGATCAAGGAGAGCAGGAGTGAAGAGGTGGCTGGGAGACGCCAATTCAGCAAGTACACAGGCTGGTGATTGGAGCAACAAAGAGAGGGCTGCTGTTAGCAAGGGACTGAAGTTGATGTGGCTTGGGCTGGATACAAGAGAAAGAGGGAGCTGCAGTGTGAAGAGCGAGAGGAGCTGACGAGCTGCAAGGCTCTAGTGGTTTGTGAAGCTGCTGGTCACGACACACAGAGAGTGGGCGCCTTCTGGAGAGGAGTAGCTGGTTTTGTGTGAGCGATGATTGCACGCAGAGAGTGGATGCTGAACAGAGAGTGGATGCTGACCAGAGAGAGGGCCTTGGTTTTTTGTGTGTGTTGGCTGTAGTAGAGGTGCTGATGTGTGGGCTGGAGATAGTGGGGCTTGCCTACGACACTTGGCAGGTAGTAGCTGGACAGAGAGTAGCCAGGCTATAGAGGAAGTGAAGAAGGGTTGCTGGTGGGGCGCCCTCTGGAGAGTGCAGGGACCGGGAGACAGAGGCTTGGTTGTCAGACGCAGGGTGTATTCCCTTGGCAGTAAATCCTGGCCAGAGTCCTGGTTTTTGGTGTAACTGTTGAGTTTTTATTGAAATGTGGATGGCGTTGTGTGTTTGCTGAATGATCAGTTGTCTGTGTTGGTTTTGAGCTGTCTTTATGGTGTGGGTGGGTGGTGAAGAGTGAAAGTGTTCCAGCCGGTGGCTGGTGGTGCCCCCGTTCGTGTTGTATATTCCAAGTTTGGGAGGTGAAGGGCTATAGAGGCAGGTTCTTTTTTCTTTTTTTCACCTCAGCGCATAAAAAAGGTCGGCGTCAGTCCGTCCTCCCCTGGGCAACTATGTCGCGGCAGGACACTCAAGGCCTCGGCAAGCTCAATCTCTAAAAGAGGCGCACCAAGAACTGTACGCATACGATCTGTGTGACCCTCCTCTGCACATGGACCCACACAGTCTGTCTGCAAGCATCTCTATCCTCAGTGGCTGGCTCCGCTAAAAGCAGGTCTCTATAGAATGAAGTGGCAATGGCTCTGATCTTCCCGGGCTCAGTAGCTACCGATCCATCCAGTCTACCAAGCTGACGGACTCCTGCCCGAGCATGGCGGGCTCCAGTGATCTCAAAAAACTCCCCAGTCACTCTATCACCAAGTTGCGTCCACTGAGAGGCCTGACGACGATAGTAAAACTCATGTCTCTGCTCCTCTGCCTCTCTAACCTCCTGGCATGCATGGCTCAGCTGAGACGCCAACCACTCACATGCAGGCTGCTGCTCCTGAAGGCACTGTAGCGAAGCAAGGCTGCGTCTCAGCAGTCGATGCTCCCGCTCGCGAATCTCTCCCAGCCGTGTCAAAGCTGTAGCGTGCAGAAAAGAGCTAAGCTCGATGAGTCCCTGGGCACACTCGCATGCTGCATCGTGGTCAGAGCATTGACTATCATGCCAGATCCTCTCAATGTCCTCAGCGAGACTGGGATCTGTAAGTACCCTCTCGGGGATCCTCAACTGTAAGCTGGGCTCCCGTGTCCTCTCCTCCAATGTCAGGATAACTAGCGCATGATCTGAAAATGAGGTGCCAGCGAGAATGCCGACGGACCCCCTCGCTCCCCTAACCAGTCGCCCACATAAAAGCGATCAATCCGTGATAGATTAGTCCTTCCCTGTCGCGTCGGCAATCCGACCGAGAGAAACTAAGACTGTCCTGAGAGCGGGAGAAGGCCCCATGCTGCCATGCATCAGTGATCCTCAATGACATGCAAAACCGGTCCCAAGCTGCAAGCTCCGTGCCGTGCACTGTAACATCTCTGCCTCCCACCCTATCGGCCGGGTCCTCAAGCATGTTGAAGTCTCCCCCGACACACCAATGTGCGGCCTCTGGCATTGCATCCGTAACCTGGGTCCAGAACTCTGCTCTGGCACTAGCATGATTAGGCGCATAGACGTTGAGCATGCCCAATAGCTCATCATGCACCCTCAGAATGACATACTATGCTCTACCAGGCACAATGATCCCTCGATCCACAATGGCCTGCCACCATACATCTGTAATGACCATGCATACTCCTCCCTGTCCACCCAAAGTACCAAACCCTGCAGACCAAAAGGTGTCCCATCTACCAGGTATCACCGAACCATATCTCCGGATCCTGCTCTCACCGAGGTGGTGCTCCTGCATCATCAAAATATCAATGCTGCCTCCAACCAGGCATCTATGAAGCTCCTGCCTCAAGCAACCACGATAGCGTATAAAATGTGCTCCGCCCAGGCCCTGTACATTCCATGAGATAATCCTCATGGATGACCTGCTGAGGTGGATGCTGTCTCAGCCGTACGGCGGGCCTTCGCAAGCGGCTTGGATGGAGAGTAGTCCCCATCTGAGCGGCTGCGAATCTGCCCACCCGGTGTATTGCAAGAATCACGGATCAGGCGTCAGTGGCTGTGGCCCATGGCGACTGCCTCCCGCTCTGACAGAGCAACCTCGTGTATACATACATATCCAGGATCGTGTGCTAAGTCTGCCACTATACGCATGACCAAATGACGAATCCCTGAGGCATCCACACTCCCGGGATTCAAGAAAAAAGGAACCAACTCCCATAGCCGGCCGATCACATCTGTCACCTCCAGATCGCTCACATGATGAGAAAAATCAACTGCCTGAGTCTTCAAAGTGCTAAGAGCGAGCTCTAGAGTCCACTCTCGGTCGCAAGGGCCACATAGAGGGAACGAGAAGGCCACTGCTGAATCAAGTGCCTCCTCCCCCTGCGGACCGGAGGTATCACTACATGAACTCGGATGGGTGTGTGCTGGCTCATGGGGGCCCTTTGCTCCAAAAAGCCGAGTGAAGGCATAATCAAAACCTCCGATCGCTGTCTAACACCGAGGCGACTCAGCCGACTGCTGGATAGATGATATCCGTGAAGCCCGAATCGGCATGGTAGGTCTCCTCTGTGGTGCTCGAGCGAGGTCGGTGCTCAGCGCCCTTCGGACTGCAGGCGAACGCCAGGGGACTGCCAGGGCCTCCCGGGAAGGTGAGGCGGGTGGGGGGGGAGGGGGGGCGAGGGGGGTGGAGAGGGAGCCGCTGCCGAAACCGAAGCGGGGACGGGAGGACGCGAAGGTGGAAGCGGGGCAATGGGAGGGGACGGGGGTGGGGGGGTGAAGGAGGGGTGCTGGCATCTCCTGGTCCTCAGTCGTCGTCGCCCCGCAGGGGTCTCCTCCTAGAGGGGAGCAAAGCTGTTCCTCAACGGGAACCCAGTGAGGCTGAGACTGTGGCTGCTGCTGCAGCGGTCTCTGGGCGTGCTGCTGTGGCTGTCTCCCTCGGTGCGGCGCCCCTGTCCAGGCTGCCACTCCGAGGTCTCTATGGCCTGAGCAGGTGTCCCAGAGGCAGCCTGTCGTGTCGCATCTATGGGCGGGCCATCAGGGGCCTGCTCTGCTGCTACTGTGGTGAGGGTCGAGGTCTCCTGCGAGGGCAGGCCTTGGCCAGATGACCGACCTGCCTGCAAATGAAGCACTGGTTCGAGAGCCCCGAGAACTCCACTCTCTGATCAATCCATCCCCCTATCCTAGGTAGCTGAATGACCTTAGGAAGGGAGGAGATGTTAGACACCAAAACTCTGACCGAGGGGTAGCCCAACTGCTCTGACCACCACTGAAGCTACTGTGGGGCCAGTCTCTAGTACCGAGCCCACCAATGCTCCTAGCCTAGAGAGGAGCAGAAGATACTCCCGGTGGAGTCCAGGGAAGCAAACTGTAACATAAAAAAGGTGCTCTCCTTGCTCAACCTGCTGCTAGGTCAAAGCCATGCTGCCAAGGTCTGAAGAAAGCCCGAGCATCATGTCAAGGGGACTCATGGCAAGGACCTTGGCCACGCTCTGGGCGGTCTCGAACTCGATCTGATAATGTCCATGGCCCAGTAGCTGTACGTCCAGGATCTTGCCCACATCTGCAAGAAGGCGGGCCTGGAGAAGATCCCGGATCTCCCCTCTGCTAGGGTGAGTGCCGACTATACGGCAGATTGTGGAATGAGCCTGGAGGCGTTCCACCTCTGCGGCGGTGAGGCTCGCTTCCTCTTTTGGCGAAAGAGAAAGCCTGATGGGGGTGTCCTCTCAGGGGGGGCGGGCGAGGGGACTACGGATGAGTCCCTCTGAGGCGGGGCAGGAGGAGCCTCCATCAGAGTCTGAAGCTAAGGCGAAGGCGAGGCGAAAGCGGAGATCTGCAAGAAACGAGCTGCACATAGTGAGGCGGAAGACAAAGGCTGGAGAAAAAGGAAAAAAACCCCCTGGGGGCGGAAGTCAGCAAGAAAAGGGAGGGGGGGTGAAGTGGCGAAGGAGAAGCTCTAGGGGGGGGCGGAAGCTGCACGCAAGAGGGGCGGGGTGGAGAAAGTGCTGGCGGAGGGGGGGGTCGGGGCGCTGTAGAGGGGAGGTGGGCGTGAAGGCGAGGAGGGGCGGCGGGCAGTGCAGCGAGGGAGGGGGGGCGCAGCAGCGAAAGCAGGCAGAGGAGGCAATAGGAGGGGCGGCGGGAAGTGCAGCGTGGGAGGGGGCGCAGAAGCGAAAGCAGGCGCGGGGGGGGGGCAAGGGAAGGCGCAAGGAACGAGGGGGGCACGAGGGGCCGAGCAGGCAGGTAGGCGGGGGGCGCAGGTGTGCAGGTAGCGCAAGCAGGGATGGGCAGGAGCTTCAGCGAGCAGTATAATTACTATGCCACAAAGCTTTTCAGAGGCCTTGATCAGACTAAAATTAAATTATACATACATAACATAATTATAATCATAATTTTGAATAAATCTCTTGATAATTCTAACATAACTATTCCTCATTTCTAAAAATGTTAGCATAACCCTCTTTCAATTTACAATGAGTTAATATGATTTTTCTTACTCATAATCAAGCTAAAAAGAATTAACCATCATTTTTACTAGATTAAAAATCATGAAAATATTTAATCTCTTTCTCTAGCTTATCAAGCCTAGAGTTTTGATTAAAATAAAGAGATTATCATTGAGAATCATCCTTCTAACAACAAGGATCTAATCATAAAGATGATTAATCTTTTCAAAAGAGAGATTTTCTTAAAGGAAACATTATAATTAAGCGTAAAGACTAGCATTAATCTAATTAAACATTATGAATCATTGAAAAACTTGATTTCAAGAGAAAACCATTCCATTGAAAGCTTCTCAAGCTTTAGAGGGGTTGAGAAGAAGAATATCATTGAGAGGAATAGAAAAAAACCATTAAATTAGAGCTTACCCTTGATTTTGGCTTGATTCTTTGGATAGAAGTGAAGCCCTCAAGCAAGTCCTTGGCCACCAAGAGGGGGAGGGTAATCTCCAAGAGAGGATGGAGAATAGAGAAGCTCCAAAGCTCCCAAGAGAAGAGGCAAATAGAGGGTTAATAGAAATTACACTAAAAATGAAGATAATACTAGCATGTAATTATTCAAAGATGAAAATACAAAGGAATGAGGGTCTAATTATAGGTGAGGGAGCCACTAACCAAGTCCAAATGAGTTCTAGAGGCTTCCAGCTTCAGTTTGACCCAATTTGGACAAGATTTGGATCAGTTTGGTCCCTTTTTGATCCAGTTTGCATCTGGTGTCTATGCTGATTATAGAAGAGAAGAGCTTGGGTGAAGATCAATAGTCTTCACAAAACAAAAATATTTCAGAGCAACAGGCCTTCTATACAAGTTCAGGAAGAGGACGAGGTAGAGGAGGCCGTGGACGCGGTAAAGGAGGTGACCGAACAGGTAATCAGAATTATGGCCAGCAGCAGTAGCAACAACAACAGTCCCAGAATTCACAACAACAACAACACGCAGGTGGAAGAGGCCAATTCAGAGGCAGGGGGAGTCAAAGAGGTCATGGAAATTGGCAGAGGCAGTATAATGATACACGTGGATGCTTTTCTTGGTAAGCCTAGACATGTGCAGGCAGATTGTTATAAGAAGTAGCTATGCATCCTCGAGCAGAAACAATGAGGATAATGAAAGATTGTTTGTTATGCAGCATGTTGTTATAATGCCATGTCTGAAAATGTTGATGCAGCATATAAAGATGATGTATGGTACGTTGATTCAGGTGCTTCAAACCACATGACAAGTCATGGGGAGTGGTTCAAGGAGATGAAGAACCTTGAAAGACCAGGTTTTGTGGAAACAGGGGATGATAATGCTCATCCAATTGCCCATGTTGGAGATGTGCCATTGTCTATGCAGGATGGCAAAGTGAAGTACCTTGCAGATGTACTTCATGTTCTGAACATAACAAAGAATCTGGTTTCAGTTGGCCAGATGATTGAGCAGGGCTTGCAGGTTCGGTTTAATCCTGATGGTTGTTATGTTGAAGACTTTAAAGATAAGTGCACGTTGGTTACAAAAGGCAACAGAGTGGGCAGAATGTTTACATTGAATGTAAACATGCCTGAAGTGAGTGCTACGATGTTTGCAAATGGTTCAGGAATTGTTGCAGACACAGACATTTGGCATAAAAGAATTGGACATGTGAATGTACAAAGAATGAAGTCCATGCAGACTAAAGGAGTTGTGACAGGGCTGCCAAAGTTTAAAGTTGAAGGTATGCAAAAAATATGTAAAGCATGCCAATTTGGAAAGCAAACAAAGCATGTATCTCCACGTAACAGATATGTGAGCAGAAATGCACTAGATGTTGTGCATTCAGATGTATGGGGTCCTACGAAAACCATTTATATGGGAGGCTGTAGGTATTAGATGACCACACAATGAAAGTGTGGGTATACTTCATGAAGGAGAAGAGTGAGGTGTTCACTCACTTTCAGAATTTCAGAGTTATGGTTGAAAAGCAAACAGGGAAATATGGAAAGTGCCTAAGGTCAGATGGAGGGGGAGAGTACTTCTCCAATGAGTTCTCTGAATTTTTGAAGACGAATGGTATTCGGAGACAGTTTACATGCAGATACACTCTGCAACAAAATGGAGTTGTTGAGCTGAAAAACAGGCACATTGCTGAGATTGCGCGAGCATTGATGGAAGAGAAGAATATGCCACATAGCTGTTAGGTGCTGAGGCCGTTTCTACAGCAGTTTACATCATGAACAAGACTCCAATTGCAGCCATACATGATGTAACTCCAGAGGAGAGGTTTTCTGGCAGAAAACCTGATTTGTCTCATCTAAAAGTCTTTGGATGCATTGCATACGTGCATGTGCCAGATGAGCTGAGAACTAAGCTGGATCCAAATGCTAAAAAATGTGTGTTTATTGGATATTCCCTTGTGAGCAAAAGGGATATAGGTGTTATAACCCTGCTACACGTGAGTTGAGGGTAAGCAAGGATATTGTTTTTGATGAGATGAGCAGCTGGTATGCTGCTAAAAAAGAAGCTTTTGGGGCTGATGTGAGTGGAAATGTGGTTGCACAGAATGCAAGTTAGCAATCACAGTCTTTGAGTGGACCAGGAGAGTCCTCATCTAGTGGTTCAGTTGATAGACCATAGTTGATAGACCATGGAGTGGCAGGCTGTGTCATAATACCAGTCCTGCAAATATGATTAGTACATCACATAAAGGCAAAGAGAAAGTGGTTGAGCCCCTTAGTATGCCTGACATTTCTGCAGGGCATTCTCATGTTGATGGAGAGTCTAGTGGCTCAGAGATGAGCCTTGATGAGGAGCTTGGGATCCCAGCTATGAGAACACCTGGTGTAAAGAAGGCTATAGAAGCCATGAATGCAAAGCTGCAAAGATCTAGGAGAGAGCCTTTCTCACTGGTGAGCCTCATGGTTGCACAATCATTAGCCTTACTCATTGATGATCCCATGGCTTGAGGAGACCTCTACGGCCAAATAAGCATAGGCCTATATCTCTTGTGATCCCCAATACTCCATGGCATGAGGAGACCTTAAGACTCCATGACTTGAGGATAGCCCTATGGCCAAATGGCCATAGGCTTCACTTCCTAATGGCCCTAACACTCCATGGTGAGATGAGACTCCTTTGAGTAAACGGTGTTAGGCCTAACTCCTAAAATGACCCCATAGCTTGATCCCTATGGCCAAATGGTCATAGGCATCACTCTTTAGTGACCCAAAGAATCCATGGCATAAGGAGACTCCTTTGAGCAAATAATGTTAGGCTTAACTCTTGATGCCTCATAGCTTGACTGACCCCTATGGCCAAATGGCCATAGGCCTACCTTACTAGTGTTGAGATATCGAGCTCAACTAGTGTTACGGGACATTGATGACCCACCTGGGTGATAGCATTTTTTTGTCCAGATTCACGTTTTGGGTGCGTTACGGGCCCCATTTTGCCAATGCAGTAATTTCGGCAGTTTTCTGAAAGTTCTGGTAGAGAAATAGTTATGGTAGAGAACTATTTCTGTTCGAAATCTGGTTAATGCAGTGCGACAGTGCATTTTGGAAGTGCAGACAGGGTTCGCACATGTATTGTTGATACTAGGTGTATGTACATGTACTCTAGTCACATTTGATGACACATAGGCTATGCTGAAGTACCGCTGCTGTAGCAGTTTACTGGAGATACTGCTGTATTACTACAGGTTGCATACATAAGTTGTCTGTTTGTAGGTTATTTGATTGCTACAGGAAAACATGTCTAACACAATTAATCAGATTGTTAGTGAGAAGCTGGATAAGAATAAATTCCATGCCTTGAAGTTCAGAATGACCAATTTCCTAATGGGTAAAGGATTTTGGGATTATGTAGAAGGAGACAATGAGGAGCCTCCAGAGCTATCTGAGGAGAATGCCATTCCTGCAGATATAAAGGCATTCAAGGATTGGAATCAGGGTGCAAGAAAAGTCATAAGATCAGATGGTGGGGAAGAATATTTCTCCAATGAGTTCAGTGATTTCCTGAGAAAGTAGGGAATCAAGAGACAGTGCAAGTACACTTCACAACAAAAAGGTGTTGCAAAAAGGAAAAACAGGCACATTGTAGTAGTGGCACGTGCCTTGATGGCTGAAAAGAATATGCCACATTACTTTTGGGCAGAAGTAGTAGCAAACTGCTGTGTACATTATGAACAAAATACCCACTGCAGCTGTTCATGGTATGACTCCACAGAAGGGGTGGATTGCATATGTGCATGTTCCTAATGAAGTGAGAACAAAGTTGGATCCAAAGGCAGAGAAATGCATCTTCATTGGTTATACTATGGAGAAAAAATGTTATAGATGCTATAACCCTACCACTCATGAGATGCATGTAAGCAGAGATGTCTTCGATGAGATGAGTAGCTGGTATGCACCAGTAGTGAAGGTAACAGAAGATGCAAATGTAAGAAGTGTTGATGTTGCAGCACATGTAGAGTAGTAATCACAGGTGCTGAGTGGACCTGGGGAGTCCCCGTGCAGTGGATCCAATGTTAGCCCATGGTCAGGTAGGTTAAGGAATGATGTAGGTACACATGTATCACGGAAAGGAAAGGAAAAGGTAGATCAACCTTTTGTGCCTAATCTTTCAGCAGGTCACTCATATGTGGATGGTGACTCAAGGCTCTGAGCAGAGCCTTGATGAGGAGCTTGGCATTCCATCTGTGGTTACTCCTGGTGTAAGGAGAACCATGGCTGTTTTGAGGACACCTGGCAGTGATCCAGGTATACGCAGATCTATGAGGGTTAGATAACCTATTGACAGGTTGAGATATGATGGATATACATCCCATCATTATGCTTACATGATGGTAAAAGAAATACAGGAGGTTGAGTCCACTTGTTTTGAGCAGGCAATTGGAAATAAGAAATGGGAAGATGCCATGGATGAGGAGATGGCAGAATTGGATGCAAATGCAACATGGGAGTTAATGCCTTTGCCTAAGGAAAAGAAGGCAATTGGATGTAAGCGGGTGTATAAAGTCAAGCACAATGCTGATGGTTCAATGAGCAGGTACAAGGCAAGATTGGTTGCCAAGGGCTATGTGCAAACTTACGGCATAGACTATAAGGAGACATTCAGCCCAGTTGCAAGAATGGCAACCGTGAGAGCTGTCATTGTGCTATGGCTGTAAGCGAAGGGTTGGTCTTTACATAAAATGGATGTAAAGAATGCTTTCTTGCATGGTGATTTGCAAAGAAGAAGTGTACATGATGCAGCCACCAGGTTATGAGAGTGGTGCACATCTAGATTTTGTGTGCAGGATACTCGCAAAGCCTTGTATGGCTTGAAGCAGGCACCCAAAGCATGGTCAAACAAGATCGAGGAGTATCTTGTTACCATTGGATTTCAGATATCCAATGTAGATTTTTCACTATATGTGCAAAAGACAGATAGAGGGATCATGCTATTAGTCATCTATGTGGAGGATGACTTGATTATCACTAGTGATAGTGATATAGACATACATGATGTCAGGATGTTTTTGAAGCAGAAGTTTGAGATGAAGGATTTGGGTGAGCTGCAATATTTCTTGGGCATAGAGGTGGTGAGATCACCTCATGGAATTTTGCTATTGTAGAGGCAGTATGGCTTGGACATGTTGTCCAAGTATGGTATGACAGGCTATAAGCCTATTTCAGTGCCATTGGAGTAGAACACAAAGCTTTCGGCAGATACAAGTGAGCTTTTGGAGGACCCCACTACATATAGGCGCATAGTGGGTAGTTTTATCTACATGATCATTATAAGACCAAACTTGAGCTATGTTGTTGGACTTGTGAGTTAGTTTATGTAGGCCCCTAGGAAACCACACTTCGATGTGGCTAGACAAATCCTCAGGTACATAAAGTCCACAATTGATTATGGACTTTTCTATGAGGTTGGTACAGAGATACAGTTGCATGGGTACACAGATGCTGATTAGGCTAGTAGTATTGCAGACAGGAGATCTACCAGTGGTTTTATGTTCTCGTTTGGGAGTGCTACTATGAGTTGGAGCAGTAAAAAGCTACCAACAGTTGCCTTGTCAAGTACAAAGGTAGAGTACAAGGGTGCCACTATGGCAGCTTATGAGGTAGCTTGGTTTCAAAAGCTACTTGGTGACATGGGAGAGCCCGTGGATAGGAAAATTGTCATATATTGTGAGCAGCATACAGTTGGCCAGTAACCCAGTATATCATGCTAGAATGAAGCACATTGAGATGCATTATCACTTTGTGAGGGAGAAGGTTCTAGCAAGAGATGTAGATTTGGTATATGTCAGCACCATAGAGGATCAGGTGGCTGACATCTTCATGAACGCATTGGGCACAGAGAATCTCCACAGGTTTAGGAGATTTCTTGGAGTTTAGTGTGTGGAGTTGAGCTCGAGGGGGAGTGTTGAGATATCAAGCTTAACTAGTGCTACGGTGGACATTGATGACCCGCTTGGGTGATAGTTTCCGCATCTACACCACTGGCGTGGTTGGTGAGATTATGGGTGATATGCGGCCAGTGGGTTGACAGGCTGTGTGACAGCCATTTTGGATTACTAGAGACTGGCATAGTTATAGCACCAGCTCATTTAGTCGGGTTCACATTATGGACCGACCCTTGTACGTTGTACTAGTTGAGTACTAACCCATATAGTGTGTACTCTTATCTTTATGTTAAGGTTGGTTGTGTGATAGCCATTTTGGATTACTAGAGACTGGCATAGTTATAGCGCCAGCTCATTTAGTCGGGTTCACATTATGGACCGACCCTTGTACGTTGTAGTAGTTGAGTACTAACCCATATAGTGTGTACTCTTATCTTTATGTTAAGGTTGGTTGAGTAGAGAAGAAGAAGATAGAAGAAAATTCAGCTATCCATCTCTCTCTCTTGTGTCTTACTCTCTCTTGTGTGTATGTGTGTGTTTGCTTGCTAGGATTTGAAGCTCTCCCTCTCCCCCACATTCTCTTTAACTAGTGACCACCATGAAGACTCCATGGTTGGAGGAGACTCCTAGACTCCATGGTATATAGAGACCCCTATGTCTGCTAAAAAATCATAGACCTACGTCCCTAATAACCACAAATCCTCCATGACTTGAAGAAACCCCAAGACTCCATGGTGCGAGGACATGGTGACAAGGTTATAAACTCAAGAAACCCTATGGCTACATGGTCATAGTGACCCCAAAGACTCCATGATTGGAGGAGACTACAAGACTCGTCGGCTTGAGGAGACCATTATTGGCCAAATAGTCACATAGGCCTAAGTACCTAATGACCCCAAAGTCTCCATGGGTTGAGGAAACCCCAAGACTCCATGGCATGAGGACATGGTGACAAGGTCATAAACTCAAGTGATCTTATAGCCACATAGTCATAGTACCTTTGTGAACACAAGACTTTATGATTAAGGAGGAGCATAAAGCAAGATGGTTTAAAATCTCAATGGTCTTGCCTTTATAAATTAGGATACTATATATGATTTTTGGACTTGACTAGATTTACTCTTAATGTATAGTAATTAAACAAGGTTGTGAAGTGGAGATTAAAGAAGTTGGAGTAGATGCTCGTGAATTATTAGATTTACATATCAAACCCCATGTAGTCAATATGATGGCTAGTCACCAAGTGGAATTAGTTTCCAATGAATTGGTGAAAGTACTCGTGGATTTTAAAGAAACTAAGCTACATAGCTTGTCCACCAATGTAAAGTTGAGAGCTGATAGAGTAATGGATGACGATATCAAAGAAGTCAAAGCAACAGATGGCAATGGAGCAATATGCTCAAATGATCTAGTAATGGAGTTGTGTTAACCCATTCCTAGGGTTAACAAGAGCTACCACCATTATCTTACACTAAGGACTCAAGGTAAATACACCAAAGGGTCATACATTCAAGATATGAAGTAATGGTGTCCAAAGCTACAACTTGGATGGGCGCCCGTAATGGTGTGATGGAGTATTTATGGCAATTCCCACTTCAAGAGCGTGTGGTAGCAAGTTAGGATGAATTCCTAAGTGATATACTTCATGGATATATTATGAGAGTAGTCATTGTAATAGCATTAGGCCTCTTATGAGCCTAAAGTGTCCGGTCGGCCACAATTTAAGTGAGTGTGAATACTTATGGTCATGTATATAAGTATATATCTCTCTTATGAGCCTAAAGTGTTCGGTCGACCACAATTTAAGTGAGTGTCAATACTTACGGTCATGTATATAAGTATATATCTCTGATAATACAACATACCCTCCCATTGTGCAATTGAGTCTTGCTCTTGCTAATCCTATTACTACTAATATCTCTCCCTAATGCATGCTAGTGAGTGTGTGTGAGTGAAGTGAGGTGAGAGGAGGGACGAGTACCCGTAGTGCAACGTGGTGGTGTGACAACGCTCGCGGGAGGCAGGGTAAAATTGCTTCTCAAGGAGTTGTAGAGCTTGGAGACCTCAAGGGTTACGAGCTCAGCCATTGGAAATATCCTACGGTTCACCAACTTTTTGGATGTGTTTCAAGGAGGGTTAGGGTGAGCTTTAACATTTTTGGTGCCGCTATCAGGGAGCCATCCCTTGGCTTTTTCCATCGTTCTTCCTCTAATCTACGCACTACCCATTGCTCATTGTATTGATTAATGGTTTTCCATGAAAAAGATGTGGATTTGATAGTGATTAGTGTGTGATTTGGTGTAGAATAGCTCTCTTTTTGGTTTTTGTAAAGAATGCTTTTTGCTTAATTTTTAGCTTAATTCGTTGTTTTTGTTATTGTTGTTGTGGTTTTTCATTAGTGTGTATTAGGCTTAGTTTGCATCCATTGCATTAAACAATGCAATAGAATGCAATTCTTAGTGAATGTTAGCTCTCTTTAGTGTTAAACATAGAACTAAAATCATTAATTTCAGCTTAATTGTGTGTTTTTTGTTTGAATTGTTTACATGAGAGTGTTAGTAAGCATTAGGAGTAGCTTAATCTTTCAAAATTTTTCTAAAAACCATGAAAAAACCCTTGAATTCGACTAATTTCTTTTAATGGACTAGTTTTGTCATTAAGAAAAATTAATCTTGTTCAAGAGGTAAAAAATTTAGAAAATATGTTAATTGGGGTCTAAATTGATCATGTGAGAAGTAGAATTAGTGTTTTTGAGTGTTTTGAGAGCATCTAGATGTATCAAAACACCTAATTATATCAATTTCTTCCTTAATTGGAGGAAATTGACTCTCTTTGCTTAATTTTGCCTTAAAAGAGGAGACCAAAATTAAGAGTCTAATTAATATCCTATTTTAGATTAAATTACACATTGGTTGATGCACATAGATTAGAATTCCCTTGCTCTATCCAATGATGTGCTCAATTGTGTGAATTAATTAGAGATTAGTGGTTAATTAGAGTCTTTGATTAGTATAAAAGAGGAAAAGATTAGTGAAAGGATTTATCTTTGATTAATTTTTAATTACTTTTTTATATAACTCATTAAGGCGAATGGCATTCAATGAGTAGATGCTTTCATGAGAGTTATCAAATTGTCCATTTTGGGGGTCATTTATGAAGGGTGCAAGGGGTGTCATAAAAAGGTTGACTTTTTTGATTCCCACTTACCTTTTTGGGAAAATGCCCATATCTCCTTAATTTTAAATTCAAAAAAATATCCCCCCAAAAAAAGAAATTCGTATTTCCCATTAGAGTCCGGAAAAAAAATTTGAAAAAATGATTCACACTGTGAACCATTTCTGCACTTTCATGGCCTAAAGTTTCACGCCCTAAGAGTCCGTGCTGAAAAAAAAATTTGAAAAAAAATGGTTTACGCCCTGTGAACCATTTTTGCACTCACGGTAGCCTAAGGTTTCATGCCCTCCTAAGAGTGCCCTGAAAAAAAATCTTGAAAAAAAATGGTTCATGCCGTGAACCATTTCTGCACTTTCACGGTCTAAGGTTTCGCGCCCTAAGTCTGAATCATAGCATGAAATACTTCGTTTCATGCCCAAAAATAAATAAAAATTGATAAAATTCGTGAAGTCCGCTTCACGCTATGAACTGTACCCTGCTAGTTCACGTTGTGGAAGGGGGTCCATCGGCAAAAAAAAAACACCCCTATTTGGAGGCTTGTATCTCTTAAACCGTATATCCGATGAAGGTGCTCTAGGGCTCATTGGAAAGTTGACGTCGAGCTCTTCAACTTTGGTCTCGGCCGTCCAAAGTCAAAATCGACCGTTTTTGCCTCTGACTAGGAGCCTCAAAATTTAACCCGAAAATTGAGGCAAAAAAACAGCCCAAAAACTATAAAAAATCGTACCTTTTGAGGATCTAAACGACAAAATCACGATCGACTCAGGGAGACAAAGTTGTAGTACTCCAAAAATACTACAACTCTCTCATACAGAGTTTTTCAAAATTCCTTAACATCCTCCAAACCGTGCTGCGAAACAGAGAAAAAATTCTTGAAATTTTTTATCATCTTGAGACAGTGATGGAAAATAGGTTTCCATCTGGGAAGCTACTAGCATGCACTTTTTTCGAAAAATTATATCTAAGAGGTCGTTCATGTGCATATAGCGCATAAGCTAATTAGAGTGAACGGACACTCGTTTGACCCAACGACGAAGAGAATGCCAAGCCTCTAGAGGCTATAAACGGGCTATGAGAAAATATAAAAAGCAAAAGAGTAAAAAAAAAAACACGTGCTTGCTCCTCAAGGAGCAATTAGGCAATCACACAAGGACTGAACCCAATGGCTGACATCTTTGAGCCATTGATATCTATGCTACAAATGCACCTCCCAATACCATTGGCCATGCCTATAACAAGCGTGTCATTGGGTTTTACACCCCCTATCACTTCAATTCCACTGGGCTTGGTTCCTCACCTAACATTCCCACTAATCTTATAGGTACCAATCCTTTTCAACCCCTGATGCCCACACCTTTGATATACTGACTAGTCTAGGAAGGGGGGTTGCCCAAGGACTCAGTGAGTCTCTCCCAACAAGAGCACTCACATACGGCCTTAGTGACTCATGTAGAAATACGGACGTATAAATTTCTAAAATTATAGGCAAATACGATGGCACAATTGATCCTATTCAATTCATACAAATGTTTGAACAGAGATGTGAAGCCTTTGGAAACCCAAACTGCCCAACCAAGGTACATGCGTTGAACTTATGCTTAGAGGGAAAAGCTAGTCGATGGTTCATCACATTGATGCCAACGATCAAGACCAACTTTAGAACCTTGAAAACAGCCTTTATCCACCGTTTTTCAAGACAAGGTGATCGGTGGAGTGTAGCAAAAGAACTCTATTCAATTGAGCGTAAACCAAATGAAACCATTAGAGATTTTATCCTCGGATAAAACTCTTGGACTCACGATGTGAGTCATGTGGGAAAAATTAAATGATTTTCAATTGAAGAGATATTTCATGACGAGCTTAAAGAATAACAGCTTACACAACTTAATCAGTGTATCCAACCCGAAAACATTCGATCAATGTTGTAAAGAAGTAGTACGTTTAGATGACAACATGCTAGAAGATGATCATGCTACGAAATGTTCCTTATCTAAACCAAGTGAAGCAATGGCTAAAGAACGATCGATCTCGGAATTGTCATTTCCCGAATTCTATGTAGCCTTGCTTAAAAGCTTTCAATCGACATCTCTAAGAGAAGATGAGCTCCTTCAAAACCAACCATCCTTAATGCCTCTACAAGTGAGGAACAAAATGCCTTGTGTTAAGTGTAATCACTACGACCATCCCAATCCCCATCGTACATACAAGGCACCTATTTTTTTATACTGCATATATTGTAAATCCTTTGATCCTGATACTAAAAAATGGTTGCCAAAATCAAACATTGTGAAGAAAACCTCACCACCGACTTCAACCCCAATAGCTTCACCTAAAGTTCGACAAGAATGGAGGCCCAAATAACACCAAGCAAGTCACTCAACCACTCTCATGCATTCAGCACCTACACAAGAGGTTGTGTGTTCAAGAAACCCCAATGGTAACCAATGAGTAGTCTTACCTACCGCCTCGACAACATTTGAGCCAAAAATTCAAGAATCCATTCCCACATCTGTGATGACGAAGACTTATGAGCGCATCAAAGACAAACTCACAATGCTCTTGTCACCCCTCTGGATGTGAAGCATAAGTGCACAAGAACCTGTTTCTTGCACGTCATGCCCTAGCTGACCCATAAAATCATTTTGAATAAAAAACCAATGGGGTCAAATCCTGCAACTTTAGGAGGTCAAAAAACCTGCAATCTCAGGGGATAAAAACCTGCACTTTCATAGAGATACCATTTCACGGAATAACCCTTCATCACGGGGCCAAAAAACCTGCAATCTCACGAGTTCAGGTTTCTTATGGCTTAAGAACCTATACTTTCACGATTTAAGCCATATCATAAATTAAGCCAAACACACATTAACACCTCCCCATATATTTGTTAAGCTTATATCATACTATTCTTTTGACTATGTTAATATAGCAGAGCTGCTCCATGAGTACATATCCATACTCATGCATTGGAGAACATTTGCACCAAAGCCTCACCATCGACAACTTCTAGATACATCTCTCATCGATGGGGAGACCATGGTGGGTGAAAGCCTAGTCAATGGTACAACCCATCGTTGGGGATTTTCCTTCAAACTACAAACCTCTCTAAACAATGCTACCATCTTCACAAATTAATGATCTTAAATCCTTAGTGAAGATATCTATATTAGCCTTGCAAGTCGACGTAATTCTTTCAATTCTTGCCAACAAGTGGCTATTTCAACATAGGGAGTTCAATAGGAATCTATATGACTCACTTCTTGTACTTCATGTATATCTACTTCATAAGAGCACTTAAATATACATAAAAATATAAAAATAACATGGGAAGAAGCATGTAGGAACATGTCCTACTCAACAATATTTGACAATAGTCCTGCCACACAAAGGGACATCATCGAAGGCCAACTTCTTCAAATAATGAATGTCGCTTTAATGAATCAAATGAGGAACTGAGAATCACCATCTCATTCTGATGATTATGTCTATGTTCCTTCGGTTCCTTCCATCTCTTCTCTCCCATTATTAACATCTCTTAGTATCCCCCCTAACACAAATCACATGTAACATTGCTTATGATTGCCAAAAACAAAGTGAACAAAAAAAAAACATGCTCACACAAATATAAAAAATGCAATCACTTGCAAAAAACCCCCACCCCATTAGGAATTCCCAATAAATCACTAACCTTTTTATTCACTAACTGGCCTTTCTCATTCTTTTTGGAGGAAATACGACCATTGAGCGTCAATCAACATCAAAGACATTGACAAAGCTTGTCCATTCTCCCCACACAAAGGTCTTCAACGTGATCACGAGGACGTGATCGCCATCAGGAAAGGGGGGATGTTAACCCATTCCTAGGGTTAACAAGAGCTACCACTATTATCTTACATCAAGGAGTCAAGGTAGATACACCAAAGGGTCATACATTCAAGATATGAAGCAATGGTGTCCAAAGTTACAGCTTGGAGACGGGCACCCGTAATGGTGTGACAGAGTATTTATTGGCGATTCCCGCTCTTCAAGAGCGTGTGGCAAATTAGGATGAAGTCCTAAGTGATGTACTTCATGGATATATTGTGAGAGTAGTCATTGTTGTAATAGCATTAGGCCTCTTATTATCAGCCTAAAGTGCCCGACCGGCCACAGTTTGAGTGTGAACACTTATGGCCATGTATATAAGTGTATATCTATCGTAATACAACATATCCCCCATTGTGCAATTGAGTCTTGCTCTTGCTAATCTCTCTCCCTAAAGTTCCACCCATATACTGGAGGTACCAAATAATATAGATGGTGCAAGCCAATGCACAATATACTTTCTATTCAACTAGTGGAGTCAAACAATAATGTGGTAGTTGCCTCACCATTAGAGTTGAATGACACTCAATTGCCTAGCACATCCACTACAAATCTCACAAAAGTTGAGACAGGAGATGATGCAGCTAACAACCTTTGGAGTCTAACAAAAATGCTAACAATAAGCTAATGGATTTTGAAGATGATGCGATGTCTTGATTGTCTAAAGAGTCAAAAGGGAGTTTTGTGGTAAGTTGTGTAGATGACTTAATGGCAACTATAAACGTATGACCCCGATGAGTGGCCGTATGATCACTTATTGCTCTACCACACAAGGCACAAATGTTAAGGCCACCCGAATGACCCTATTACCATATCCCCACCACCAAGACTCCGTGTCTTGAGGAGACTCCTATGGCCAAACGGTCATAGGCCTCACTTAATAATGATCCCCAAGACTTCATGGCTTGGGGGACCCTATGGCCAAATGGTCATAGGCCTTACTCAATAATGATCCCTAAGATATCATGGCTTGCGAGACCCTATGGCTAGGCAATCATGGATCCACCATGTACAAGGTTCTGAAAGATGAGCTTATAAAGGTATTCAAACAGGTCGATCCCAACTCAAATATTACCACATGGGAGGATTGTGTGAGATCTTTTAATATTATAAAGAAGATATATAATTCTCTATTTATCAGTTGTGCTCCATGGTTAGATCGGAAGCTACAACAAATAAAGGAAACACCATAGTTTCCTAAAGTAACCATGGGTTATGTTAAATGGATAGTTGCCCAAAAGTATGGTGACCAAAGCACAAATGCTACATTCCCATGGTGCATCAAGAGCATCAGAAGTAGCCTTGAGGGGATTGAGTTACTTGGGGATGGATATGGGTCATCATTGTCCATTGGAGTTTGTATTTTAGATACCACACACCACTTGATTGTGTGGATGGTTAGATGGGATTCTACCCATTTTGTATTTTAGATACCGCACACCACTTGATTGTGGATGGTTAGATGGGATTCTACCCATTTTGAGAAAGTACTTGATGGTGTCTAGCATCGTGTTTCAGCATGTCCAGTTTGTTTTAGTTGCATTTTTTATGTCTCAGCCACATTGCACCTTTGAAGAAAGAATTGGAAACCAAGGTAAGGTCACATTACATAATGATGGTACCTTTGGACTCCTTGGTTACAATAGATGCAAGATGTTAAACCTCTCTTGAGGATCATTGCTTTGGTGTAGTAGCCATGTATAGCTAGGCCAAAGAATATAGTGATGAATCTCGCATCAAAGAGGCACTATCCTTTCCTATGAATTATTTATGTAGCATTGAAGATGAGGATCATGATTATGTTGAGATGTCAAAGTCATATTCGGCAAGGCATGTCATCAAAGGAGTATGCATCAAAGAAGATGACCATGTGTGGATGTGCTCACTTTGGGATATTTTGCTAGGGAAGCTCTACAATTTCAAAGGAAGGTTATTTCAGTTGTATACACAAATGAGAAGTTGGTGAACATGGAGGCTTCATGCATGGCAACAATTAAGATGGATGAAGAAAACTCATGAAGTGGGCAGGGATGGAGCAACAAGAGATGTCAAAGACATTGGAGGAGGGAGAGAGTAATGGCTATGAAGATGTAGATGATAATGAGATGGATGCAAAAGTTGATGCATTTCTTAAGGATTTGCAAAGGCTAGGTTAAATTGATGTCACTCATTCACTTGCATATGACATATGTTATGCTTATTATTTGTGATTTCATTTATTTCGAACATATGGTTTATATTTTGTTTATAAGAGACATGTGTGTTAACCTATGACAGACATTAAGACGTACTACTTTTCATGTCATGTAATTAATTTAAGTATTCTGAGTCATGGGCCGGGCTTGTCGACACCACATGTAAAGGATAAAGGGATTAGGTGATCGCCGATGAGAGGCGCACCTCGAATGTCAGCACAGCAGGATAAGAGTTAGGATCGGTCGGCCATGTATGGGCGCCCATGTGTGAACGGCTAGGTCACCTATAAGAGTCAAATGTAACCCTAAAACTCTCATTCTCAATGTGTTGAATACAAGGAGTGCTCTTGCCTTATCTTCTCGGTCCCCTTCTCCTGCGTGTGTGTGTGTGAGAGAGAGAGAGAGAGAGAGAAAGAGCGATCGAGCACTGTGTGGCGGCACGACGGCGACGAGGCGATAGAGCAGCGATGGCGGCTCCTTCTTCACTGCGACGCGAGATCCTTCACAACGGCGGTTTGAGCGGTGAGTGACACACCTTTGCTTCTTGTTTGAGCTTGCTAGTTTTTGGTTGTATGCTAGCAACCATTCGTGGCTCGCATAGAGTGTTCGGCAAGCTCCGACTCGTGCGGTAAAAGCGCACATTTTTTGTGCCGCTGCCGGGGAAATGCCTTGCACCAAGCTCCAGTTTGCAGCTCGGGCTTCTGCGTGAAGTGAAATTTAATACTATAGGAAAGGCATAGAGAGGTGTGATGTGTGTATGGTGTTGACATTTTTGTTTTCTGCAATTTATTTTCTGTAATTCTGTTCTACCCAATTGTAGCTTTGTCCTGTGCGCAATGCCTGTGTGTTTTATTTTCTACGCTGTGTGTGTGTGTGTGTGTGTGTGTGTGTTTGTGCGCGAGAACGAAGCGCTATGTGCGAGCAGCAAGGCGCTGCGGTGGTGGCAACCCTAACCCTAAAACATCTTCCCCAAAAACACCCAAAAAAATCATTTTAAAAAAACCAAAAAAACAAAAAACGAAACCCACGTCGAGAGGAAAGAAATTTTTTATTTGGAGAAAAAAAATTTGAAAAGAAAAAACCCCCAATTGACCCCGACCCCCAATTGACCCCGACCCCGACCCCGGCCTCAGTCTTTTGATCCATAGCTTTCTTTCAAGTGAAAGCTTAAGGGAAGTGGAGCTCTATATGTAGTCCACCCCCCAAGGAGTGGAGTGAGCATGTGGGATAAAGCCTTCACCTTTCCCCCACAAGCAAATAGAGTGTTCTGAGGACCATGGGAGCTCCGGATAGGCAAACACTGTGCTGTAAAGCACACTAGGACCCCTTGAATGATATGCTCATCTCAAGCTATCACACGCCCTAGTCCAGGTTCGACCATAAGTAAGGGGATAAAAAACGGGTTGAAAACAATACAAAAACAGGTAAAAACGGGGTGCGAAACTCTCGAGAAACCACTTGGGTGGGCTTCAAGGGTAGTTACCAACGCCCGTAGGGTACCCACGTCACATGCATCTACGCTCTGGTCGGGTGCTAGAGTCTGAGCAAATAGAAAGCATTTTAGTTTACGCAGGCTCACACCATCCCTCCACGTTAGCATCTTGGCCTTCAGTTGGAACCCAAGGAAGTGCAACCCAAGATCCATGAATAGCGGCTAGTGACTCGTCCTCTGACTCTGAAGTCATGGAAGGGCACCCTACCCAGAACTCTGAGGAAGCAAGCCAAAACATGCCAGTTTGGACCCCACAACCCGGATCTAGCATGTTTAGTCATCTAATAGAGACCTTTAGTAGAGCTACACGCTCTGAACATGCGACAAGTGAAGTAAACAAAGAAGGAGGGGTAGTAGATTCGCCATTCACATCTCGTGTAGATCCTACCCTCCCAAAGAGTATCCATGTGGATATTCTACCCACTTCGTTTAATGAAGGCCCTACTGAGCTACCACCTTCTGACGCTCTTCCTAAAGTAGAGGTCCCTAGAAGTCAATCCATAAGAAGTGACATTGCGTCCACTTTAAGAGAACCGTTTGGCACGCCAAGTCTAGATGGGATATTTCTCAATGAAAATTGGGAATATTATCTAAACACGGAGACTCTGACTGACCTATACATGGGTTACACATACCACGTAGGTTGGTTAGAAGTCATACGATCTACATCTAGTGCCACTAATCTAGAGGAGCAACAACAAATGATATGTGAGGTTATTCATAGAATTATCCAATTCGAGAGGCAAAATAGGGGAGTGAACCTAGTTTCCACTGGCCCTATGAAATTTTTGGATACGGGCAAGGCCAAACAACCAACCCTGTCACAATTGGAGACTCCCTCGGTGAGTCCCATAGACCCTTCGTATGTTGTTTCGCCTGGAGTCTCAATGCAGGTTGAGCCCACGAGCAGTAACTTTAGCTTCCCAACCTTGGCTCAACTTTCCATTAGGGAATCCACAATGCCTACTCCGATGATGAGCATGATGGAAAGTGCACCTGTTACCATTGTAGTTCGCTACCTAGTGGAACAGTACCTACAACAGTGCGTGCTAGTGCCTATCGACCATATGTACCTATCACTACTCACGCTCATATAGCTCCTACGCCTCTTGTTATGCCAATGGCATATGCTCCACGACTGCCTTATCACAACCCTTATCCAAGAGGAGCTAGGCCTAGTGACATATCATATCCTATGTCACCTGCATACATACCAAGACCAACGCCAGCTCCTATCAACCTGGCTTTCCCAGAAGTGCCTCCACCAGCTATGCCTGCTCACCTAGGTGATCTCGCAGCGTTTGCTCAGACGATCGGATGATCTATTACGGAAAACATGCATGGCATGCCTGAGAGAGAGCCTAGAAGCAAGGCGGTACAAGTTGCCAAGCTCACTCAGAACTTCAGTGGTAAAACGAAGATGTTAGGAAGCACATTGAAGTTTTTGAACACGTGTGTGATTCCTTGGAAGCACATTGAAGTTTTTGAACACGTGTGTGATTCCTTGGAAGAGCACAATGAGCTACATAAATGTAAAGCCTTAGGCTTAACCTTGAGTGGAAAAGTCGAAGATTGGTATCGAACTTTGAGGGTTGAAGAGCGTACTCACTATCCCGCTCTCAAGAGATTGTTCTTGAAAGAATACATACGTGAGGGTGTGCTTTGGGGAGTAGCATCTCAACTCCAAAAAGCTGAACGCGAGAAAGGAGAGTCACTGAGAGACTTTATTAGTCGATTAAAGCATCTAAATTCTCGCTGTACTCCCGATGAGCGCTTCAATAACAACCAACTACTTGATAGATTCATCCGAGGATTGCGCCACGAGGACATATACAATGGCCTAGTCATTAGAGGTCTAACGACGTGGGAAGCAGTCACTGCCAATGTAATCCAGTTAGAAGACAACTTGATGATTTGCAGGTAAAAAGGTGTCTTCGAAGACAAAATCTGTCAGTTCGCAAGTATCTGGGCACGAGCCAATGATGGTAAAACCTATTGCCAAGGAGCCCAAGATATCCAAAATATCTGTGATGATGATGACTGACCTTACTAAGGCTCTCCAAGAATACTTTAGGGGTAATCGAGCTCCTCAAAATAGCTATATGTATCCCAAGAAGAGAGCAACAATGGTGTTTGGTTTGCTTGAGACCACATAGCACGAGTGAATGTCCCACATTCAGAGTCAAATTCAATGGGAATTGCAATGCATGTGGTAAGTATGGCCATCAATCTAAGGATTGCCTAGTACTTAAGCGTATGTTGGCAAATTAGGCACCACTAGCCTGGTCAAACACACCTCAAGTACCCGCGTTGATGCCTGCACCACCTGTCGAGCAACCGTTCACAGCACATAGTTCCAAGGAACCCAAATGTAGTCCAGTCTGTGCCGTTACCACCGCCAGTGCTAGGACCACAACCTCCACATCCAAAGGATTACCCCTATAAACCAAATGGGTTGTGATTCACATAGTGCGTGTGGGGATTATGAAGAGGAGATAGACCCCACTGCTCCATATGGGATTGATACATTTGAAATGACTCCCCAGTACTACATGGAGGATCATTTCGAGCAAGTCAAGCCTATATATCAAGCGGCTGCTCTCACCACAAGAGGGCAAAACCTTAATACCTTAGTAAGGAGACCACCTCTTCAATGCTATGATTGTGGTGGACCGCATCGTGTAGCGGAGTGCCCTAATAGGCTACAGAAGATTGCTACTCAAATGCAACCAAATCAAGGGAGCACATCGAGAATGCCGGTACTTACATGTAATCGTTGTGGCATAGATCATTTGATTGCTCAATTGTTGAGATATCGAGCTCGTCTAGTGAGGCGGTGGACACTGGAGGTGACCCGCCTGGGGGATAGGCCCCACACTTACACCACTGGCATGGTTGGTGAGATCATGGGTGATATGCGGCCAGTGGGATGACAGGCTGTGTGACAGCCATTCTAGAGACTAGCATAGTTATAGCGCCAGCTCATTTAGTTGGGTTCACACTATAGAGAACCCGTGTATGTATTGGTTGAGTACCTTTCATATTATGTGTACTCTTATCTTGTATATGGTGTGTTGAGTGTTGAGTAGAGAGAAGATTTTCAGCCTCTCACCTTGTGTGTTCTCTATTAGGGTTTTGTGAGTGTGTGTGTGTGTGCTTGCAAGAGCTCAAGCTCTCTTCCCCCCTACATCTTTTCATGCTATCAGAGCCTGGTTTGTGCTAAGGGCTAAGCTGCAAGCAAGAGAACCACAGGAAGTGGTACAAGGGTAAGAGCTTCAACTACTCTTCCCTGTTTGTGTTGGTGACTACACCCTTGTCGGGAGCTATACGGGAGGCACCGGCAAACGATCTCTGATTGAGGAGCTTTCTTCGCGGGAGTAAAGCTATAGGGCAACTAAGTGGTCCTATTGGACAAAATTTCTGGGCCAAAAACGCGTTTCGGACACATCTGGACCTCCGTTTTTCAGAAAGCAGGCGATTTCCAGCACTGCGGGTAAGTCATCGATTCTCTGCAGAACTCTGTTTTAAGAACTGCAGGAAGACAGATTGACTGTGCAGATACTGTGGGTGCTACAAAGAGGTCAACAATTGTCATTGGGTGTATGTATCCACATTGAAGTCACTGGTTGTGACACTTAAGAGTACTACAGTATCGCTGCAGAAAATACAACAGTTTGTGCAAGAAAAACCAGAGTGCTGTTTCTGGTAAATTTGTGTATCTGGCAAGATGTCAAATGATGGCATAACCCAGATTGTGTGGCTGAGAAGCTTAATAGGAATAACTTCCATGCTTGGAGGTTCAGGTTGACGAATTTCCTGATGGGAAAGGGCTATTGGGACTACATAGAAGGTGAGCATGAAGAGGCATCGGAGATACCGGACATAAATCCGACTGCTGCAGATGTGAAAGAGTTTAAAGACTAGAACCAAGGAGCCAGGAAAGTTATGTATTGGCTCTCCATTAGTATACAGGACACCATGATTGGGTACATTCAGGATGCCAAGTCCCCCAAGGAGGCGTGGGACACCTTGGTAAAGCTCTATGAAACAAATACCAAGGCACGTAAGATACAGTTGAAGAATGAACTTCATACTGTGGAGAAAAAGAGCATGTCTGTGAATGACTATGCGTTGAAGATAGAGGGTATTGTGGAATCCCTTGCATCTATTGGTGTGTCAGTAGATGATGATGATAAGGTGGAGGTATATCTACGTGGTCTCGGGCCACAATACAAGGCATTCAAGACGTCTATTCAGACCCGGGAAAGCATTCCCAACTTTACAGATTTGGTGTCTATGCTGATTATAGAAGAGAAGAGCTTGGGTGAAGACCAACAGTCTTCACAAAACAAAAACAGTTCAGAGCAACAGGCCTTCTACACAAATTCAAGAAGAGGATGAGGTAGAGGAGGTCATGGACATGGTCAAGGAGGTGGCCGAATAGGTAATCAAAATTATGGCCAGCAACAGCAGCAACAACAACAGTCCCAGAATACACAACAACAACAACACGCAGGTGGAAGAGGAAAATTTAGAGGCAGGGGGAGTCAAAGAGGCCGTGGAAATTGGCAAATGCAGTATAATGATGCACGTGAATGCTATTATTGTGGTAAGCCCGCCTGGACATGTGCAGGAAGAATGTTATAAGAAGCAGGCTGACATGCAAAATGGAAAAGTGCAGCAAAACAACTATGCATCCTTAAGCAGAAATAATGAGGATAATAAAAGTTTGTTTGTTATGCAACATGTCGTGAATGCCATGTCTGAAAATATTGATGCAGCACAAAAAGATGATGTATGGTATGTGGATTCAGGTGCTTCGAACCACATGACAAGTCATGGGGATAAAAAGATGCAGGGGGGAAGAGAGCTTGAGCTCTTGCAAGCACACACACACACTCACAAAACCCTAATAGAGAACACACAAGGTGAGAGGCTGAAATCTTCTTCTTCTTCACTCAACACTCAACACACCATATACAAGATAAGAGTACACAATAATATGAAAGGTACTCAACAATATATACACGGGTTCTCTATAGTGTGAACCCAAAACTAAATAAGCTGGCGCTATAACTATGCCAGTCTCTAGAATGGCTGTCACACAGCCTGTCATCCCACTAGCCGCATATCACCAAAGATCTCACCAACCATGCCAGTGGTGTAAGTGTGGGGCCTATCCCCCCCAGGCGGGTCATCAGTGTCCACTGCCTCACTGGATGAGCTCGATATCTCAACACTCCCCCTCGAGCTCAACTCCATCTCATGTACACCAAGCGAAGCCCTGAATCTGCGGAGCTTCTCTGTACCCAATGCTTTGGTGAAGATGTCAGCTACCTGATCCTCTGTGCTGACATAAACAAGGTTGAGGTCTCCTGCTGCCAAGACCTTCTCTCTGATGAAGTGGTAGTGGACCTCTATATGCTTCGCACGAGCATGAAAGACTGGGTTCCTGGCCCCAACTGTATACTGCTAATGTTGTCACAGAAAATGACAACTTGTCTATCCAACTGATAGACCCAAATCTGCAAGTAGCTTTCTCAACCAAGCTACCTCACATGCTGCCATAGCAGCTCCTCTGTACTCGGCCTCTGTACTAGATAGAGTAACCGTAGGCTGCTTCTTGCTGCTCCAAGTCACAGCAGCACTCCCCAAAGAAAACATGAATCCACTAGTAGATCTCCTATCTGAGATACTACCAGCCCAATCAGCATCTGTGTACCCATGTATACATATCTCTGTCCCAGTCTCATAGAATAGTCCACAATGCAAAGTAGACCTCACATACCTCAGTATGCGTCTCACTGCATCTAAATGCGGTTTCCGTGGAACCTGCATAAACTGACTCACCAACCCAACAGCATAGCTCAAATGTGGTCTGGTGATCGTCATGTAGATCAAACTTCCTACTATGTGCCTATACATAGTAGGATCCTCCAAGATCTCTCCTGAATCTGCACTCAACTTGCCATTCTGATCCAATGGCACTGAGATAGGCTTACAGCCTGTCATACCATACTTGGACATATCCAAGCCATACTGTCTCTGCAGTAATCCAATACCATGTGTGGTGACCTAATCACCTCAATGCCCAAGAAATATCTGAGCTCCCCCAGATCCTTCATCTCAAACTTCTGTCTAAGCAAGATCTTTACATCAGAGATCTCTGCATCATGGTCCCCCGTAATGATCAAGTCATCTACATAGATGACAACAAGCACAACCCCTCTATCACCATGTCTCACATACAGCGAGAAATCTGCATTGCCTACATGAAAGCCAATAGTGACAAGATATTCAAAAATCTTGTTAGACCATGTTCTTGGTGCTTGTTTTAAGCCATACAAGGCTTTCTTCAACCTGCAAACATGCTCGGGGTGACCTACATCCTCATAACCAGGTGGCTGCAACATATACACCTCTTCTTGCAAATCCCCATGCAAGAATGCATTCTTTACATCCATCTGATGTAAAGACCATTGCTTTGACGCAGCCACTACTATCACAACTCTCACTGTTGCCATCTTGGCAACTAGGCTGAAAGTTTCCTCATAATCAATGCCATATGTCTGCGCATATCCTTTGGCTACCAATCTAGCCTTGTACCTGTTTATGCTTCCATCACTGTTATGTTTTACTTTGTACACCCACTTGCATCTAATAGCTTTCTTGCCTTCAGGTAATTGCACTAAATCCCAAGTCTCATTTCCATATAGTGCATCCATCTCCTCATCCATAGCTTTCTCCCAACACACATTTCCAATAGCCTCATCAATGCATGTGGGCTCAACAACCTGCACAACCTTTGCCATATATGCATAGTGATGTGCCACATAACCATCATAGGTAAATCTCTGCACAGGATTTTTCACTCTCCCAGATCTTTGCAGCTTTTCATTCATGGCTTCCATAGCCTTCTTTACACCAGGTGTTCTCATAGTTGGGATCCCAAGCTCCTCATCAGGCTCATATCTGAGCCACTAGACTCTCCATCAACATGAGAATGCCCTGCAAAAATGTCAGGCATACCAAGGGGCTCAACCACTTTCTCTTTTCCTTTACGTGATGTACTAATCACATTTGCAGGACTAGTATTATGACGCAGCCTGCCACTCCATGGTCTATCAATAGACCCACTAGATGAGGACTCTCCTGGTCCACTCAAAGACTGTGATTGCTGACCTGCATTCTGTGCAACCACACTTCCACTCACATCAGCCCCAACAGCTTCTTTTTCAGCAGCATACCAGCAGCTGCTCATCTCATCAAAGACAACATCCCTGCTTACCCTCAACTCACGTGTAGCAGGGTTATAACACCTGTATCCCTTTTGCTCAAGGAAATATCCAATAAACACACATTTTCAGCTTTTGGATCCAGCTTAGTTCTTAGCTCATCTGGCACATGCACATATGCAATGCATCCAAAGACTTTCAGATGAGACAAATCTGGTTTTCTGCCAGTAAACCTCTCCTCTGGAGTTACATCATGTATGGCTACAGTCGGAGTCCTATTCATGATGTATACTGCTGTAGAAACAGCCTCAGCCCAATAGCTATGCGGCATATTTTTCTCTTCCATCAATGTCCGCGCAATCTCAGCAATGTGCCTGTTTTTTTCGCTCAGCAACTCCATTTTGCTGCGAAGTGTATTTGCATGTAAACTGTCTCCGAATACCATTCTTCTTCAAAAATTCAGAGAACTCATTGGAGAAGTACTCTCCCCCTCCATCTGACCTTAGGCACTTTACATATTTCCCTGTTTGCTTTTCAACCAAAACTCTGAAATTCTGAAAGTGAGTGAACACCTCACTCTTCTGCTTCATGAAATATACCCACACTTTCCTTGTGTGGTCATCAATGAAAGTCACATAATACCTGCAGCCTCCCATAGATATGGTCTTCGTAGGACCCCATACATCTGAATGCACAACATCTAGTGCATTTCTGCTCACATATCTCTTACGTGGAAACACATGGTTTGTTTGCTTCCCAAATTGGCATGCTTCACATATTTTCTGCAGACCTTCCACTTTAAATTTTGGCAGCCCTATCACAATTCCTTTAGTTTGCATAGACTTCAATCTCTGCACATTCACATGTCCAATTCTTTTATGCCAAATGTCTGTGTCTGCAACAATTCCTGAACTGTTTGCAAACATCGCAGCACTCATTTCAGGCATGTCTACATTCAATGTAAACATTCTGCCCACTCTGTTGCCTTTTGCAACCAACCTGCACTTGTCTTTAAAATCTTCAACATAACAACCATCAGGGTTAAACCGAACCTGCAAACCCTGCTCAATCATCTGGCTAACTGAAACCAGATTCTTTGTTATGTTCGGAACGTGAAGTACATCTGTAAGGTACTTCACTTTGCCATCCTGCATAAACAATGGCACATCTCCAACATGGGCAATTGGATGAGCAGTGTCATCCCCTGTTTCCACAAAACCTAGTCTTTTCGGATTTTTCATCTCCTTGAACCACTCCCCATGACTTGTCATGTGGTTCGAAGCACCTGAATCCACATACCATACATCATCTTTTTGTGCTGCATCAACATTTTCAGACATGGCATTCACAACATGCTGCATAACAAACAACCTTTCATTATCCTCATTATTTCTGCTTGAGGAGGATGCATAGTTGTTTTGCTGCACTTTCCCATTTTGCATGTTAGCCTACTTCTTATAACATTTTGCCTACACATGTCCAGGCTTACCACAATAATAGCATTCACGTGCATCATTATATTGCCTTTGCTAATTTCCACGGCCTCTTTGACTCCCCCTACCTCTGAATTTGCCTCTTCCACCTGCGTGTTGTTGTTGTTGTTGTTGATTCTGGGACTCTTGTTATTGCTGCTGCTGTCCATAATTCTGATTACCTATTCGGCCACCTCCTTGACCGCGTCCACGGCCTTCTCTACCTCGTCCTCTTCTTGAACTCATGTAGAAGGCCTGTTGCTCTGAACTGTTTTTGCTTTGTGAAGACTGTTGGTCTTCACCCAAGCTCTTCTCTTCGATAATCAGCATAGACACCAAATCTGTAAAGTTGGGAATGTTTTCTGGAGTCTGAATGGATGTCTTGAACGCCTTGTATTGTGGCCTGAGACCACGTAGATAGACCTCCACCTTATCATCATCATTTACTGACACACCAATAGATGCAAGGGATTCCACAATACCCTTTATCTTCAATGCATAGTCATTCACAGACATGCTCTTTTTCTCCATAGTATGAAGTTCATTCTTCAACTGTATCTTACGTGCCTTGGTATTTGTTTCATAAAGCTTTACCAAGGTGTCCCACGCCTCCTTGGGAGACTTGGCATCCTGAATGTGCCCAATCATGGTGTCCTATATACTAATGGAGAGCCAATACATGACTTTCCTGGCTCCTTGGTTCCAGTCTTTAAACTCTTTCATATCTGCAATAGTAGGATTTATGTCCGGTATCTCCGGTGCCTCTTCATGCTCATCTTCTATCTAGTCCTAATAGCCCTTTCCCATCAGGAAATTCGTCAACCTGAACCTCCAAGCATGGAAGTTATTCTTATCAAGCTTCTCCACCACAATCTGCATTATGCCATCATTTGACATCTTGCCAGATACACAAATTTACTAGAAACAGCACTCTGGTTTTTCTTGTACAAACTGCTGTATTTTCTGCAGCGGTACTGTAGTACTCTCAAATGTCACAACCAGTGACCTCAATATGCATACATACACCCAATGGCAACTGTAGACCTCTTTGCAGCACCCACAGTATCTGCACAGTCAATCTGTCTTCCTGTAGTTCTTAAAACAGAGTTCTGCAAAGAATCGCTGCCGCAGTGCTCGAAATCGCCTGCTTTCTGAAAAATGGAGGTCCAGACACGCCCGAAACGCGTTTTCAGCCTAGAAATACTGTATAGTTGCCCTATAGCTTTACTCCCACGAAGAAAGCTCCTCAATCAGAGATCGTTGCCGGTGCCTCCCGTAGAGCTCCCGACGACAAGGGTGTAGTCACCAGGACAAATAGGGAAGAGTAGTTGAAGCTCTTACCCTCGTACCGCTTCTTGTGGTTCTCTTGCTTACAGCTTAGCCCTTAGCATGAACCAGGCTCTGATACCATGAAAAGATGCAGGGGGGAAGAGAGCTTGAGCTCTTGCAAGCACACACACACACACTCACAAAACCCTAATAGAGAACACACAAGGTGAGAGGCTGAAATCTTCTTCTTCTTCACTCAACACTCAACACACCATATACAAGATAAGAGTACACAATAATATGAAAGGTACTCAACCAATACATACACGGGTTCTCTATAGTGTGAACCCAACTAAATGAGCTGGCGCTATAACTATGCCAGTCTCTAGAATGGCTGTCACACAGCCTGTCATCCCACTGGCCGCATATCACCAAAGATCTCACCAACCATGCTAGTGGTGTAAGTGTGGGGCCTATCCCCCAGGCGGGTCATCAGTGTCCACCGCCTCACTGGATGAGCTCGATATCTCAATAGGGGAGTGGTTCAAGGAAATGAAAACCCCGAAAAGACCAGGTTTTGTGGAAATAGAGGATGACACTGCGCATCCAATTGCCCATGTTGGAGATGTGCCATTGTCTATGCAGGATGGCAAAGTGAAGTATCTTGCAGATGTACTTCACGTTCCGAACATAACAAAAAATCTGGTTTCAGTTGGCCAGATGATTGAGCAGGGTTTGCAGGTTCGGTTTAACCCTGATGGTAGTTGTTATGTTGAAGACTTTAAAGACAAGTGCAGGTTGGTTACAAAAGGCAACAGAGTGGGCAGAATGTTTACGTTGAATGTAGACATGCCTGAAATGAGTGATGTGATGTTTGCAAATGGTTCAGGAATTGTTACAGACACAGACATATGGCATAAAAGAATTGGACATGTGAATGTGCAGAGAATGAAGTCTATGCAGACGAAAGGAATTGTGACAAGGCTGCCAAAATTTAAAGTGGAAGGTTTGCAGAGAATATGTGAAGCATGCCAATTTGGAAAACAAACAAAGCATGTATTTCCACGTAACAGATATGTGAGTAGAAGTGCACTAGATGTTGTGCATTCACAGATGTATGGGGTCCTACGAAAACCATGTCTATGGGAGGCTGCAGGTATTATGTGACATTCATTGATGACCACACAAGGAAAGTGTGGGTATATTTCATGAAGGAGAAGAGTGAGGTGTTCACTTACTTTCAGAATTTCAGAGTTTTGGTTGAAAAGCAAACAGGGAAATATGTAAAGTGCCTAAGGTCAGATGGAGGGGGAGAGTACTTCTGCAATGAGTTCTCTGAATTTTTGAAGAAGAATGGTATTCGGAGACAGTTTACATGCAGATACACTCTGCAGCAAAATGGAGTTACTGAGCAAAAAAACAGGCACATTACTGAGATTGCGCGAGCATTGATGGAAGAGAAGAATATGCCGCATAGCTATTGGGCTGAGGCTGTATCTACAACAGTATACATCATGAACAGGACTCCAACTGCAGCCATACATGATGTAACTCCAGAGGAGAGGTTTACTGGCAAAAAACGAAATTTGTCTCATCTGAAAGTCTTTGGATGCATTGCATATGTGCATGTGCCAGATGAGCTGAGAACTAAGCTGGATCCGAAAGCTGAAAAATGTGTGTTTGTTGGATATTCCCTTGAGCAAAAGGGATATAGGTGTTATACACCTGCTACACGTGAGTGGAGGGTAAGCAGGGATGTTGTCTTTGATGAGATGAGCAGCTGGTATGCTGCTAAAAAAGAAGCTGTTGGGGTTGATGTGAGTGGAAGTGTGGTTGCACAGAATGCAGGTCAGCAATCACAGTCTTTGAGTGGACCAGGAGAGTCCTCATCTAGTGGGTTTGTTGATAGACCATGGAGTGACAGGCTGCGTCACAATACCAGTCCTGCAAATGTGATTCGTACATCACGTAAAGGAAACGAGAAAGTGGTTGAGCCCCTTGGTATGCCTGACATTTCTGCAGGGCATTCTCATGTTGATGGAGATTCTAGTGGCTCAGTTATGAGCCTTGATGAGGAGCTTGGGATCCCAGCTATGAGAACACCTGGTGTAAAGAAGCCATGAATGAAAAGCTGCGAAGATCTGGGAGAGTGAAAAATCATGTGCAGAGATTTACCTATGATGGTTATGTGGCACATCACTATGCATATATGGCAAAGGTTGTGCAGGTTGTTGAGCCCACATGCATTGATGAGGCTGTTGGAAATGTTTGTTATTGGGAGAAAGCTATGGATGAGGAGATGGATGCACTATATGGAAATGAAACTTGGGATTTAGTGCAATTGCCTGAAGGCAAGAAAGCCATTGGATGCAAGTGGGTGTACAAAGTAAAACATAACAGTGATGGAAGCATAAACAGGTATAAGGCTAGGTTGGTAGCCAAAGGATATGCGCAGACATATGGCATTGATTATGAACTTTCAGCCCAGTTGCCAAGGTGGCAACAGTGAGAGTTGTAATAGCGGTGGCTGCATTAAAGCAATGGTCTTTACATCAGATGGATGTAAAGAATGCATTCTTGCATGGGGATTTGCAAGAAGAGGTGTATATGTTGCAGCCACCTGGTTATGAGGATGTGGGTCACCCCAAGCATGTTTGCAGGTTGAAGAAAGTCTTGTATGGCTTAAAACAAGCACCAAGAGCATGGTCTGACAAGATTTTTGAATATCTTGTCACTATTGGCTTTCATGTAGCCAATGCAGATTTCTCGCTGTATGTGAGACATGGTGATAGAGGGGTTGTGCTTGTTGTCATCTATGTAGATGACTTGATCATTACGAGGGACCATGATGCAGAGATCTTTGATGTAAAGATCTTGCTTAGACAGAAGTTCGAGATGAAGGATCTGGGGGAGCTCAGATATTTCTTGGGCATTGAGGTGATTAGGTCACCACATGGTATTGGATTACTGCAGAGACAGTATGGCTTGGACATGTTGTCCAAGTATGGTATGACAGGCTATAAGCCTATTTCTGTGCCATTGGATCAGAATGGCAAGTTGAGTGCAGATCAGGAGAGATTTTGGAGGACCCTACTATGTATAGGCGCATAGTAGGAAGTTTGATCTACAAGACGATCACCAGACTAGATTTGAGCTATGCTGTTGGGTTGGTGAGTCAGTTTATGCAGGTTCCACGAAAACCGCACTTGGATGCAGTGAGACGCATACTGAGGTATGTGAGGTCTACTTTGCATTGTGGACTATTCTATGAGAGTGGGACAGAGATATGTGTACATGGGTTACACAGATGCTGATTGGGCTGGTAGAATCTCAGATAGAAGATCTACCAGTGGATTCATGTTTTCTTTGGGGAGTGCTACTGTGACTTGGAGCAATAAGAAGCAGTCTACGGTTGCTCTATCCAGTACAGAGCCCGAGTACAGAGGAACTGCTATGGCAGCATGTGAGGTAGCTTGGTTGAGAAAGCTACTTGCAGATTTGGGTCTATTAGTGGATAGACGAGTTGTCATTTTCTGTGATAACATTAGCAGTATACAGGGCCAGGAACCCAGTCTTTCATGCTCATACTACGAAGCACATAGAGGTTCACTACCATTTCGTCAGAGAGAAGGTCTTGGCAGGAGATCTTGACCTTCTTTATGTCAGCATAGAGGATCAGGTAGCTGACATCTTCACCAAAGCATTGGGTACAGAGAAGCTCCGCAGATTCAGGGCTTCGCTTGGTGTACATGAGATGGAGTTGAGCTCGAGGGGGAGTGTTGAGATATCGAGCTCGTCTAGTGAGGCGGTGGACACTGATGACCCGCCTGGGGGATAGGCCCCACACTTACACCACTGGCATGGTTGGTGAGATCATGGGTGATATGCGGCCAGTGGGATGACAGGCTGTGTGATAGCCATTCTAGAGACTGGCATAGTTATAGCGCCAGCTCATTTAGTTGGGTTCACACTATAGAGAACCCGTGTATGTATTGGTTGAGTACCTTTCATATTATGTGTATTCTTATCTTGTATATGGTGTGTTGAGTGTTGAGTAGAGAAGAAGAAGATTTTCAGCCTCTCACCTTGTGTGTTCTCTATTAGGGTTTTGTGAGTGTGTGTGTGTGTGCTTGCAAGAGCTCAAGCTCTCTTCTCCCCTGCATCTTTTCATCAATGTCCACATAATCCTAGTGCACCCAAGATTACGCCATTGAATTTGGTTGAGGTCACCAATGAGGCACAAGGAACCACACCTGTTGTACCCACGAATGTAGTCACACGGTCAATGCTTCAAAATCAAAACTACACTCTTGAAGAGAGGGATACTGCATCAATTGCTCGAGCAAAGAAAAAGAAAACGCGACGGAAGAGATCGCTTAATGCCACGAGCTCCAAGCCTAGTTCAAAGACTAGCATAGGAACAGGAGATGACCCTGTGTATATGAATGATCCTGAAGATGATTCTGATTCAATAGAAACCATGGGGACCAAAGCCACTACCTTAAGGGAGGAACTCACTCGGGAGCTCAACGAAGGAGAATCAAGCAAATACATAAATCAGGGGAAACAAAAGGAAACTCCCCCGGCCCCACAACCAAGTCAGCTAATGCCCTCTCGACCACCCAAACTGACTGAGACTCCCCAAGACAAGCCACGTGGGCCAAAAACCCTGAAGAAAAAGATTGGAACTTACCCAAACCCAATTGAGGAGATTGAACAAGTGCAACACTTAAGCTTTTTGGTAGAAGAAACACAAAGAGAACTGGAGCCAGCAGACCCTAGAAGAATCAAAATTCCAGACACAGTGTTTCCTACACAAGTTCAGCCTTACAGGAGCCATAAACCGTTAGCTATACCTAGTATCATTTGGGAAGAAAGTGAGGATAGGACATCAGGAAGTGGGCAAACACCCTTCTTGCTTGAAAGAATGTTTAGTGAGGGAATGCCTGAACCCATCGAAGAGGAAGTGATTCCATCTTCACCAGTCCCTAGCCAGGGGCCGATATCTCAAAAAGTACCGTTGAATGTGTCCAAGCTAATGGATTTCATGTCCTCTGAAATCAGAACCACGATCATATCCAAGTTATACGGAGATCCTGAGCTATTCTTAGCTCTTCGAGCATTTCTCAATGGAGAACTGAAGGCGGGGTTACCACAATTTGCAAATATGGATAGACCCGATACGCTTCAAGATGAAGGGGAACATTGGGATCTACAACCTAACCTAGATGAAGACTCGGTCGTTGAAATACCTGTTAACAAGTTGGGACAGTACTTTGAAGGTGACGAATCTAATGCAACCCTCCCTATTACTACCAAGGGATTAACTCTAAAGGGAATCCTTGATGGTGGTGCTGGGAATCTATGGGAAGACCTCACCTTGAAGTCACAAACATAGTGGTTAAGATGGCAAATGGAACTATTGCTAAACCTATTGGAATGTTAAGGGACCTTAAGATCAAGGTTCTGGGGTACAAGGTAAGACATACCTTCATTGTAATGGATTTCTCCAAGCATCCTATGTCGTATCAAATGATCTTAGGACGTCCTTTCATGAGGGAAGCACAAATGGTACATGACTGGTAAAAAACCATGTCTACCTACAATTCCAGGACTCTGTCATTCGAGTTGATCTTGAGAATGGTCGCGCGCATCCTTTAGGAAGCAAGGTCATCATCGATAATCGATCGAATACCACTATTCACTCAACCCCATTAAAGTATTGCTATACATGCAAAAAAGTGCAAAAAAGAGACTGATGATGGGAAAGATTCTCCTTATATGGATGTCCTACCGGGTATGACTGAGTCGGATAATGTGGATTGGGTACACCTAGCGGCAACCATAGACACGGGGAAATAGAGGCACAAGTTGGGTAACGCCTGAGGGGCAAGATATGCCACCATTAGTGCCAATAAACATGATAGGTGTTATGCACTTGACTCTTGATGGCAAGAAAGTGGCAAATTCCCCTGACACTGAAAGTAGCAGACTCTGACAAATGCAACTCTGAGTCTGAATCTCAAGAAGAAACTGACTTTGAGCCTGATGGGGGCGATGAATTAAATATTCACCCAAGTGTGGAAGCAATGTGCTCAGGGCCGAGGACAGTGGCCTCCTGCAGTTCATCCGAGAGTGAGGGGGACACAAGTGAAGATGGACCAAGTGATTCCGAATATGATAGAAACAAAAATCAAAAACTTGGTAAGAAGAAAACGAGACATAAGTGACAACGTTATCGAGCTAATGTACGAACTACAATAAACAAAGAGAGATCCACTGCAGAATGGCTTAGTTAGCAGATAATTGGAGACAATACCTCCAAAGTGTCATGTGGTGTATTCTGCAACCTCATGACGTCGCGCAATTAGAAATCGAAGAGAAGCCGAAACTAAGTCGTACTGCGAGAAGGCGGCAAAACCAAGAGTTAGCTCAGCAACAAAAGGAGGCAGAATTAAAAGAAAAAAGCCTGGCACAACAAGAACCAGTAGACTTACACCCCGCACCCGAGCATTTCAAATCATTTACCATAGGGGAACGTAAAGTCGTCTACACAAAAGCCCAACGAATGCCTACCAATGGGAGTAGTGGTGTCTACAATGGCCCGGTGATAGTTAAGGAGATAGAACTAGCAGATCTAGGTGAGGAGATAGAACTAGCAGATCCAGGTGAGGAGTCTAACCCAGTTTTTATTGCTCAAGACCTCACCCAGACGGAGGAAGCTACACTCAAGAGGCTTCTTAAGGAATTCAAAGACATATTTGCTTGGACATATCATGATATGAAGGGTGTTCCACCCTCTCTGGTGCAACACACGATTCCAATGATTAGCACTGCTAAACCAGTCCAGCAACGTCCCTACCCAATGAATCCTAACTATGCAAAGATTGTACAAGAGGAAATTAAAAAGCTTATAAAATGTGGATTCATATACCCTATTGAGCACTCAGAATGGATTTCTCTGATAGTCATCGTACCAAAGAAGAATGGGAAACTCAGAGTGTGCGTTGATCTCAAAAAGGTTAATGCAGCCACCGGAAGGGATCATTACCCCTTGCTGTATTCTGAACATGTGCTTGAAAGAGTTGCAGGCAAGAGGCATATAGCTTTTTAGATGGGTACTCTGGTTACAATCAGATCACAATTACAGTAGAGGACAAAGCTAAAATAGCATTTATCAATGGAGTTTGGAGTGTTTGCCTTTCGCGTCATGGCTTTGGGCTTGACCAACATTCCAACGATTGATAAACACAGCCTTTAAGGAATATCTAAGGGACTTTTGTGAAGCTTTCTTAGATGATCTTTGTGTTCATTCCTCTTGGGACGAGTACTTGATGTGTTTACGAAAAATATTTGAAAGGTGTAGATTATATCGCATCTCCTTGAATCCTTTCAAATGCCTATTCTGGGTTAAACACGGAGTTATCTTAGGGCATATAGTATCCAAAAATGGTATTTCCACTGAGATGAGAGTAAAATCAAGGTCATTCTGGAATTGCCCCCACCCACCAACTATAAGGGAGTCCAACGCTTTATGGGCCATGTTGGTTTATTTTATTCTTCGCTGAGATAGCTCGACCATTGTATCAGCTTCTCATCGAGTTTATTTGGACCAAAGATTGTGACATGTAGGGCCACTTAAAATCAAGTAATATCATACATATAGATATAGACAAACTAACAAATAAAGAAGTCTTCATTCAGATAACCCCATTAAAGCAGATTACCCATTTTAAGTGAAGGCCGATATTTTTCATGTAAGTGGAATGAATTTTCTTTCACATGTCAAGAACCTTTGACCAAAAAGTAATGAATGGTAGAGTAAGGTTCCATAGACTACGTAGACCATCATAAGTAGACCCTATGGCCACACAAAACTCCTTGAACCTTGACCCTTATTTCCAAACATAATGGCTTAAAAAATGTCCTACAACCAAGCGGTCATAGGACTAAGTCCCTAGTGACCCACAAGGCTCCATTCCTTGAGGAGAAACCAACACTCCATGGATTAAGGAGACCTCTATGGCCAATCAGTCTCACAATCCTTTGGCAATCCTCATGGTCACATGGTCATTGTCCTTTTACTCATTAATGATCCCATGGCTTGAGGAGACATACCATTATGGCCAAATAATCATAGGCCTATATCTCTTGTGGTCCCCAATACTCCATGGCATAAGGAGACCTTAAGACTCCATGACTTGAGGATAGTCCTATGGACAAATGACCATAGGCTTCATTTTCTAGTGGCCCTAACACTCCATGGTGGCGAGATGAGACTCCTTTCAGCAAATGGTGTCAGGCCTAACTCCTAATGATCCCATAGCTTGACCCCTATGGCCAAACGGTCATAAGCATCACTCCTTAGTGACCCAAAGACTCCATGGCTTGAGGAGACTCCTTTGACAAAACAATTTTAGGTTAACTCTTGATGCCTCATAGCTTAACCCCTATGGACAAATGGTCATAGGCTTTACTAGTGACCACAAAGACTCTAGGGTTGGAGGAGATTCCCTGGCTTACAGAGACCCCTATGGCTAAAAAATTGTAGATCTATGTCCCTAATGACCCCAAATCCTCCATGGCTTGAAGAAACCCCAAGACTCCATGGCACGAGGACATGGTGACAAGGTCATAAACTCAAGAAACCCTATGGCTACATGGTCATAGGCCTAACTCACTATAGTGACCCCAAATACTCCAGGATTGGAGGAGACTACAAGACTCCACGGCTTGAGGAGACCCTTACTGGCCAAACATGCATAGGCCTAAGTCCCTAATGACTCTAAAGCCTCCATGGATTGAGGAAACCCCAAGACTCCATGGCATGAGGACATGGTGACAAGGTCATAAACTTAAATGATCTTATGGCTACATAGTTTCATAGGCCTTCATGAGTGACCACAATGCTTTATGGTTAAGGAGGAGCATAACGCAAGATGTTTTAAAATTTCAATGGTCTTGTCTTTATAAATTAGGATACTATATGACTTTTGGGCTTAACTAAATTTTACTCTTAATGTACATTTGTTAAACAAGGTTGTGAAGTGGAGATCAAAGAAGTTGGAGCTATAAAAGATGGTAGAGATGCTTGTCAATTATTATCAAATTTACACATCAAACCCCATGTAGTCAATATCCAATGCATTGGTGATAGTACTCATAGATTTCAAAGAAATTAAGCTACATATCTTGTCCAATGTAAAGCTGAAGGATGACGGAGTAATGGATGATGATATCAAAGAAGTCAAAGCAACAAATAGCAATGGAGCAATGTGCTCAAATGATCTAGTAATGGAATTGGTAGAGAATAATTTGCCTAGTACTTAATGAAGTGATCACAATAGATTATGATACAAATTCCACCATGTATTAGAGCTACCAAATAATATAGATGGTGGCAAGCCAATGCACACTATACTTTCTAGTCAACTAGTGTGGAGTCAAACAATAATGTGGTAGTTACCTCACCATTAGAGATGAGTGACACTCAATTAATTGGCACATCCACTACAAATCTCACAAAAGTTGGGGTAGCAGATGATGCAGCTAACTAGCCTTTGGATGTTGACAAAAATGCTAACAATAAGCCAATGGATTTTGAAGGTAATGAGATGTCCAGATTGTGTAATGAGTCAAAATGGAGTTTTGTGGTAAGTTGTTCAGATGACTTAATGGCAAGAATCAAGCATACTCAAGAAGATAATTGGTCCACTAGTGATAGGCCAATGCTAACAATCATAATTAACTTATGTTGGTTACTTCTAAAGCGCTATTGGGGTAAAAATCCAAGAAGCATCAAAGTCTCAAGTGTGGCCATGAATATCTTGTTCTTTGACCTGGATGCATGGATTTCTTAAAGATATTATTAGACAATTTTAATGTAGGAATTTGGTCAGCTATAAATGATGATAGTGTGGTGGATATCATAAACACTTTAGAGAAGGAGTCTGGTGGAAAACTTTCATTTTTTATTATTTGGGGACAAGGTGAGCATGCCAAGCGTGTGAAAAAAGGAAACTGTGTCGCCCATATAATCTAGGTGCTGAAGCCTTGTTTAAACCATTGTCCATTACCTCAAAGACATTTGGATGTGATGTAAGAAGAAATGTGCTTGTTGATGACACTCCATACAAGGGATGTGCTAACCCTGCATCTAATTGTATCTTTCCACCTTCTTTCAGTATTAATGAGGATGATGATGTTCTCATGTAGGAAAGCTTCTCCCACATGTACGAGATCTCAGTAGAGACAAGGGTACTGGTTCTAGCACTTTAAGTGTGTACTCTACTCAAAGTCAAGATCATCATTCAAAGATAGTTTTAGAGTGTGAAAAATCAAGTATATTAAATAGTGCTCCATCCATATAAAAATTGAGTGGAGTACAAGCTATAATGCTTGCACAAAAGTTAGGATTCAAAGGTCTATTGATCAAGCATCAAGAAGCCAAGAGCTTTTTGAAACAACTACAATAGCAATATGGTCTCAACTAGTTTGATAATGATCTTGGGACATATTGTTTGGTGATTTTGAGTTTTTTTTGAAACCATAAATGTTCTTCCTTTGTTATGGAAATTACTCATTTGTGCTAACAAGATTTATGAACTATAATCTTGTCTCTTTTTTAATTGTATGTTGTCCATTATTTGAGTGGCTCTCATCTTCTCATGTTGTTCTTGCTTTAAGAGAATGGAAGACTCTTATTTTTTGTGATAGAGTGTGTTTTTGTCTTGTTAGATATAGTATGAGTTATCATTTTTAATGTCTCAAAACTTATTATGTCTTGCTTGTTGTTGGTGAGTGTATAGTTGTTTGCATGATTGATAAGAGTTCATGTACTTTTTTTGTTGATTGGTTATGTGTGTTCTTTTTCATACTTAGGAGGAGGTTTTTCAAATCTCAAGTGTTGCCACCCATCCAATATATTTTTATTCGAGTGGCATTATTCATTGGGGCCAAAATTGCTACCTGTACCACTACCATATATGCACCAAAAGAGATCTCTCATTTTCGGATTGGATGGCATACTTACTACATTAGTGGAGATTGTTAAAATTACAGCAATGTGATGAGCTATGGTGGATCAAATGCTAGAATCAACATCATTAACAAAGTGATTAGATGATAATTAAGATGTAATTAGTGAGTAATTAACTGATAGCTTAATGTAGGCATGGATAATCAAAAACCAGCAAGGTCTCATTAGGCCAATGCCTCAATTTATAGTGTTTACATCAAGATGTGATTAGTGAGTAATTAAGATGTGATTAGTGAGTAATTAACTGATAGCTTAATGTAGGCATGGATAATCAAAAACCAGCAAGGTCTCATTAGGCCAATGCCTCAATTTATAGTGTTTACATCAAAGCATCTAATCCCACTGATTTCTCCTTGATTCTCTCCACCTCTCCCAAAATATCTCCACACTTCCTAAATCTTCTCATGCTACCCTTTCTTCTCTCCCAGTAGATTCTTCTCACCTTTTCATAGGTTCTCTCACATTTACAGATTCTCTTTTACAGCCTCTAACCAAGGGCTTGTTCCCACACACACCCTATTCACTTGATAGTCCGTGCGACTAGTGCCTCAAGTCCCTAAACTCATAGTCCTTGACACTCTCTCTCTCTATGTGTCCAAGGCTACTACAAGTGCCCGCGACCTTGACTAAATTGCTCACACATACATCTACCACATGGCCTACATCATCGGTGGCTCAGAGGTGGTTTTACTTTGTTGGTGCAGGTTACATTGGGTTGTGGGGTCTCTCTCTCTCTCTCCCTCTCAGAGATTTTCACATGGCTCCTCACTCTTTGGAGCCTCACATCTTCTCTTGTCTTCAATTTTCTTGTCGTGGGCAGCTTCTCTTCATGCATCCATGTCTTCCTCTTCTTTTAGTCTTCTTGTGGCAGCTTCTCTTCTCATGTCCATGTCTTCCTTCAATGCTTCCTTTAGCTTTTCTTCTTGGTGTGGATCCTCCTCTTGGAAAGAGATGTTCTTCTTCTTTCATGGCTGGGGCCATGAAAGAAGAAGAACATGGCTGGGGCCATGAGCGTGTCCGTCAGTTCTTCTTGCTCCATGTGAGCAACATGTATAAATGTTTTGTTGACAGTTCTTTTGGGATTTTGATGTTTATCTTGTGTCATTATGCAATGCAAACCCAAATTTATGCGGGAGGTCTTACCTCTTGCCTTATTCTGGACAAGGGCAGTGTCTGATCCCATTTTTACACTGATGTAATGTGCCCAATACATAATGCATATAGCATTCATTCTTATGCACATTCCCAAATGCGACTCTGGCTGTGAATAATCTTGAATTTTAGTGTGATTTACAGGCATTAACCAAGGGTTAAATACAAAATGATGATTACCACAAATTTATCAGCATAATTTTACCAAAAATTACATTAAATCAAGGGTAACCAATTTGTACGGAATGGTTGGAGTATCAAACCAACTCCGAATTGCAATCTGAAGTTATAGGGATCTGTATCAGATACCTAATGGTTAATTTGAACCCTCAATTGTACCAAAATACAGTGATTAGTACTGATTAATCATTGATTAGCAAATTAATTCTCTATTTTGTGTGCAAAAAACAGAGTATGCGGGGATCCCAAATCTGGGGCCTTAGACTTCAAATGAGCTCAAATCCTTTCAAGGCCATCAATAGCAATTAGTGTAGTAGAGGATTAAGCCAAGAAACACAACATTTGACCAAATATTGAATGCTTAATCTCTTTTTTACCAAAGTCAACTGTAGATTTGATGAAGAGCTTGGATCTCATTGTAGACTTGATCAAATCAAATTCTGACTTCACCAGCTTGTAGAGCATGCTTGAAAACACTTGGGGCTAAGAGGAATTAGACCCCTTTGATTTGTGGAAGTAGAAATATCAAATTCACCTCAGAAAAATGGCGCCTCTTCATTCGTGAATTTTTGCAGCTTGGCATTGGCGGTTTGCGCTTCTTTCTTGACGGGCTGAAGCACAAGAGTGTTGACTATGTTGGGCTAGAAGGGTTTGGGCTAATTTTGAGTGTGCAAGGAGAGGGAGCTCCTCCACTAGCTGGGGGTACAGAAAGCTTCTTGAAAATAACTAAAAATTTGATTATTTTCTAATTATCTACTAATCTTGATTAACTAGATAATGGGCTCATAAACTTGATGGATTCTAGGCTTGGCTCTGATACCATGTTAAAATTACAACAATGTGATGAGCTATGGTGGATCAAATGATAGAATCAACATCATTATCAAAGTGATTAGATGATAATTAAGATGTGATTAGTGAGAGTGAGTAACTGATAGCTTAATGTAGGCATGGATAATCAAAAACCAGCAGGCCAATGCCTCAATTTATAGTGTTTACATCAAAGCATCTAATCAAAAACCAGCAGGCCAATGCCTCAATTTATAGTGTTTACATCAAAGCATCTAATCCCACTGATTTCTCCTTGATTCTCTCCACCTCTCCCAGAATATCTCCACACTTCCTAAACCAGTAGGCATGGATAATCAAAAACCAGCAGGCCAATGCCTCAATTTATAGTGTTTACATCAAAGCATCTAATCCCACTGATTTCTCCTTGATTCTCTCCACCTCTCCCAGAATATCTCCACACTTCCTAAATCTTCTCATGCTACCCATTATTCTCTCCCAGTAGATTCTTCTCACCTTTTCACAGGTTCTCTCACATTTACAGATTCTCTTTTACAGCCTCTAACCAAGGGCTTGTTCCCGCACACACCCTATTCACTTGTATATTTCAACAGAGATGCAACATGGTGATGTGATACCAACATGGTCTCATAGTATGCATGTTGTCAATGAGGCTGACAAAGTACACCATGTAGTGCGACACCTGATGTTGAAGTTTTCTTAGACTTTTGCTTTAAGTGGTTTGAGGTGTGCATATGGAGTAGCTATTGTTGACATATCGAGCTCATCTAGTGAGGCAGTGGTGGACACTGATGACCCGCCTGGGGGATAGGACACTTACACCACTAGCATGGTTGGTGAGATCATGGGTGATATGCGGCCAGTGGGATGACAGGCTGTGTGACAGCCATTCTAGAGACTGGCATAGTTATAGCGCCAGCTCATTTAGTTGGGTTCACACTATAGAGAACCCTAGTATGTATTTGGTTGAGTACCTTTTCATATATGTGTACTCTTATCTTTGTATATGGTGTGTTGAGTGTTGTGTGAAGAAGAAGAAGATTTTCAGCCTCTCACATTGTGTGTTCTCTTTTAGGGTTTTGTGAGTGTGTGTGTGCTTGCAAGAGCTCAAGCTCTCTTCTCCCCTGCATCTTTTCATGGTATCAGAGCCTGGTTCATGCTAAAGGCTAAGCTGCAAGCAAGAGAAGCACAGGAAGTGATACAAGGGTAAGAGCTTTATCTACTCTTCCCTATTTGTGTTGGTGAGACTACACCCTTGTCGGGAGCTCTACGGGAGGCACTAGCAAACGATCTCTGATTGAGGAGCTTTCTTCGTGGGAGTAAAGCTACAAGGCAACTATAGTATCCTTTTGGATGAAATTTTTGGGACCGAAAACACGTTTCAGGCACGTTACGACCTCCATTTTTCAGAAAGCAAGCGATTTCGAGCACTGCGAGTAAGTCATCGATTCTCTGCAGAACTCTGTTTGCAGGAAGACAGATTGGTTGTGCAAACATTGTGTGTGCTGCAAGGAGATCAACAGTTGCCATTGGGTGTATGTATGCACATTGAGGTCACTGGTTGTGACATTTGAGTGTAGTACAGTACTGCTACAGAAAATATAGCAGTTTGTGTAGGACAAACCAGAGTGCTGTTTCTGGTAAATTTGTGTGTCTGGCAAGATGTCAAATGATGACATAAACCAAATTGTTGCTGAGAAGCTTGATAAGAACAACTTCCATGCTTTGAGGTTCAAGTTGACAAATTTCTTGATGGGAAAGGTTTATTGGGACTACATAGAAGGTGAGCATGAAGAGGCACCGGAGATACCGGGGATCAATCTGACTGCTGCAGATGTGAAAGAGTTCAAGGATTGGAACCAAGGAGCCAGAAAAGTTATGTATTGGCTCTCTATCAGTATACAAGACACCATGATTGGGCATATACAGGATGCCAAGGCATGGGACACCTTGGTAAAGCTCTATGAAACAAATACCAAGGCACGTAAGATACAGTTGAAGAATGAACTTCATACTATGGAGAAAAAGAGTATGTCTATGAGTGACTATGCATTGAAGATCAAGGGTATTGTGGAATCCCTTGCATCTATTGGCGTTTCAGCAGCAGTAGATGATGATGAAGGTGGAAGTCTGTCTACGTGGTCTCGAGCCACAATACAAGGCGTTCAAGACGTCTATTCAGACTCGGAAAAACATTCCCAATTTCACAAATTTGGTGTCTATGTTGATTATAGAAGAGAAGAGCTTGGGTGAAGACCAACAGTCTTCACAAAACAAAAACAGTTCAGAGCAACAAGCCTTCTACACAAGTTCAGGAAGAGGACGAGGTAGAGGAGGCTGTGGATAAGGCCAAGGAGGTGGCCGAACAGGTAATCAGAATTATAGCCACAGCAGTAGCAACAACAACAGTCCCAGAATTCACAACAACAACAACAACAACACGCAGGTGGAAGAGGCCAATTCAGAGGTAGGGGGAGTCAAAGAGGTCATAGAAATTGGCAAAAGCAGTACAATGATACACGTGGATGCTTTTATTGTGGTGGTAAGCCTGGACATGTGCAGGCAGATTGTTTTATAAGAAGCAGGCTAACATGCAAAATGGGAAATTGCAGCAAAACAACTATGCATCCTCAAGCAAAAACAATGAGGATAATGAAAGGTTGTTTGTTATGCAGCATGTCATTAATGCCATGTCTGAAATGTTGAAGCAGCACATAAAGATGATGTATGGTATGTTGATTCAGGTGCTTCAAACCACATGACAAGTCATGGGGAGTGGTTCAAGGAGATGAAAAACCTTGAAAGACTAGGTTTTGTGGAAACAGGGGATGACACTACTCATCCAATTGCCCATGTTGGAGATGTGCCATTGTCTATGATGCAGGATAGCAAAGTGAAGTACCTTGCAGATGTACTTCATGTTTCGAACATAACAAAGAATCTGGTTTCAGTTGGCTAGATGATTGAGTAGGGTTTGTAGGTTCGGTTTAACCCTGATGGTTGTTATGTTGATGAAGACTTTAAAGACAAGTGCAGGTTGGTTGCAAAAGGCAACAGAGTGGGCAGAATGTTTACATTGAATGTAAACATGCCTGAAGTGAGTGCTGTGATGTTTGCAAATGGTTCAAGAATTTTTGCAAACACAAACATTTGGCATAAAAGAATTGGACATGTGAATGTGCAGAGAATGAAGTCTATGCAGACTAAAGGAATTGTGACAAGGCTGCCAAAGTTTAAAGTTGAAGGTATGCAGAGAATATGTAAAGCATGCCAATTTGGAAAGCAAACAAAGCATGTATTCCCACGTAACAGAAATGTGAGCAGAAATGCACTAGATGTTGTGCATTCAGATGTATGGGGTCCTACGAAGTCCATGTCTATGGGAGGCTGCACGTATTATGTGACATTTATTGATGACCACATAAGGAAAGTGTGGGTATACTTCATGAAGGAGAAGGGTGAGGTGTTCACTCACTTTCAGAATTTCAGAGTTTTGGTTGAAAAGCAAACAGGGAAATATGTAAAGTGCCTAAGGTCAGATGGAGGGGGAGAGTACTTCTCCAATGAGTTCTTTGAATTTTTGAAGAAGAATGGTATTCGGAGACAGTTTACATGCAGATACACTCCGCAGCAAAATGGAGTTGCTGAGTGGAAAAACAGGTACATTGCTGAGATTGCGCGAGCATTGATGGAAGAGAAGAATATGCCACATAGGCTGAGGCTATTTCTACGGCTGTTTACATCATGAACAGGACTCCAACTGCAGCCATACATGATGTAACTCCAGAGGGGGAATTTCGTGAGTTTAATGCTAATTTTTTCTATTTTTATGGTTTAAAATAAGCATTAATAGAAATTTTTACAAAAATACCACATTTTTTATGGTGGATATTTTTGGTAGAATGGATTCCCTAAATTTCTAGAATTTTTAGGATTTTTTTCCTAATTTTTTAAGGAAGTTTTTGAGCATTTTATGATTAAAAATATTTTTTTAATACATTTTTGCCGGTTTTTTCCGCGGGTATGCGATCAAATTTCTATCGATTTTTTGCTGAAATACAGGGGGACAGCATGTTGATGCATGAAATGCTCTCCCGTGTGCGTGGGGTCCTCTCCGCCTCTCAAATCTGATGTTTCCTTCTTTTTTCTGTGAGAAATTCTCTTAAAAAAGTTTAATTTACATTAATCATAATTAATGTTAATTATGATTAAGTAATGTTTAATTAAAAAACTTTAATCAAATGATTAAAGTTAACCCCTCTGTTAACAGAGAGGGGAGGAGAGAGAGAAATGGAATTGAGTAGGAGAGGAGTGAAGGAGTGGAGATGGAGAGGAAAGTGTTTTTTTTCCTCTCCCATCTTTTCTACGCGCAGGCGGGAGGGGGGGCTGCGCTCCAGCCAGCCGACGAAAGTGGTTGAGCCCCTTAGTATGACTGACATTTCTGCAGGGCATTCTCATGTTGATGGTGGAGAGTCTAGTGGCTCAAAGATGAGCCTTGATGAGGAGCTTGGGATACCAGCTATGAGAACACCTAGTGTAAAGAACGCTATGGAAGCCATGAATGCAAAGCTGCGAAGATCTGGGAGAGTAAAGAATCCTGTGCAGAGGTTTACCTATGATGGTTATGTGGCACATCACTATGCATACATGGCAAAAGTTGTACAGGTTGTAGAGCCCACATGCATTGATGAGGCTGTTGGAAATGTGTGTTGGGAGAAAGCTATGGATGAGGAGATGGATGCACTATATGGAAATGAGACTTGGGATTCAGTGCAATTGCCTGAAGGCAAGAAAGCCATTGGATGCAAGTGGGTGTACAAAGTAAAACATAACAGTGATGGAAGCATAAGCAGGTACAAGGCTAGATTGGTAGCCAAAGGATATGTGCAGACATATGGCATTGACTATGAGGAACTTTCAGCCCAGTTGCCAAGATGGCAACAGTGAGAGTTGTGATAGCAGTGGATGCGTCAAAGCAATGGTCTTTACATCATCAGATGGATGTAAAGAATGTATTCTTGCATGGGGATTTGCAAGAAGAGGTGTATGTGTTGCAGCCACCTGGTTATGAGGATGTGAGTCACTTCGAGCATGTTTGCAGGTTGAAGAAAGCCTTGTATGGCTTAAAACAAGCACCAAGAGCATGGTCTGACAAGATTTCTGAATATCTTGTCACTATTGGCTTTCATGTAGCCAATGCAGATTTCTCACTGTATGTGAGACACAGTGATAGAGGGGTTTTGCTTGTTGTCATCTATGTAGATGACTTGATCATTACGGGGGACCATGATGCAGAGATCTCTGATGTAAAGATCTTGCGCTTAGACAGAAGTTTGAGATGAAGGATCTGGGGGAGCTCAGATATTTCTTGGGCATTGAGGTGATTAGGTCACCACATGGTATTGGATACTGCAGAGACAGTATGGCTTGGACATGTTGTCCAAGTATGGTATGACATGCTGTAAGCCTATCTCAGTGCCATTGGATCAGAATGGCAAGTTGAGTGTAGATTCATGAGAGATTTTGGAGGATCCTACTATGTATAGACGCATAGTAGAAAGCTTGATCTACATGACGATCACCAGGCCAGATCTAAGCTATTGTGTTAGGTTGGTGAGTCAGTTTATGTAGGTTCCTCGAAAGCCGCATTTGGATGCATTGAGATGCATACTGAGGTATGTGAGGTCTACTTTGCATTGTGGACTATTTTATGAAACTGGGACAGAGATATGTGTACATGGGTACACAGATGCTGGCTGGGTTGGTAGTATCTCAGATAGAAGATCTACTAGTGGCTTCATGTTTTCTTTGGGGAGTGCTGCTGTGACTTGGAGCAGCAAAAAGTAGCCTATGGTTGCTCTATCCAGTACAGAGGCCGAGTAACAAAGGTGCTACTATGGCAGCATGTGAGGTAGCTTGGTTGAGAAAGCTACTTGCAAATTTGGGTCTATCAGTGGTAGACAAGTTGTCATTTTCTGTGACAACATTAGCAGTATACAGTTGGCCAAGAACCCAGTTTTTCATGCTCGCATGAAGCATATAGAGGTCCACTACCATTTCGTCAGAGAGAAGGTTTTGGCAGGAGACGTTGACCTTGTTTATGTGAGCACACAGGATCAGGTTCTGACATCTTCACCAAAGCATTGGGTACAGAGAAGCTTCGCAGATTCAAGGCTTCACTTGGTGTACATGAGATGCAGTTGAGCTCGAGGGGGAGTGTTGAGATATCGAGCTCATCTAGTGAGGCGGTGGACACTGATGACCCGCCTGGGGGATAGGCCCCACACTTACACCACTGGCATGGTTGGTGAGATCATGGGTGATATGCGGCCAGCGGGATGACATGCTGTGTGACAGTCATTCTAGAGAGACTGGCATAGTTATAGCGCCAGCTCATTTAGTTGGGTTCACACTATAGAGAACCCTAGTATGTATTTGGTTGAGTACCTTTTTATATATGTGTACTCTTATCTTTGTATATGGTGTGTTGAGTGTTGTGTGAAGAAGAAGAAGATTTTCAGACTCTCACCTTGTGTGTTCTCTTTTAGGGTTTTGTGAGTGTGTGTGTGCTTGCAAGAGCTCAAGCTCTCTTCTCCTCTGCATCTTTTCAGCTATAGGATAGTGAAGGCTTGTCGTATTATTGAGTTATGCTTTTCAAAACATCACAAGAAATTTAAAGTTATAATTAAAGAGAATGTGGGGGAGAGAGAGAGAGCTTGAGTTCCTTACAAGAAAACACACACACACACACACACACACACACACACACACGTGCACACACGAGAGAGAGAGATGGATGGCTGAATTTTCTTCTATCTTCGAGTCTCTTCACTATAACCATACAACTAAAAGATAAGAGTACATACATAAAGGGAAAGTACTCTCCTACAACATACAAAGTGGTCGGTCTATAGTGTTAGAGAGAGAGAGAGAGTCAAGGACTATGAGTTTAGAGACTTGAGGCACTGGTCGCAGAATATCAAGTAAGAGGGAAACTTGGTATAGGGTCCAGGTATGCTAGGAGTATTCACTTGAGGGGAGGTGTTGAAGTATACAAGTAAATAGGGTGTGTGCGGGAACAAGCCCTTAGCAAGAGGTTGTAAAAGAGAATCTGTAAATGTGAGAGAACCTGTGAAAAAGTATCCACTAGGAGAGAGAATAAAGGGTAGCATGAGGAGATTTAGGAGGTGTGGAGATATTCTAGGAAGAGGTGGAGAGAATCAAGCAAAAGAGGTGGAGTGAATCAAGGAGAAATCAGTGGAATTGGATGCTTGGATGTAAACTCTATGAATTGAGGCATTGGCCTAATGAGAATTTACTAGTTTTTGATTATCCATGCTTACATTAAGCTATCAGTTAATTACTCACTAATCACATCTTAATTATTATCTAATCTCTTTGTTAATGCTGTTGATTCTAACATTTGATCCACCATAGCTCATCACATCGCTGCAAATTCAACATTTGCCACATAGCGTTGATGCCGATCATCCCGCTCAGACATGCACCCATCCGGTCCACTACCATTTGGGAATCCATTTGGAAATCGTGGTCGCCGAAGTGTTAACAGCCAAAGCCGTCAACGAAAAACACTGCACTCGCACTTAAAATTAAAAGAGAGAAACTCAACTTCATATTACTGAGACGTAAAGAGAATGTGGGGGAGAGGGAGAGCTTCAAACCCTAGCAAGCAAACACACACACACACAAGAGAGGGCAAGACACAAGAGAGAGATGGATGGCTTAATTTTCTTCTATCTTCTTCTTCTCTACTCAACTAACATAACATAAAGATAAGAGTACACACTATATGGGCTAGTACTCAACTACTACTACAACATATAAGGGTCGGTCCATAATGTGAACCCGACTAAATGAGCTAGCGCTATAACTATGCCAGTCTCTAGTAATCCAAAATGGCTATCACACAGCCTGTCATCCCACTATGCCAGTCTCTAGTAATCCAAAATGGCTATCACACAGCCTGTCATCCCACTAGCTGCATATTACCCATAATCTCACCAACCATGCCAGTGGTGTAGATGCGAAAGCTATCACCCAGGCGGGTCATCAATGTCCGTAGCACTAGTTGAAGTCGATATCTCAACACTCCCCCTCGAGCTCAACTCCACACACTACACTCCAAGTAAGCTCCTAAACCTGTGGAGCTTCTCTGTGCACAATGCCTTCGTGATGACGATGTCAGCCACCTAATCCTATGTGTGCTGACATATACCAGATCTACATCTCCTGCTAGAACCTTCTCCCTCACAAAGTGATAATGCACCTCAATGTGCTTTGTTCTAGCATGATATACTGGGTTACTGGCCCTGCTCATGTTGTCACAATATATGACAACTGCCTTATCTACGGGCTCTCCCATGTCATCCCAAGTAGCTTCTGAAACCAAGATACCTCACACGCTACCATAGCAGCACCCCTGTACTCTACCTCTATACTCGGCAAGGCAACTGTTGGCTGCTTCTTACTGCTCCAACTCACAGTAGCACTCCCAAATGAGAACATAAAACCACTAGTATATCTCTTATCTGCAATACTACCAGCCCAATCAGCATCTGTGTACCCATGTAGCTGTATCTCTGTACCAGCCTCATAGAAAAGTCCATAATCAACTATGGACTTTATGTACTTGAGGATCCGTCTAGCCGCATCCAAGTGTGGCTTCCTAGGGGCCTGCATAAACTGCCTCACAAGTCCAACAACATAGCTAAAGTCTAGCCTTGTAAATGTCATGTAGATCAAACTACCCAATGTGCCTGTAGGTAGTGGGGTCCTCCAAAAGCTCACCTGTATCTACAGAAAGCTTTGTGTTCTACTCCAATGGCACTGAAATAGGCTTACAGCCTATCATACCATACTTGGACAACATATCCAAGCCATACTGCCTATGCAATAGCAAAATGCCATGAGGTGATCTCACCACCTCTATGCCCCAAGAAATACCACAACTCACCCAAATCCTTCATCTCAAACTTCTGCTTCAAAAGCATCCTGACATCATGTATGTATGTATCACTATCACCAGTGATACATACATAGATGACTAATAGCATGATCACTCTATCTAGTCATCCACATAGATGACTAATAGCATGATCACTCTATCTATCTTTTTCACATATAGTGAAAAGTCTACATTGGATATCTGAAATCCAATGATAACAAGATACTCCCTGATCTTGTTTGACCATGCTTTGGGTGCCTACTTCAAGCCATACAAAGCTTTGGGTAACCTGCACACAAAATATGGATGTGCATCACTCTCATAACCTGGTGGCTCCATCATGTACACTTCTTGCAAATCACCAATGCAAGAAAGCATTCTTTACATCCACTGACTGTAAAGACCAACCCTTTGCTGCCCCATAGCAATGACATCTCTCATGGTTGCAACCGGGCTGAATGTCTCCTCATAGTCGATGCCATAAGTCTGTGCATCACCCTTGGCAACCAATCTTCCCTTGTACCTGCTCACTGAACCATTAGTATTGTGCTTGACTTTATACACCCACTTACATCCAATTTCCTTCTTTTCCTTAGGCAAAGGCACTAACTCCCATGTTGCATTTGCATCCAATGATGCCATCTCCTCTCACCATGGCATCTTCCCATTTCTTATTTCCAATTTCCTTCTCAAAGCAAGCGGGCTCAAAATCCTGTATTGCTTTTACCATATGTAAGCATAATGATGGGTTGTATATCCATCATATCTCAACCTGTCTCAACAGGGTGTCTAACCCTCATAGACATGCGTACACCTAGAACACTGCCAGGTGTCTTGAAAACAGCCTTGATTCTCCTTACACCAAGAGTAACCACAGACGGAATGCCAAGCTCCTCGTCATCAAGGCTGTGCTCAGAGCCACTAGAGTCACCATCCACATATGAGTGACCTACTGATAGATCAGGCACAAAAAGTTGATCTACCTTTTCCTTCCCTTTCCGTGATACATGTGTACCTGCATCATTCCTCAACCTGCCTGACCATGGGCTAACATTCTCGAGCAATGATATAAAATGAGATCCTCCTACTCAATGAGGCCCTAGACAATTGCGCGTTTAGTAGGGAGAGGTACCCTTGTGACTAGTGACAAATCCATAATAAATCCCTGACATTCTAAAGGCCAAAAATAGAACATAGCATGACATTGATAGTAAACAAGATCAGCAAAAGTGTTGGTAGATATCCAACATAAAAATATTAACATATTAATCAAACAATATATAAACAAACATATAAAAAAGATTAACATATTAATCAAATAGTATATAAACAAACATATAAAAAATCAATTATCATACTTATACAATGAACAGAAAGATTGAAAATCATCAAACCATATGGGATGGGGAATCTCACCCAGATTGGTTCTACGTTGATAATAACCTAACCCATTAGGAACCGAGCGCTCTTAAATTTTATGCAATCCCCCAATGGAGCTGGCTAATTAGAGAGCCAATAAATGCATTAGACAATGGTCAATGTAGGATAACATATAAGTGTTAACAAGAAAAATTCAGAGGTACACAAGAGTTACTACATGTTGAAGCCTCATTATGATAATATAAAATGAGATCCTCTGACTCAATGAGGCCCTAGATGATTGCTCATTTAGCAAGAAGGTGTAACCTTGTGAGCAGTGACAATAAAGCCTTGATATTCTAAAGATAAAAAACAAAATGTTGTGGGACATTGATCGCAAGCACGATCACCAGAAGTATTGGTAGATATCCAACACAAAAAGTTTAACATATTAATCAAACAATGTGTATGAACAAACAGATAAATAATCAATTATCATATCTTCATATAATGAACAAGACAATTAACAAAAAGATTAAATATATATATCTCTATATAATGTATGTTTGTGGTTTTATTTTTTTGTTGCGAGTATTTTCTTGTGAGCTTTTTTGCCATCTGTGAGGATTTTGCGAGCTTTTTCATAACCATAAGCTTATAAGCTTATGAATTACAAAACCTCAAAGCTACCAACCTCCATAGTCATGTACATATAACCCACAATATCCTTATATATTCATGTAATGTAGCAACCCACCAGAATGACTAATAAAAATTGAGCTATGCATATATACATGATGCACATAACACCAAAATGAGGTCCACAAGCTCACAGGATGCTTATTTATATCTCACCAAATTGAAACAATGAGCTATCCATATATACACACATAACACCAAAATGAAAACCATACGCATATAACACCAAATTCAAACCATAAGTAAGCTTGTGCATACTACCAAAATCCAAACCATAAGCTTATAAGCTTATGAATCACAAAACTAAAGCTACTAACCGTGTACATACAACCCACAATATCCTTAGATATTCATGTAATATCCAAATATACATGGTGCACATAACACCAAAATGAGGTCCACAAGCTCATAGGATGCTTATGCATATCTCACCAAATCGAAACAATGAGCTATCCATATATACACACATAACACCAAAATGAAAACCATAAGCACATCACACCAAATCCAAACCATATGCAAGCTTGTGCATACTACCAAAATGATAACCATAACCTCATTAACCATGTATACATACAACCCACAATATCCTTATATATTCATGTAATAGGAAGCCCACCAAAATGACTAATCAAAAATTGAGCTATCCATATATACATGATGCACATAACACCAAAATGAGGTCCACAAGCTTATAGGATGCTTATGAGGTCCAAAATATCCATGTAATAAAAAAGTCCTTATATATCCATGTATACACAATCACTCAACTTGACTAATCACAAATTGAGCTATCCATATATACATGATATGTATAACACCAAAATGAAAATCACAAGCTCATAAGGAAGCTTATGCATATCATACCAAATCCAAACCATGAGCTATCCATATACACGGTGTTCATAACACAAAAATGAGAACCATAATCTCATAGGAAGCTTATGGATATCACACCAAATCCAAACCATAAGCTTATAAGCTTATGTAAAACAAAAAACATCCATGTAATATAGCTGTATGTTAAAATAGGATAAAGTTCACTCATCTTTTGGATCACATGGAACATCCATGAGGACATTGTGTGCAAGATATGTGTCTCCCTCAATGCAAAGACAATGGCGATGCAATTCCTTGCATTGGCATCCCAACTATCCACATCCAGAAGAAAAGACATCAATAACACAATCTCCAAGAACCGTGAAGGTACTAACAAGCCACCTGTCAACCATAAAGATTATTGTTTTCATCAATCCTATAAAAGACCATTCATTTATATACAAATAGATTTGTTTTGGACTTACTTGTAGAAATGCTCCATTCTTTATGCACCCCCACGTATGTAGGAACCACCCACCTTTGTTCATTCAAAGGAGAGTCGATGGCTTGACTCATGCAACATACTGCTTTTGGCATTAAATAGTGTCTTTGATATCTTCTCACCCGCCTCCCAATCCATCTTTGGGAGTGCATGCTTGCCTCGCCAAAAGACTCCCATCAATAAGGTTGCACCTAGAAGAAGCACCACACCATACAAAATTTTGTAGCAATAATACGTGAGACTATGTGATAGAGACAACGCATATATATTAAATAGGTTTAGGCTCTATTGTTTACCTCTTCTCCACACTCCAATAAATAACCATACTCCACAAGAACTGTGTATGTGCAATGTAGAGTGAATCCTCCCTTCTTTGCATGTAGGAATACAGTAGGGAAATGATCTGCCAAGCTACAAGTCACATACCATCCTTCGTCAGCTCTGTGAAGGATGCAGCAAACTGTGTTACTGCGACGGCAGACAAGTCCCTAGAGAACACATTCCAATCTGGGCAACCTAGATCTGGCAATAGCTCAATTGCCAGGCCCATGGGAAAGACATCCCAAACCAATCGGGCCACTTATACACACAGAGCACCATGATGTGAGAGGTCCTTAGCATTAACCTTGCCCAAAAAAGAATTAATCATGTAACCAACAATATGTAATGAAAGTTCATATGATTAATATCCAACTAAGTAGTTAAGACTAAGTTGTATTGACTAAGTTAAGACTAAGTTGTATTGACTGAAGTCCTCACATGTATGTTGCCTCAATAAGCATCGTGACATCTTCCATAATCACGTCCACATGTGTGAAATAGTGCACATCTACAATATCCACATTTATTCCATGAGTGCCATTTTTTTATCAAAATTAAACATGTAGCAAAGTTTAATACCATTTTGGTGTGTTGCTCTTGGTGTCTCTTTGTCTTGTTTTCCTCCCATATGAAAGTCAAGCCCTTTCTTGCTTTGAACTTCACGAGAATGAGATAATTCTGCCATCTGTGGAGGTCTTTTCTTTGCCGTCGAGCCCTCCTCCATTGGAGGTTGTGGATCTTCTTCCATTGGAGGTTGTGGACCATCATCTTCTACATTTTCATCTCTCTCTTTATTGTCTAATGATTCTTGATAAGCCTCATAAGCTTCAACCATATGATTAAACAAATAAACATGAGATTTACAAAAAGACATTTATTGTTGTAACGCATTATAATATGTTACAAGAACACAATACCTGTCCATAACTTGTTAACCCATGGCGGACATTGCGACATACTATATTTTACGTCATTAATTTAAATATTCTGAGTCATGGGCCGGGCTTGTCGGCACCATATGTTAAGGATGAAGGGATTGGGTGATCGCCGATGAGAGGCGCACCTTGGATATCAGTAGGATAAGGGTTAGGGTCGGCCGGCCATGTATGGGCGCCCAAGTGTGAACGGCCAAGTCACCTATATGAGTCAAATGTAACCCTAAAATCCTTATTCTCATGTGTTGTGAATAGAAGAGTGCTCTTGCCTTATCTCCTTGTTTTCCTTCTCCTGCGTGAGAGAGAGAGAGAGAGAGAGAGAGTGAGAGAGCGATCGAGCGCACTGTGTAGCGGCACGGCGAGACGGCGGAGAGGCGGTAGAGCGGCGACGGCGGCTCCTCCTTCACGGCTGCGATGCGGGAATCCTTCAAGGCAGCAGTTAAGCGGTGAGTGACACACCCTTTGGCATTCTGTTTGAGCTTCCTTCCCTGGTTGTATGCTTGTAGCCATTCGTGGCTCGCATACGGTGTCTGGCAAGTCCCCAGCTACGACCTGTGCGGCAAAAGCGCACATTTTTGGCGCCGCTACCGGGGAGTTGCCCTGCACCAAGCTCCAGTTTGCAGCTCGGCTACTGCGTGAAGTTTAATCTACACTGTAGGAAAGGCGTCTGTGTTGCTGTTGAGGTGTTTCTGTGGTTTTCAATCTCTGTTTCTGCAATTTGTCTTCTGTATTCCTGTTTCTTTTGTTATATTTTCGCTCCGCGTGTGGGCGTACGTTCTGTTATCTGGTTTCTGCGTGTGAGAGGGATTTCTGAATCCCCAGATCTGTGCTGTGTGTGCGAACTGCGCCGCGGCCAAGGTTGAACCGTAAGGAAACCCTAGAAAACTTATCCCACAAAAAAACAGAAAATAAAAAATAAGAAAATTATAAAAAAGAAAAAAGAAAAAATTAAATTTTATTTTCAAAGAAAGAACCAAACGTGTGGAGAGGAAAGCTTTTCTAATTGGAGAAAAAATTTTTGAAAAGAAAGAACCCCAATTGACCCACGACCCACGACCACGGCCACGGCCCCGGCCCCGGCCCCGGCCCCGGTCTCGGTCTTTTGATATATATATATAGGAGAGTGAGCCTCCATAGCTTTCTCTCAAGTGAGAGCTTATGGGAAGTCGTGCCCTATATGTAGCCCACTCCCCAAGGAGTAAAGTGAGCATGTGGGATAAAGCCCTCACCCTTTCCTCCACAAGCAAATAGGCTTTTGCCCCTTTCCCCCAAAGGAAACGGACTGTTTTGAGGACTACAAGAGCTCTGGATAGGCAAACACGGTGCTGTAAAGCACACTAGGACCCTTTAAACGATACGCTCGTTTCGAGCTATCACACGTCCTAGTCCAAGTTCGACCGTAAGTAAGGGGGTCAAAAACGGGTTAAAAACAACACAAAAACAAGTAAAAACGGGGTGCGAAACACCTAAGAAACCACTTGTGTGAGTTTCAAGGGTAGTTACCAACGCACGTAGGGTACCCACGTCACATGCATCTACGCTCTGGTCGGGTGCTAGAGCCTGAACCACTAGAAAGCGTTTCAGTCTACGCAGGCTCACACCATCCCTCCACGTTGGCATCTTGGCCTTCGGCTGGAACCCAAGGGAGTGCAACCCAAGATCCACGAATAGTAGATAGTGACTCGTCCTCTGACTCAGAAGCCATGGAAGGACACCCTACCAAGAACCCTGATATAATGTGCAGATAAAACGTGTTCTTAAAGCCAAATTAATGGCATTAAAAGAACTTTTGGAATCTCTTTTCAATTTCCTAAGTTCTCCTTACATTCTATCAAACCACTTTGTGCAAGCTTCTACACTTTCTTCAATTGCATCCAAACCTTTGCATAATATGGAGGCCTTGATTGAGTTTCATTCTAATAAACCATTGGTTTCCAAGTATGTGTCTTTACAGAATGGTAAACTCATTGTTAGTGAGGCATATTTAGAAAAATCTCTTCCCAATGGTTATCAAATGTAATTTGACCACACACACAGGGTGAATAATTGGTGTACTATGGCATGTCATGTTTATGACACCCAAGGTAAATATGGGGTTCAAAAATGTCTACTAATTTGTCATGTCATGTGACATCTCCTGTCTTGTCATTGTATGAATCCTTTCAGTGTGCAAGAACTTATGACAATTGTTGTTTGTGAGATAAAAGAAGAGGACACAAAAAGACAAGTTTTATTTTGGGAGATGTTGAATCGGGAAATGATGGATTGTGGCCATGAAGCAGTAGATTTTTATGGCTTTATGGTGGCAGATGAGGCTCAAGCTAATTGGAGGGTAGTACGTCAAGTCTTCAATGGGGGCCCTAAAGACAAAATGGAGGATCATGAACGTTCATGTCTATTCCATTGGAAGCAAAGCTTGCAAAACGACACACAAAGAAATACATCAAGAAAGACTTGCAACAAAAGCATATTACAATGTGTGATGCATGGAGAAATTATAAAAATAGAGAAGCAGCATTGAAGCAGAGTAGATAGATTAGAAGTTGGTTGAGAGATGGAGCAGTTAAAGATAATCAAGTTCCTCCCATGGATATATGGATGTCTTGGTGGGAAGTCCATATTGCACATTGGGGTAACTTAATGATAGCGGTATGTTATACAAATTAGCTCATACTATTTTGTTCAGTACTAAGGGTTATTTTTAATGATGTCACACATTTCTATGATACAAATTACTTACTTCATTCTAAAACTTAATTCAAAGTTTTGGTGTGTGAAAATTTTAGGTTCAAAAGAGTCCAGTTGAGGAAGCAAACACACCAAGAACAAATCTGGCTGAAAGTATGCATGGTAGTTGGCTTGCTAGTGAGGGATACAAATACAAGATAAACCTGTACGATGCATGTGTATCAAATATGGCAAATGCCCTTCTCCAAAGTGCAAAGCAGTATGCATACATGGTTGGCAGACATATGGGAGATGGACCAAGTTTAGCAACATTACTTCAATAGGGCTACAACTAGGAACTCACCCTCAGCTCCTCAAGTTGCACATGTCATTCATAGTTCTATTGTTGCTAGGACACCAATGTATGAAAAAGAGCAGCCCCTACATGGAGATAAAGAAACGGTGTAACGCAAGCGGCGTTCCAATGGAGTGATTGATGTGGAGGAGCTTGATTCACACCGACCAGGATATGTTGTGGAAAATAGATACAGGATACAAAGAGGATGCAAAACTCCTCACTTCTCTACTCTAGATGCAAACATAAGCAAGGAACCCTCTAAAGATGGAAAGAAACAAGAAGGCAATATGGGAGCCTCTAACAGATCTTCAACAACCAACCCCCACAACACAACTTTCTATCACTGAGCAACATGTGAATCATACCTTTTGGGCTATTCGTAGAACCCCTTTGAATTCAAAGTTGAAATGCCTTAGCTAGACAATAGATAAGACAAAGTGCAACCGTTACATCCAAAACTCATCAAGTGGAGTAGTTGCTCCATATTTTTTTCTCAAAGAAAACATCCTAGACCTGGAAGTTAGAATGAAACATCCTAGGCCAAGGCACAACTAATGTGGTTCTGTAATGATGATGTCACACACACATGGCACCCAGACAACAACATCATTCATAAGCCTCAATGACCCACTCAGTGGCCTGCGGATATTTGGACAAAAATCACTAAAGCTCAAGCTGACATGCTAGAAGTAGCTGGGTTTTGTCTAAAAAGAGCAAGGAATGCAGTAGGCACACATGAGGAAGAAGTCCAAAAACATGGAGCAGGGAATGCATTAGGCACACATGAGGAAGAAATCCAAAAACATGGAGGTGCAAGTAATGTGCGAAGGCCCAAATGGAGACATGGGATCTCACAAGAGGCAAGCAAGAGGATTTCTAGTGCTCTTTCAATGGAGGTTATTTAAATTGAAGAGGATACCATTATCCCACAACAACATTCAGTCTTTCACATGATGACTAGTACCTCAGAGACAACATATGATGTGCATGTAACTACTGAGCCAAGATGAACTTGCCCTGACTTCCAAAAGAGGAAGCAAGGGAACAAGTCATATCTTGCTTGCAAGCACATCTATTGTGTGTTTTTGCATTTTTTTGTCTCCATCAGAATGAGAACATGTTCATGCATCAACCAGTCCTTTCTAGTACAGATCTATATGCTTCTTTAAGTCGTACTAGAACTCTTGCCTAAGGTATTGGTGTTAGATCTCTTGGAAATTATCATGGACCTTTTGACTTTTGACTACGGCTATGTATCTATGGGCCTTTTTGACTTTCACTGTACATGGGCCTTTTGACTTTTGACTTTCACTATATGGGTCTTTTGTGTGTCGGTGTATCACTTCCTAGAAGAATTTACATGCTAAACTATAATACATGGGCCTTTCTACTTTTAGCGCAATCTGTTTTTATTCATAACCATTGAGAACATTCAAATTAATTTCATGTATAAGCATGTAAATTGTGTAAGTCATGGGAAAATTATGTCAAATTGCAAAAAAAGCTCACAAAATCCTCTCAGATACCAAAAAAGCTCGCAAGAAAATGCTCGCAAAAAAAAAATCCCCGTATGTTTGTGCTTTTCACTTACAAGATATACCCATGTGATACACAACATCATTACTTATTTGATTACAATTATTGATAGCTACGGCTATAATAAGAGTTCTACGACTAAGGTATAAAAACTAAAAAGTGTAGATTATTATCATGGGTTATATTTAGATCTAACACCATGCTGAAACATGCTTATATATGAAAGAGTAGTTCAATAAGTGACATTGAAGGTATAAGAATAGCTAAGACTATAATAAGAATGCTACGACTAAGGTATAAATTGAAAAGTGTAGATTACTATCATGGGTTATATTCTAAGCTAACACCAGCTAACATGCTTGTATGAAATACTAGTTCAAGCAGTGGTGGGACAAGTGGTGGACATAGAGTTGGTAGATTCTTTATGTTAAATAAGTGCATTAGTCTAGTGGTATAAAGCACACAGGCTCACTACATCATAGCAACCATCGAGAGACTATTGTGCCAAGTGGGTAGAGGCTTGTGCATCCTAGGAAGAATGATGTAAGATCCACAAGCAAATTAGTCCATTAATAATGACAATGCCTAACATTCTTATGTGAAAGAATAGTCCTAGCCATGTGGTGGACATAGAGTTGGTAGATTCTTTATGTTAAGATTAGTCCATAAGTCTAACTACACTAAAGCACACATCATTGCACAACCATAGTGAGACGAATATACTAACAAGTGGAGCCAGAGTCTGGTGAGCTTCACCTCCCAGCTCTCCTCTTCTAAGTCAATGACGACTTGGGCCATGATAACACAAATGTGATGGTTATGAAACTTTTCTTGTCTAGCCTTAGCTTCTTTTTTAGCCTCTACTAAGGCTTTGGTTTTTTCCCTTCTTGTGGAGCGAGATAGTTTTATAGATGTATTTAATCCTATAGTGTGGATGACTCCGTCGGTCCTCACCAAGGAACTCACGGACTACCGACATAGACACTAGGGTTGGGGGAAAGGGAGTGTGGATCCTCTCAAGGAAGTATACCCACCAAGGACGAGTTAACCTCACTAGCTAGACATGCAAGACCTATTCTCTACACTATCTACCGTGCTCTCTGACCACCACCTAGCACTGCAGTATCCCTACAGGCCTCTCACTCACACCACACCCACCACTCACCTCACACACACACATAGATAGACAAAACACCACAAGAGCATAACACTTTATACCAAAATGCCAAAAATAATGATACAAGAGAGAATGTGCTCCAATAGAGAGTATGTCATACACAAGAGAATGTGCTATAAGAGAGTGTGTGATACACTAACTAATGTGCTACCAACCAGAATGTCCTCTACTGAGAATATGTTGCATGGTCAAGAGAGTGCTCCCCTTAACTCCTCCTTGGGTTTCCTTATCCTTGAGGTCTCAACCCTCATCATGTTGTATAGAGGGGAGATCTTCCACCGTCGAGAAAAGGGAGATGGTGCTCAAGAGGATCTCAAAGAGGATCTCGACCTGCCTTGGGGAAGGGAGAGGGGTGTTGCCTCCATGAGTACTATTAGAGTTGGCCATGCATGTCGTAAGTGCCATTGGTAGTCGGAGGACCCGATTGGTCGAAGATGTCAGAAGGCACCGGCAATGACGGTGGTCGGAAGCGGTTGGAGGGCACCGGTAGTGACGGCGATCGGAGATGTCAAAGGGCACTAGCGGTGACGGCGGTCGGAGCGATCGGAGAGGTGATAGTGGGAGACTCTTGGTGGAGTGTGGAGGACCTAGCTTCTTGTCCACAGGTCACCCACTACTACTCAATTCACCGTCTCAATGAATGCCATATAAAAAACAGGTGGTTCTATGGCAAGCTACACCCCAGGCAAAACATCTAGCAGGAAGGCTCCTAAGCATACCTCATACAATGATACGTCTAGGAAAACCTTCTAGAGAGATACACAATAAATAAAAATGATTCAACTCAGCTCCTAGGCAACTTCATCCAACAAGTTACCTGTGGAAAAAATGATTGAACTAAGCTCTTGGGAAACTTCATCCAGCAAGCCAACTCTGTAATAAGAAAAATGATTGAATGGAGCTCCTGGGAAACTTCATCCAGCAAGCTATCCCTGCCTGTATTACCTATTTGGATTACCATTATAGTCGCCTTCGCCCAAGTAAAGCATTCGGCACAAAGATTACACCTACACCAATAGAAGCACAAACGAACTAAACCATAATCATCACTGGCCACATCGTCCGGGAAAAACTTCCGGCACAAGGTCCAGGCATACAAAGATACAAAATGAAACGTGGCCATCGCCACTACATGCCCGTAGGCAAACAACAAAAATAAAAATACTGAAGACCAAATCAACCATCCTAAGTGGTATGGGACGAGGCCTGCAAAACACGTGTAGGGTTTAGGGTTTAGGCCTACTACTTCCACCATTTGCAAGCTTCTTGGGCCTATTTGCAGCAATTACCTTGTTCAGATCCTTGTCCTCATCCTTTCCACTCTCCACTTGTTGCTTGTCCTCTTCATTACCTCTCTCCCCTTGTTGCTCTACCTCTTTGGGCCAAGCTCATGTCAACTATTCAATGTTGCCGGGTGACATAAAGGGTAGGCTGGAGAGCAAGAGAGTTTTGCATGGTTGCACCCCATGCTAGAAGCTTTTTTACACATTCACTTGACCCACCTTGGGCTGTAAAATGCAAAGGCATGCTACCAAATCCGAGGTTGCTTCAAGATTATCTAAAGGTAGGGGAGGTGCCCACTGTTGGCAGTGTAGTGCATGCAAGTCCTCCCATGAGATGCATCAAAATATTAGGACATTAGCTTCCCCTTCCACCACAGCTCAATGCAAGCTACTCTTCCATGATTGCAAACAAACATCAATGGTGTCTAGTTGTGATGAATCAAGGCATCCACCATAGCCCCATTATCCAAAAGCAACGAAAGCACATCTCATCCACCTCTTCATCACTCAGCTTATCACCAAGATTTGTCATCACGTGATGAAGCTCTACTGTGCAGAAATAAAGCCACTTTGATCCTTGTCACAGAAACCTTGAAAGCCTCCTTAAGTTCCTCTTCATAATTAGTGTCCATCTTTTGGGCCATGAAATTGAGAAACGTCCACCTCGTTAATCATTTCTTGCAAGTTAGCTTCTATTTGGTTTTGGCCAAGCAAGCACATCACAGTTCCCAGTGCTTGGTGATACAACTATCACCATCCTTATCGAAGAGACGAAAGGCTCCCTAGAACTCGGTGGATCTGCTCTCCTCTAAGCTATTTGGGCATAGCGGGAGCTACAAATTAGGATTAGGAATTGAGCTCGAGAGGTTTTGCGCTAGAGAGAGAAGGAGAGGGGTGGAAGGTGAGAGGGGGAGCGAGCGAGCGAGAGAGAGAGAGAGAGAGAGAGAGAGAGGGTGGGGAGGGGAGGGGAGGGGGGCGGTGAGTTGGCCACACGAGTGTTGGTTAGGACGGGGACTAGAGGCTCCCACACCTAAACAAGCCTAGGATTACACACCCATCATCGATCACACTACCCGCACAAGCCACAATCGCAACATCGCCAGCCTTGCCATCAGTGCTAGCATGGCCCACATTCGAAAAAGCTCGTAGCACACCGTCCAAGACTTGTGTGTCTTCCCTCTATGCGGTTTGCTACTAGGTGATGACAAGCGGGCATTAGTGAACTGATCAAGCTGGTTGCCTCAATTGCCAACCAATTGGACTGGCCTTGGCCACCACCGCGAGACTGAGAAATGGTGAGAGGGAGAGGTCGGGGTCAGGTGACAGGGGGAGTGTGGGGGCTGCGCACCGCATGCGAGTGATAGTGGGGCTGGCTGACGAGTGAGAGGTCGGTGGGGTGAGGCGAGAGAGGGGGCTGCACGGTCGATGAGGGAGGGGCATGAGGGGGAACGGTGAAGGAGAGTGGGGGTGGAGGGGGTCGGTGAGTAGCAAAGCAAGGGGGGCAAACGAGGGGGCTTGTTGAGTGAGGAGAGGGGGTCGGTCAGCTGCGCACGCCGGGGGGGGTGTGCGAGTGAGAGGGGGCTGAGAGAAAGAGAGTGGGGGAGATGTTGGTCAGTGGGGGGAGCTGAGGGAGAGAGAGAGAGAGGGGGAGATGTTGGTGAGTGGGGGGAGCTGAGGGAGAGAGGGGGGGCTGGTCGGTGAGGGGGGCATGGGGATCAATGGGGAGTGACGCGAGGGTGGGTGTGCGAGTGAGGGAGAGGGCAAGTGTGTGGTCGGTGGGGAGAGGGGTGGTGTGTGTGGTCGGTGGGCAGCGAGGGAGTGTGGGACGGTGAGGAGGGAAGTGTGCGAGTGAGAGAGAGGGGGGGCGGGTGTGTGTGTGGTCGGTGAGGTGAGGGGGTGAGTGACGGTGAGGAAGAGAGATAAGGGGGGTGGCTACAAAGGAGAGGTCAGTGAGAGAGTGAAAGGGGGGTGGTTGGTGAGGGGGTGGGGTATGGTCGGTGTGGTTGGTGAGGTGAGGTGAGGTGAGGTGATGCAGGAGGGTGCGAGAGAGAGAGAAGGGGAGGGTGAGAAGTGGTCGGTGAGGTGAGGTGACAGAGTGAGAGAGGGGGTGGTTGATGAGGGGGTTGGGTATGATCAGTGAGGTGAGAGGTGGCAGAGGGCAAGGAGAGGCGCGCTTTTTTTCTCTCTTTTTTTGGTTTTGTTTTTTTCTTCGTCTTCTTCTTCTTGTAAAAGAAGAAAGTACTTAGAGGGGGAGTTTTTCTGTTAGTTTGTTTTTTTTGTGGTTTTTTTTGTTTTGTAATGGAGAAAAAAAACTAAGAGGGGGGGAATTTTTTTGGATCGATGAGAAGGGAGGGTTGGGAGTGAGAGGGGAGGGAGGGGTCAGTTGTCAAAGAGAGATAGAGAGAGAGAGAGAGGGAGGGAGGGAGATGAGGGGGGGGACGGTGAGGTGAGTGAGTGGTTAACTGGTGGGTGTGGTGTGAGTGAGAGGCCTATAGAGATACTACGGTGAGCACAGTAGACAATGTAGAGCATAGGTCTTACACATCTAGCTAGTGAGGTCAACTCATCCTTGGCGGGTATACTTCCCTGAGAGGATCCATGATCCCTTTCTCCCAACCCTAGTGTTTGTGTCAGTAGTCCGCAAGTTCCCTGGCGAGGACCAACAGAGTCATCCACAACTAAGACAAAATTTGGTCAGTGGTGGGTGTGAGAGAGAAACGTATTTTGTTTTTGTTTTTTTTACGTGTAATGGAAAAAATTACTCAGAGGCGATTTTTTTTTTGTTTTTGAGAGGCAAATACCTGACACCGACACTTCACAAACACCGGAGTGAGTTGAGGCAGGTGTTCTGCTCAAACCACTAGCCTTGGCCGGCCACATCTTCCAAAGCCCGCTCTATGAAAAGCAAGGGAACCCCATCTTTGATTGTGCAGTGATTGGGGGGTCTGAAGTCTAAATAGATCCTGATCTTGTTGGGCTTCTTTTTTGGAATCACCACTATACGTGACAACCACTCCAAGTGCTCAATGGAAATAATGATACTGGCCTCTTCCATCTTGTCCAGATCTTTCTTCACCACTTCTAAATATTTTGGATTCATGTGGTAAATGCCCTTCCTGACTGGCTGACTGCCTTCTTTTAGTGGAATTTTATGAGTGCAAATGGCTGGTTCTATCCTGGGAGATCCTTGTAGGTCCATGTAAACACATCTTGGTGTTCTTTGAAAAATTTGGTGATTCTCTTAAGAGTGGAAGGGTCCTCCCAAACCTAAGCTACCACTAAGATGGGGTGTGGCTCCTTTGATGTACCCAGGTTCAACTCTTTCACCGCCTCGTGGTAAGTGGTGGGTGGAAGAGGAGCAGTGCCGAGTGCTACTTGATGGAGAGATAAGGGGTCATGGGCTGGGGTGATGTCTAAAGGGAAGTTACCAATACATTCCTCCATCTAGCCAGAAGGTATCTCTTCTACTGGCAAGGCTTCCTCCCTAGTCTTAAGGTACACTGCCCATCGCTCCTTTTGCGAATGCATCTAGGAGGGGTTATAGGCACCTCTGATGACTCCTCTTGAGAGACCTTCTTTCTAGGTTGTTGAGAAAACTTGGTTCCCCTAGACCTATGACCTTTACTACCTCCTACTAAGATACTGGTGCAAAGCTAAAGTGAGCAAGAATTTTGTCCAATCTCATACTGCTACTGCTTCTTCTGAGAGCTCTTCTTCTTGGGACACCTCTTCTTCTTGGGACACCTATTGAATGGGGTATGGGTCCAACTCCACTATGTCCACCATATTGCACTGGAATTTAACCAATTCCACAGAGGTTTTTATGCCTCTCCTTCTTCTAAGCCGAATGGATCCCATGCTTTCTCCCTTCTAAATGGGAATCATGGCATGTAGGGCAGTGCCTCTTGCACTCTCATCAGGGCCTTTTTCCAAGGGCAAGGTCATCGTCCCCTCCGGGTTAGGGATATGCAAGTTGTTCAGGCCGCCCCAATCATAGATCACCCAACCTGCCCTCAACCAAGGCGTTCCAATGAGCAAGCTGTAGGCCCCTCTAGCTGGTGGGAGGTATAACACCACAAAATTCATTTCAAATACTAATCCCTCAAAAGTGATCGAAACTTGCCTAACTAGTCCTAAGGGCATCACTTCCCTCTGTGGTCTGCCACTCTGATAGCAAAGGGAGATGGCTCAATAATTCGGAGACCCAAGGCTTTCCTAGTAGCTTCCGGCATGATGTTAATAGCAGAACCACCATCCAGAATAACCCCTATAATTTGAGTTCCTCCCACGAAGACTGTCACCCTCGGGGCTTCGGTTGATCAGCAGCCACTCCTAGGGCGGTGAGGCATACCCTTGCTTGTTGCATGGGTCGTTTCCCACCCACTACTACTAGATATGGCTTCACCTCCAGTTGCCTTCAAATCCACCCCATGTTGGACCAACCTAGCAGTTTCTCTCCTATTTCCTAGCTCAAACCACATAATTGAGGAAGGGTTATTTCCACCTTTTCCCCTGCCAACACTGCCTCCCAACATAAATTACTAACCTTGGGTTGGGTAGACTCCTCATCTGCCTTTGAAATGTGGTGGTTGGAAAAATGACCAAGGGAGGAACCGCTTCGTTGTCCATGGGTGGTGTTTGAGTAAATTCCTCCACAGCCTCCTTATAAGCTTGTTCCACAATGGATGGGTACACTGCACTATCAGGCGGAGGAGTTGGTGTCTTTGGGGTTCCTTGGGACTAGGTGACCGCTGTCACTATTGGAGTCTCAGCCTTGGGGTATGACACCACTGCTTCCACCATGTTAACTATGACACCACTGCTTCCACCATGTTAACTAGGACACCATGTTAACTAGTGGGATTCTAGGACAATCCCGGTGTAGTGGTCGCAACTTTCCAGGCAATGGAGGCATGGGGGCGAACCCTCTGGTATATTGCATTGAGCTTGTATGTGGCTGCTTCCCCCACAATGATAGCATATAAGAGGCCATGTGGGATTTTTGGGAGGATGGCAATTGGGGAACCTTTGGTTAGGCCAGGCCCCATATGTGTTGTTAGCGGCCGGAGGTACTAGAGGAGCTGCCGCATAGACCACCGGGAGTGGGTTTTGATAGGCTTGGGGTGTTTGTGGGATTGTCATGGGTGGGAGGTACGACTGATAGGTTGGGAGAGTGCCTGCTTGATATGGGATTTGCATAGGCAGGGGGTCATATGTTAGGGTTGCTCTAGGATGAGGGGTACTGGTGTATGCTACCGCGGCTACTTGAGCTCTCTACTAAGGCGATGTGGCCTGCTTGATATGGGATTTGCATAGGCAGGGGGTCGTATGTTAGGGTTGCTCTAGGATGAGGGGTACTGGTGTATGCTACCATGGCTACTTGAGCTCTCTACTAAGGCGATGTGGCCTGGGGTGGTTGAGGGGTTGGTACATAAGTAGCCATGGGGGAGGGAAGGGAATGTGGGGAAGCTAATTAGGAGGGGCCAATGGTGACACGTTTAATATAAGCTTGGGATTGGGGGGCAGCTATTCCTACCAATTGATGGTTCAAGAAGGGTGTTGGGTTTGGTTGGTGGTTTAGAGACCTTGGCGGAAGTTGAAGCACTACTAGTTAGGGTCACCATGTAGTTTTTGGCGAAGGATTAAGCGGGATGGCACCTTGCTTAAGTTTTTGCATAAGTCGGAGGCCCTTGAGGTAGTAACACTCCTTGTCCTCATGGCCCGCCTTTGAGCAAAATGAGAAATATTTCTTGGTGGGACAATCACTTGGAAGATGACCTTGTGAGCTACATACCAGGCACCATGGACTCATCTTAGGATCTTTGGCCTTGAGCTGCTCGATCTCCTTCCTCAGCACTGCCACGACCGTGTCGTCTTATTGTGACTTTTTTAAATCTTCAAGCTCCTTCTTGAGATTGGGTAGCTCATCCAAGAAAGCCAATGTAGACACTACCGTCGGGGCTAGAGGAACTGTTGGAGGAGCCAAAGACATGCCAGGGATAAGTGGGGACCAAGAGGTACTGCGCTCCACCATGAGGTGAGCATTCTCCAATTGTGTAGCTTTGTCTTGGAAGTCTTAGAAGTCTTGGAAGTCTTGGAGGGTGCCTTGGGGTGGAAAGGTCTCTCTCATCTTCATTGTCATTTGAGTAGGGAGTGCACAAAGCACCCACTATTACAGTATGTAGTTTCCAAGATCTTGGGGTAGCCGAGCAACCAAAACTTTAGCTCTTATGACAAGTTGGTCCACTGACTCCCTTGCCTTCATGGAGAGTTGGTTGAGCTCTTGAGTAATGAGGTCGAAGTATTTCCTAGGCCGAAAGATAGCCAAGAATTATAGCCTAAGGGTGGCCCAATCAGCGAAGTGGTTGGTGGGTATTGATTGTAACATCGGTCTACACTTTCTTCTAGAGTTATCGGGAACAAGACCAAGCATGCATCATCTTTGTTGAGCCCTCTTGCGTCACACATAGTGAGGAACCACCACACATGGTCTTTCACATCTTTAGTAATGGTACCTTTGAAGGTTGGTAGTTTCACTTGCATGCAGTTAAGGACAATAACCAATGCCTTTGAAGGTTGGTAGTTTCACTTGCATGCAGTTAAGGACAATAGCCAATGCCTCTAGCCAATGCCTTTGAAGGTTGGTAGTTTCACTTGCATGCAGTTAAGGACAATAGCCAATGCCTCTAGCCCTGGAGCTGCCATAGGGTTAGAAGAGAAAAATGTTGAGGGAAGAGTAAGGGAACGAGGAAGAATGCTATGACGACTAATTTGAAGAGGAGGACAAAGGGGTGAATCACCTCCAGAAGATCTAGTCTTGGGAGGCATACACAACACTCCTCTCACCACAAACAAAAATCACCAAAAAAGAAAAGGAAAATTTTTTCGAGACTATCCTTGACCTCTAGGAGAGTCCCATCGTGATCGCCAAATTTTGTCTTAACTATGGATGACTCCGCCAATCCTCGCCAACAAGGAACTCACAGACTACTGACACAAACACTAGGGTTGGGAGCAGATCCTCTTAGGGAAGTATACCCACAAAGGATGAGTCAACCTCACTGGCTAGACATGCAAGACCTATGCTCTACACTGTCTATCGTGCTCTTCGACCACCCCCTATAGCACCGCAGTATCCCTATAGACCTCTCACTCACACCACACCCACCACCACTGACCACTCACTCACCTCATACACACACAGAGATAGACAAAACACCACAAAAGCATAACACTGTATACCAAAATGCCAAAAAGGATGATATAAGAGAGACTGTGCTCTTCGACCACCCCCTATAGCACCGGAGTATCCCTATAGGCCTCTCACTCACACCACACCCACCACCACTGACCACTCACTCACCTCATACACACACAGAGATAGACAAAACACCACAAGAGCATAACACTGTATACCAAAATGCCAAAAAGGATGATATAAGAGAGACTGTGCTCCAGTAGAGAGTATGTCATACACCATAGAATGTGCTACAAGAGAGTGTGTGATACACCATCTAATGTGCTACCAGCCAGAATGTCCTCTACCGAGAATGTGTTGCACAACCAAGGGAGTGCTCCCCTTAAATCCTCCTTGGGTGTCCTCCTCCTCGAACTCCCAATCCTCATCATGTTGTGTAGAGAGGAGATCTTCTATCAGGAAAAGGGAGTGCTCCCCTTAAATCCTCCTTGGGTGTCCTCCTCCTCGAACTCCCAATCCTCATCATGTTGTGTAGAGGGGAGATCTTCTATCAGGAAAAGGGAGATGGTGCTCATCAAGAGGATCTTGAAGAGGATCTCACCCTGCCTTGGGAAAGGGAGAGGGGTGTTTCCTCCATGAGTACCATTGAAGTTGGCCATGCACATCGTAAGTGCCACTGGTATTTGGAGGACCAATGGTTCAAAGATGTCGAAGGGCACCGGGGCAGTGATAGTGGTCGGAGGGGTTCAGAGGGCACCGACGATGACGGCGATCGGAAATGTCAGAGGGAACTAGTGGTGACGGGCGGTTGGAGGGCACCGACAGTGACGACGGGTAGTTGGAGGGCACCGACAGTGTGACTACGGTCGGAGCGATCGGAGGTGATAGTGGGAGGCTATCGGTGGAGTGTGGAGGACTTGGCTTCTTGTCCACATGTAGGTTCATCCCTCTTTGTGGCCATTAATCTGACTAGTACCTCAGAAAGATTGAGTTCCTTCTACAATTGATGGCAAAAGTCTACATGAGAGTCTATGGCTTTGAATATCAAAGCTAATGGTCTTCATTTCTCCCCTAGAAAAGATACAGATAATATCTTTTTTTAACTTTTTGGGCCCCAAGATACCACGTCTTGGTCATGGATATTGCTTTCAAATTCTAGCAGACATTGCATTGATGCAACATTTAACATATTTATGGAAGTGATTTCCTTGCCATTTATTGCGCCATCTGCTATGGCATACCTTGTGCTTGTTCTCACTGGGAGAATGTCCATAGTTGCAAGAATGTGAATCTAAATTTTAGAGTCTTCAGCCTCTAGAAGTTAGCTAAACTCCAAGCTCTCACATTCTTCATCCAACATTTTATGACAAGTCTGGCAACTCAGCTATGTTATTGTGGTTATCGAGACTTAGACAAAAGGTCCACCACTCGTAGGATGAGTTTTCCATGTTCGTAAGTTTAATTTGAGGGTTTCATTCCTTTTCCAAACATAGATGTGGTCTATGTCCCAATCATAGACCAATTGGGTCGTCTGAGGGTCTACCAAGGATACAGTCATAGGAATTAGGCACACCCTTTAGACCATTTGGGTCTGAAGGGTCTAAAGGGTCTGCCAAGGATACAATCATAGGAATTAGGCTACTCTTAAAAGTTCATGAAGGGTGTGCCAAGGATGTAGTCATAGGATATAGGCTACTATGAAAAGTTTGTCACCACAAAAATGTGGTGGAAACTTGGACCAAAAGTCTTGATTCTCAGATTTCACAATAGCCCCATGGGCTTGACTATCAGGCTGCTCTCATGCTAGTAAAGATGGTTTCCCCTAATTCTTCCAACACTGCTTTTGGTAATGATGTTGACTCTCACCCCTCCATCTAGGATGGCAGTGACTTAGTTGTGCTTGTATTTTATAGGGAGGACAACATTCATGTCGTCACTTTCAAAGTAGTGGCATAGCTTATTCATCGATATCTTTGGTGGAAAGGCGTAGTGAACCAGCTCTTCTTATTCATCGATATCTTTGGTGGAAAGGCTTAGTGAACCAGCTCTTTCTTAGTGGGTTCGTCATTATCTCACTCATCCGAGGAGTCTTGAGTGGATTGTTCTTCCATACCTGCATTTAACTTTCCGTCCATACAGTCCTTTAAGTCCTTCCATATGCTTTGACTTCCTTAAAGTAAGGAGCCAACAAAAATTTGCACTTGGAAGGAAAGAAAGGCGGCGAGTCCAACTATGTCTCTAGGTGTTTGTCCATTATCACTTACATAGCTTTTGAGGCCCAGCTTTTGAGGCCGGTATAAAGAGAATGTGGGGGAGAGGGAGAGCTTCAAACTGGCAAGCAAACACACACACACAAGAGAGAGCAAGACACAAGAGAGAGATGGATAGCTAAATTTTATTCTATCTTCTTCTTCTCTACTCAACCAACATAACATAAAGATAAGAGTACACACTATATGGATTAGTACCTCAACTACTACAACATACAAGGGTCGGTCCATAATGTTAACCCGACTAAATGAGCTGGCACTATAACTATTCCAATCTCTAGTAATCCAAAATGGCTGTCACACAACCTGTCACCCCATTGGCCGCATATCACCCATAATCTCACTAACCATGCCAGTGGTGTAGATGCAGAAGCTATCACCCAGGTGGGTCATCAATGTCCACCATAGTACTAATTGAGCTCAATATCTCAACACTCCCCCTTGAGCTCAACTCCACACACTGCACTCCAAGTAAGATCCTAAACCTGTGGAGCTTCTCTGTGCCCAATGCCTTCGTGAGAAGATGTCAGCCACCTGATCCTCTGTGGGCTGAGATATACCAAATCTACATCTCCTACTACTAGAACCTTCTCCCTCACAAAGTGATAATGCACCTCAATGTGCTTCGTTATGGCATGATATATTGGGTTACTGTCCAACTGTATGCTGCTCATGTTGTCACAATATATGACAACTGCCCTATCCACCACGGGCTCTCCCATGTTACCAAGTAGCTTCTGAAACCAAGCTACCTCCTCACAAGCTAGCATAGTAGCACCCCTATACTCTACCTCTATACTCGACAAGGTAGTTGTTGGCTTCTTCTTACTGCTCCAACTCACAACACCACTCCCAAATGAGAACATAAAACTACTGGTGGATCTCATGTCTACAATACTAACAGTCCAATCAGCCCATCTGTGTACCCATATGCAACTGTATCTCTGTACACTAGCCTCATAGAAAAGTCCATAATCAACTGTGGACTTTGTGTACCTGAGGATCCATATGCAACTGTATCTCTGTACACTAGCCTCATAGAAAAGTCCATAATCAACTGTGGACTTTGTGTACCTGAGGATCCATCTAGCCGCATCCAAGTGTGGCTTCCTAGGGACCTGCATAAACTGACTCACAAGTCCAATAGCATAGCTCAAGTCTGGCCTTGTAATGGTCATGTAGATCAAACTACTCACTATGCGCCTGTATGTAGTGGAGTCCTCCAAAAGCTCACCTGTATCTGCGGCGGCCGGAAAGCTTTGTGTTTTGATCCAATGGCACTAAAATAGGCTTATAGCCTATTATACAATACTTGGACAGCATGTCCAAACATATTGCCTCTGCAATAGCAAAATGCCATGAGGTGATCTCACCACCTCTATGCCCAAGAAATACCGCAACTCACCCAAATCCTTCATCTCAAACTTCTGCTTCAAAAGCATCCTGACATCATGTATATCTGCAATGACACCTGTTCCATGCGCAAACATGGTTGCCTTTATCCTAGGCATGTTCACATCCAAAGTAACATCCTGCCATTTCTGTTACCCTTTGCAACCAAGCGAAACTCATTTTTGAAGTTTTCCAAAACATCCTTGAGGATTAAAACTCACTTGGAGACCCTGCTCAACCATCTATCCAACAGAGACCAGGTTCTTTGTAATATTCAGAACATGAAGTACATCAGCCAAGTACTTCATTTTTCCATCTTGCATATACAATGGCACTTTACCAACATGCGCAATGGGATGCACACTATCATAACCTGGTTTTTCCATTTTCTACATATCTCTAAACAGCTCAGCATGACTGGTCATGTGGTTAGAGGCGCCAAAATCCACATACCATATATCTTGAGATCCTCCAATAGTGGCCTTTCTCGCCACAATCATTACAGGTCCTCTCTGCCCAACTGACGGTCCATCAGGAGAACGAGGGGAGTGTAGGGATCTTCACATGCCTCTCGGCCATCAGGAGAACGAGGGGAGTGTAGGGATCTTCACATGCCTCTCGGCCATCTCTAACAAATCTGCCATTGTGGGGATGTACTTTGAAAAGGGTAGGTCGGTGGGAACAAAGAAGAACTTACACTTGCAAGTGGCTGTCTAGCAAATCAGCCCGCCGTCCTCTTGCTTCTCCTCTTCCTGAACAGTCCCGAATAGTCCACCAATCAGCAACACAACAGCCCCCCCTCTTACTCACACAAATCCCAAGAACTATCAAGAGCCTAGGGCTCTGATACCATGTTAGAATGCGTAGCGGAGATGATGACCAAATCTGGGAACACAAGAGCAAACGCAATGCAGAAAAACAGCACAAGCGAGAGAGATAGAGAGAGAGAGAGAGAGAGAGAGAGAGGCGTGTAACTCTGCTCTATATACACAAAGAAGATCCCGAATATGATATACTTGTGGCAAGGACTGTGGGGGCATTTTATATGACCCCCATACAGCAGTCGGCGGCCTACAGCAGAGGCAGCCCCCGCCGACAGGCTTTGAATCTCCACGACCAGCCACATATACCAGTCGGCCAACTGTCCTAAGTCGGCCAGCACAGAACTGAAGTCGGGTACTTGCAAGTACAGTCGGCCAGCATAGAACTGAAGTCGGGTACTTGTTGTTGCAGGTACAGTCGGCCAGCAAAGAACTGAAGTCGGGTACTTGCAGGTACAGTCGACCGGCATAGAACTGAAGTCAGGTACTTGTTGTTGCAGGTACAGTCGGCTAGAAGATAGAGCCTCCTGCTAGCTCAGGACTGCCATCCAAGCCATAGAAAAATGGAAAAAAATGGGGGAAAAATACGGGGAGTGAGGAAAAATGAGAACAATACCTACAAGGGCGGGCACACCCACAACAAAGGCCTTGGTGTCTACAGAAAGATAGGAGATGACTTCTAACATGCTCGTGGTCTAAGGAGAACCCTGGCTGTTTTGAGGAAACTTGGTAGTGATCTAGGTGTATGCATGTCTACAAGGGTTAGATACCCTTTTGATAAGTTAAGAAATGATGGATATACAGTCCATCATTATGCTTACATGGTTAAAGCAATACAAGAATTGGAGCCCACTTATTTTGAGTAGACATTTAGAAATAAAAAATGGGAAGGTGCCATGAATGAGGGGACGACAGCATTGGATGCAAACGCAGTATGGGAGCTAGTTCTTTTGACTAATAAAAAGAAGGCAATTGGATGTAAGTGGGTGTATAAGGTCAATCATAACGTAGATGGATCCGTGAGCAGGTATAAGGCAAGATTGGTTGCCAAGGGTTATGCACAGACGTCTGCCATTGACCATGAGGAGACATTCAGCCTGGTTACGAGAATGGCAACTATGAAAGATGTCATTGCTATGGCTACCCAACGAAGGGTTGTTGGTCTTTACATCAGATGGATGTAAAGAATGCTTTCTTGCATAGTGATTTGCAAGAAGAAGTATACATGATGTAGCTACTAGCTTATAAGAGTGATGCAAACCTAGATTTTGTGTTCAAGTTACGTAAAGCTTTGTATGGCTTGTATGACAGTGATGACTTTCCCAGATTTTATACTTATATGGATTGAAGTAGGCACCTAGAGTAGCATGGGAAAACAAGATCGGGGAGTATCTTGTCACCATTGGATTTCAGATATCTAACGTAGATTTTTCACTTTATGTGAAAAGATAGATAGAGGGACTATGCTATTAGTCATTTATGTAGATGACTTAATTATCACTAGTGATAGTGATGCTGACATACATGATGTCATGAGACTTTTGAAGCAAAATTCTGAGATGAAGGATTTGGGTGATCTGCAATGTTTCTTGGGCATAGAGATGGTGAGATCACCTCATGGCATTTTACTATTACAAAGGCAGTATAGCTGGACATCTTTTCCAAGTATGGTATGATAGGCTGTTTCAATGCCATTGGAGCAGAACAAAAAGTTTCCATAGATACAGGTGAGCTTTTGCTTTTGTGGAAGAGTGTCCATGGTTGCCAAGACATGAACTCAATCATTAGAGCTGTCAGAGTGTCCATGGTTTCCCACCAAGACATGAAACCAATCCTTAGATTTGTTAGGCTCTAGAAGAGATGGCTCATAATCCTCATGGTTCTCATTTCCAATAAGTTGTTACAACATTTGTACATGTTGAATTGAGGAAGTTTAGACAGTTGTCTCACTCATTGGTGAGAATTCCTCGACCCACAAGATGAGTCTTCCCTGTTTTCAATTCTATTTTCAAATATTGGTTACCTTTGTATTGGTTTCCTGTTTTCAAGTCTATTTTCAAGTATTGGTTACCTTTGTATTGGTTTCCTGTTTTCAAGTCTATTTTCAAGTATTAGTTCCCTATTTTCAAGTCTATTTTCAAGTATTGGTTCCCTATTTTCAAGTATTGGTTACCTTTGTATGTGTAAATGTGATCAATTTCCTGATTGTGGAGAACTAGCCTTGCTTCTCTTATGGACTTCCAAGGATTGTGGTGTACGACCCTTTCCTCTGGAAATCCATCATCAAAATGTGTGGTGGAAGCTTAGCCCAAAGGTCTCAATTGTGAACTAGCCTTGCTTCTCTTATGGCTTTCCAAGGATTATGGTGTACAACCCTCTCCTTTGAAAATCCATCACCACAAATGTGTGATGGAATCTTAGTCCAAATATCTCAATCTTTGCATCTTGCAGGACATCTAAGTGTTTTTCTATGTTCTCATCGCGGCAGGAATGACCACAAAGCTTGTGCCTTCTCTACAAGTGGTGGGCTTCCCCAAGCCTCCAAATAATCCTTGGTGATTATTGGATGGGATTCCCTAAGCATGCCAATTATCCTTTTGGTGATTATGCTATCACTAGCACACCACCATCCAAGATCATGGTAGATTTGCTTTATGTTTCTACTTACAATCTCACCACCAATCAGGGAATTGGAAAGGATGATGAGAACAAAAAGGAGGTGACCATCCAACTTAGTGTGAACATGGTCTGCATTGTACTCATCCTGTTATTGATAATATGCAAGAAGTTAAAGAAGCACAAGCTCACAAACAAGAACAAGGAAATGTTGGGAGCTATTAAGTGGGTCATAAGCAAAAGGGATTTGAGTATAACAATCTCAATCTAGAGTATGTAGTTCTTGCCCATTGTAGTTGATTACAACTATGAAGAGCTGGTAGATTGCTAAGATGAGCATGGCTCACCAAATCAACCAAGGCCAACCTCCTATTAACTAGATGAACTACTTTTAGAAAAAAATTCAGATGGTTTGCAAGACCCTTCAAGATGAATTGAACCAAATAGATGTTTTAGTGGAAAGCTAAAATAGAGTGCTTACAAGGTAACAAACACTAGAAAGACCTAGAGACCATGATAGTAATGCACAAGGTGGTAGAAGATAACCAGTTAGAGATAAGAAGGGCTAGAATGACTAAGAAGGGAGCATGAACCTTAGTTAAAGTTGTATTTGAACACTAGGCACTCAATAATTGGGTATTGCTTTTCTATTGGTTTGGGATGTATTTCTTGGATCAATAAGATGCAATTAAAGACATGCTAGATTTTAGTGCCATTTTCTTTGATCTCACTAATGAAAATTATAAATGGATGCTTTTTTTTAGCATCATGTCTAGCTATGCAAAATTTGAAACATGAAGTGTTTCTTTTAACATTATTTCATTTTTCCATTAAAATTTCCAACATGGTAGAACATTTTTTTATACACTTTATCTCACAATGTTTCATTCGCATCTTGGTTTCTTTCACATTATATGAAGAGACAACTTATATTCTCATGAATGACTGCTTAGAGGTAAAATCACATCATGATCAGTGTTAAAATCTTGCATAATCAAGAATTTTGTGGGGTTTACCATCAAAGAGCACTAAAAGATTATTAGCATGATTGCTACTAGGGTGATCAAGCCGACCACATAAGAACGGTATCCCTAAATGGAGTGTTTTTTGACATATTATTATAATAATTACAAGCTCATACAACACCTTCGAAAATGCAAGTGTGCTAAAGTAGTGCTAAAGTTTAAAAGCAGTGTGCTAAAGTTTGTGATAGAGTAGTGTGCTAAAGTAGTTTGCTAAAGTAGAACTTTGAGGATTTTGGGGGTTTCATAATTAGTTTGCAAAAGTAATGCATTATAAGCTTTGTACATAAAGTTGGCTTACAACTTTATTAAAGGTTGTGTGTTGGAAGGTGAAACATCTCAAAAGGGATAAAAGTGTTTCCTCATACCATAGGAGGGATAGAGCACATAGGGGCTAGAAGTTTGGTATAACCCCTATAATTCCTATGGGTAAAGCTTGGGACAAGGCTCAAATGGGCTATCATTTTCATATAAACCCTCTAATCTCTCTGGAAATAAATTGGTAAGCCTTGAGAGTAGGGTCTTTTTAAGGCTCTTTACACATACACCCACCTTGGGAGTAGGGTCTTTTTAAGGCTCTTTACACATACACCCACCTTCATGTGATAGACATCCCAAACTTTTTGGTTACAATCTTCCAAATCTGTGTAAAGACCCTCCTACGGCCCCTTTGCATGTAAACAAAATATGAAATTGGTAAATTATTTTTTAAGGATATTCCAAAAGACACATATGATTTGGGTTTTTAGTGTTGTGAACTCAACCCCTCCTTGTCAACAAAGGTTGAGATTATTTTTTAAGGATATTCCAAAAGACACATATGATTTGGGTTTTTAGTGTTGTGAACTCAACCCCTCCTTGTCAACAAAGGTTGAGATTGCGAATCATAAGAAATGGGAATAGGCCCTAAGCATCTCTATGGAGAAACTGTGTATTTTGCATGTAAAACAACCAAGGATCTTTATAGCATGTATTGTAAGGAATGATTTTCATACATTTTAGTCCTAAAACTAGCATTTAGCATGCATTCTTCTTATACAAACTAATTGATTTCATGAGTAGTTGAAATAGAGGTTTCTATGGAGCATTGGTCCTAAGTCGTCTTAGATTTTTTATATATGTATATATATTTAGGGCCATTTTGTTTGTTGCATATATGAATGTGGGGGGAAAACCCATGATTTAAAATATATATTTAAAAATTCAAGTTGAGAGTCTCATTAATTGTAAACTTTGCTAGGTTGCAAAAGAAAAATTTGAAACATTGCATTGATAATATATATATATATATATATATATATATAGTTGTGAGAAAAAATTTACTCACACATCTTTTCGTTTCCTTTCCACCCCTTATTGTGAGAGCTCACAGGAGAGCCCCAGAAGTTGCCATCAATTTGCTTTTTATTTTTATTTTTTTGATTCGGCACCAAATAACAAGGTCCAAGTGCCGCATATATAAAAGGAAAAGGGGCCAACGAGACAAACAAGCAGATACCTATTGGCTGCGTATCCTTCCTACACGAGCGCTCGTGCGTGCGTGTGTGAGAGAGAGTGAACCTTCAACTGCCACGTGGATGCACAACCCTTCCTCCTTTGAGGAGTCGGTCAAAGGCGCTCGTGCCGTGCACAGCGTTGAGATTCCATGTCTAACACACGTGTCTAATATACGTGTCATGTATGTTGACGGACCCACGCTCTACATTTATAAAAAAAACTTTCTTTTTTGTTTTTCTTTTTGGCTACTAATCTACTATTTTTATTACAACAGAGTGAGAGGATGGGCAAGAGGGTAGAGAGAGAATGAAAGGACGAGAGGGTGTGTATGTATGTCTATGAGAGAGAGTGAGAAAGAGAAATATTGAGAGAATGAGTAAGAATACACTATAAGGGCCTTTTCCCACGGCTAACTTAACTTGGTGATTAGGGAGAAAGGTTTGCACTCCACAACCAATGTTTACATAAAGCTAATGTGTGTGGCTAAGTTTTCAAAAATTTTGATTTTGTAACAATTACAATTTCTCTTGGTCAAGTTACCTAGAAACTTGCTACCACCATGGTCCACTCCTAATTGGTGCTATGTGGAAAAAGACTATAATGTTGTTCTCTCTCTTCTAGCACAGTGTCTAGGTGAACTTCCTTGAAATTAGCTAGAAGCTGTGATATGATTTTTCTTCTAAAAGTAGGACATGTCCACGTGTGTGTGTGTGTGTGTGTGTGTGTGTGTGTGTGTGTGTGTGTGTGTGTGTGTGAGAGAGAGAGAGAGAGAGAGAGAGAGAGAGGGGTCGGTTCTATAGTGATTGCTTGTGGTTTCAAACTAGGAGTTAACCTTGCAACTCCTCGGCAATCAATTTTGAGTTTTGATTAACATTTGAATTGAGAGAGAGAGTTTTGGATTTTTGGTTGCTTACTTTTGTTAAAAATGAATAAATAAGAGAACTTGTATTCTTGGAAATTCTAAGGAAAAAAAATTCCAAGAAAAAAATATAAAAATTCCTATTAAGGGGTAAAGATTTGTGTGCGTGCGTTGTGGGGAGGGATAAGAGGAGGTTGATTTCATTTAATTTGCTATTTATTTTTCATCTTTGATAAGACTGCATTATTTAGGCCTTCATTTCACAAAAGAAAGATCAAGCCCACCTACTTTCATTTTCTTCTTTGGAAAGATACACCCTCCTTTCAAGCTTTTCTAAAGATACTCTTTTGGGAATTGGAACAGTTCAAAAATATCGTGAAGGTCTATTTGGTAATAATAACAAAACCATTTTGAGAGAATGATAAGGAAAGATGGTGTGTTTACAAAGGAGCATAAGACATAGTAATTGTCATTAGGTTGTGCAAACAAAACGAGAACGACTAATATTGTCCAAAGTACTCAAATTGCTAGTATTTGCGAAACTCTGGGAATTTATCTTGTGAGTTTCACACCTCATTATCAATGTGAAAAAGCTACTCTCATAGCTGGTTTATTAATGGACAAGAGGAGGACACACACACACATAAAGAGAGACTCTTAACACGATAGCCAAGCCAATGGACCATGGTTTCAAACCAAGTACATGTGTGATCAAGATGGGATTGGAATTGGAGATCTCTCAATTTGGGGGCTTGATACATGAACACGCTCGCATGTGTGTGTGTGTGTGTGTGTGTGCACGCGCGCGCGCGCATGCGTGTGCAGGCATGTGTGTGTGTAAGTGCATGCGTGTTTGCGCGTGTGAGTGTGTGTGTGGCACATCTTACCTTAGGGCTAACCTAAAATATCTAGGTAGTATAGCAGCAAAGGGGTACACAACCAAGATAGCCTACCATGAGAAGGTTGGTGAGGGATGTGCATGCAAGAGCAGTGGGGCCGGTTTGCATCTAGTAAAGCAGATCATGGGAAGCCTACATTGGAAAGGACCTTCTACACGGGCTCACCTTTTTCCCAATGCTATTTATTGCAAATTTTGGGCATCATAGGTGGACCTTTGTTGCAAATTTTGGGCATCATAGGTGGACCTTTGCAAGGTAGAACTAGCCACCAAGCAGCAACATGGGTGCATATATATACTCCCAATCATCTGTGAGAAGACCTACTTGAAAGGTGCCGATACTCGATCCTCCCTATGGACAACTCCTTGTGAAGTGTACTCCAAGTAATACACCCCACAATACACCGAAGAAAACACAGCAACCTTTGTGCAACCAACTACTGACAAAGCTATCTACGATGAGACCTCATCTTCCGACATGACCTCTAGTGATGAAAACACATCCACTAACATGCACATATCTTAGAGACTATATGAATATAAGCCATAGTTTTTGCTTCAATGTATCAACAAAGGTATTATTTGGAATGGACATAGTGGTCTAGACATATAAGTGCCAAGCAATATTGATGGATACATATTTAGTGCAACTCTTCTTGGGAGTATTGATCTTGGTTCTCCTTCTTCCTTTAGGGTGCATTGGACTTGACACACATAGGTATTATGATCCATCTCCACCAATACAACAATGGCTGGAGTGTGGATAGTGGAGTTTTGCCAACCATTGTCGTGAGCATTCTGCTTGTGGGCTACCAAAGGATAATCAATGACAAATAAAATGTATTGGATCAAGCAAGAGTTGATAATCTGCAGTTTTCTTTGTATTGGATGCAAAGCTGTCTCACAATGTTTACATGGTTCTTTCCTTTTATGGATGGACACTATAAATGAGGACAATTGATCACACCTTAACTTAGGACTGACCTAGAACATGTTATAGGAACAGACGGGCACAGCCGAGACAAGATTGGGCTGTCCATAACTTATGCATACTGGCTTGATTACTCTATGCCTAGCTTGCACGCACATGAATTTGTTCAGAAGTGCTTGAGCTGTGATTTCACGTCTTCATTTCTCAATCATTTTTTGTCCTGGAGATTCAGTTGTTATACTTTCTTGTACATAATACATCGTAGTTTTGCACGCTCTCACATGGGCACAAGGGTTATGCAATGTGTGTGTGTGTGTGTGAAAGAGAGAGAGAGAGAGAGAGAGAGAGAGAGTTCCCAGGAGATGAGATCCCATTTTTATCTAAACATTTAAAAAAAACCAATTATGAACTTTGAAGCCCCAAATAAATCAACACCATATCCTTGGTTTAGGAAGAGCGGATAATGCTTATTTACTAAGAGGCTATTTCTTTAAGGCGACTACATTGAGATGTTTGTTTTGGACGGGCTCCATTGCATCACATTCAGAAGACTAAAACTGAAGCCTCAAAACCATAACAGATAACAGATGACAGGTAATACCAGAACAAAAATATGCAGATAACATCAGAACAAAAACAGACTACTTAAGCTCCAAAACCATGGCTGATAACAGAGAATACTGCAACAAAAATAGACTGTTGATCCTAACCAAAACTTGTGGCAGCTCACTGCTAATCTGAAAAGGTTTTATTTTCCCACATGTTTGGGAGGAAAAAAAAAAAGTAGACCCCAAGGTCTCACATCTCCGCATATGTGATGACGTGTCCACGTAAAAGTCATAGCCTCTTCAGCTGATTCTCTTCAGCATTACTCCTAGAATCATATGTTACAGAGAGAACCCAATGCCTCTTGTCTTATTCAAAAAGCCGCTTTTGAGTAGTCCAAGTTATGTGATGAAAACATAAACAAACCAAAAATCCTTGCACACTAAGTGGTTAGTGAAATCAATAAGCCTTTATATCATTCCTTGATATTATATCATGCAGCAAGATCTCTCCCCCCAGAACCAAACTGGTTGTTTAGCTCCTGGTGTGTAGAAATCTGATTTTGGTGTGAAAAAAGGGTGATGGGAGGGTCAGTGGACTCTACTAGTGTGGTGGTAGTGTCGTCCAGCGGTGGTGGCCGGATAGTCAAAGAGTAAAATCCTTACTGTTTTGCCTGCAATCCACCATAAGAAGCTTTGTGAGACAAAGAGAAAAAGGTTATATTTGCATGATTATACACACACCTACACGCACGCACACACGCATGAAATTCTTTGACATTTGCCTTGGAGGCATTATAATGCGCACTTGCATGCACATGAGATAAATTTTAAGATCATTTGCCTAGCTCTATCCCAAAGGAATAAAAAAAGGTGCGATGTGTTTCTAAAACCACCTTAAAAAGGCATATTTACCTGTGAATAGAGAAAGGTTCCCAAAATTGCAACTGCCGCACCAACTGCGTTGATAGGCCGGACTGCAGTATGGAAGATTATAATTGATGACACTATGACTGACACCCGCTTCATTGTGTTACCAACACTGAAGGTTAGTGGTGAGATCTCATCCAGAGACATGTACGAGACTTGGTTGTAGAGATGATAGAACACGCTCTGAGCCACCACCCACCTAAACATGAAAGAAGCTTGGCCTTCATACCAACAAAATCAAGACAAAGTGGCATGCTAACCGTGGAAAACAATTGACAAGGGACAATTTCCAACCACTTACCATGCAACATGAGGGCCAATTGTCTGAACGGCCGACTGCCATCCTTCTACCCAGAGCTTGGGACCCTCCACAGCAAAGGCAAATGGAGTCAAAAAAACTAAGGAGAGGATCGAAAGGCATGCATAGTAGTTCATCCCTCCCACCGACTTTCCTTTCATGCCCTTTTTGGAAAAAATATTACGGAACACAAATGCCAAGTTGGAGATCATGGCACCCATAAACCCTGCATAGATCGGGCGGTATTTCAGATGCAGACTCACTTAATCCACAATATAACTGGGACGAGCTTAAGTTCTGCGATACCTGTCATGTTGAAGTTGAGTTCTGTTAAGGCTGCAAGACCACAGCCTCCAATGATGGGGATTAGAGAGAGGTAAACTGGCAGGGGGAAGTGTTCGCCTAGAATGAATCGTGAAACCAATACACTAAAAGCTGGTTCAGCACTCTTTATGATGTGGGTGAAAGAAACTGCTACCTTGGACATGCTCACGGTGGCAGCAACATGGCCAATTGTATGTGCCAAGGCAACCTGAGCAAAGAAAAAGGAACCGAATAAACCAATGGTGATGTGGCCACACCATTAACTGGTTCACCTAGCATTTTGTTTGAATGTGCAAAGAATTTTGCAGATACAAATTTGATTTCCACGCATGCATGCCAGACACACATACGGTTCTAAAGCATAGCAAAGAAGAGTGCTATCTTGGCTTGCAAAAGTACTTACTACTCGCAGACCACAAACACATGAAAAAGGAACCCCCCCCCCCCCCCTTCCCGCCCGCATGAAATAAAAAATAAAAATTATAAATTAAATACCTACAAATAGTGTCATAGCAGCTATTAAGTCAGTTCAAAAGTTTACAAGCCACTTCTCTACTGAAATCCAGAGCTAAGCTTTTGAGATTAGCCAAAACTTGGCAGTGGTTCATTGTTTATTACCTGCTCTCTAAAGGTCTGTTCATCTTCTACATAATTTATCAGCATACGGCATTAGGCTTATTATAGAACCACTCCACCTGGGGAAGGGAGAGGAGTTGGTTTCCTGTGACAGATGGTCGTGAAATCTAACCCATTCTCTAGTAGGGGGATGTGTGTGTGTGTGTGTGGGTTGGGGGTGGCTTTGGGGGGGAAGGGGGATCTCTAAAACCAACAATGACAGTTCTTTGCATTAGACTTGGCTCTGCATGGCCCAAAGGCAAGTTGTGGCAATTCTTCACAAATTTACATTTACAATCACAATTTCACATCACTTCGTTGACTGTCAACCTTCCGAGCAAATTTTTTCCATACTTACTGGTGCAAGAGCTTTCCAAAAATCGAGATCAACGTCAGGAGTTTCAGCAATCCGGGTAACCCAAGAAGCAATCATTATCAACGAGCCAGCAGCGAGTGAAAGTGTGGAGGTCAACCATGGGTAGGGGAAAACATTCAGCACCTTCTTGTTGTAGATGTTGAAAACCACATTCAAAGCCCACCATGTGGCAAAATAGATCCCGATCTTGATCCTCCGGCCAACTTGCTGAGCCGCTTCCTCTTTTGATTCGATGATGGCATCGGACGATCCTTCTGGAAAGACATCTGATTTGCCTGCTTCATATGCTTTGGCCCTAACAGTGAGAGCTGTTTTATGCGATGGCCCAAATCCAACATGGCCCAAACCCTTGCAAGGCAAAGAATTTCCTGAGAGAAAGGCCTTTCTAGAGAGGTTTAGCATAGACTGGCCATGAAATCTTGCAATCCTAGCATTTCTGAGCAGAGGCTTGCAAATCAAGCCAGATTGGGCCCTGATCTGAGATGAAATTTTGCTGGTTGCAGCAAAAGATTCTGTCAAACTGGCTGTTTCCCCAATCATGATGCAGCTACTTGCCATGTTAATTCTCTGTTACAAACAACCCAAAAGCCTTCAAAACATAGATCTATGTAAGTATGTAAATGTGAGTCTAAATTCTAAACTTTATGAAAAAATATTCATGATTTCTCTCTAAATAATAGGTTTCAAAATTTTAAACATGCATCTGTCCCATACATATGTATAATTTATGAAAATTTTCTCACAGTCATGTGGTATAATCATTGTATGGCATGGGCTTAGACATGTATTGGATAATTGCTCAGTAAACCAAATAAATGCAAACGCACCCACATACAGAACGTCACAGATTTTTTTTAAAAAAATCAGCCATTTCCGCCCTCAAAATCACGAGATCAAAGAGCCCATCAAGGACCCATGTAAGAGCATTGAAATTAAGTAAAATTGGCACAGAAATGCGGAATCTGTACAAGACCCAAAAAACAGAAAAGGAAAGGCAGGAAAGGGAGAAAGGAAAGGCGATCACCTTGAAGGCTTGTGTGAAAGGAGTCTGTGACAGTCTGCTCAAAAGAGACGGAGAAATCTGTGCGTTTCTTGCTTTTTCGAGGGTGGGTGGGTTGGTTGGTGGGTTTCGATCAGCTACACAAAACCAGCAAGGAAACCAAAGGTGGTGGTGAGCAAATCGATGAAGAGAGAAGAAGAAGAAGAAGGAGCACACCAAAAAGTCGCCAGCTATTCTTTTCTTCTCTCTTGCCGAAAAGGAGAAAAAAAACTGCCTCTTAACCCTACCCTTAACCCGACTTCTTTATCTACTAATCCCAGCTAATGATCATCCTAACTCCCATTAACAAACCTCTCTCAATCCTGATTAACGCTCATTTAACTAACCTCTCTTAATCAATGCCATATTGATTAACCCCCATTAACTAGCTTCTCTACTGACTTTAATAGCCCCCCCCTCTCTCTCTCTCTCTCTCTCTCTCTCTCAATACCGTTAGTCGTATATGCCCTCGTGTTGCATTCTATTATCGACGTTGATACCCCTCTCTCTCTCTCTCTCTCTACTACCTTGAATTAACCTCTCCCAATTAACCCCTCACCCCATTTAATTAACCTCTCCTTTTTTTAAATTAACCTCTCCTAATTTATGCCATATTGATGCTAAGGTTATTCTCCTCATATATGTAGCTTTTAAATGTCTTTTTTTTGGGGGGGGCATGGGAGAAACCTAGGTGTGCACAATACAATATTATATGCATGTATTCTTTTTCTTTTTTTTTGGAAAATGTAAATCTCATTACATTTAATAACATACAAGGTCCCACATCCTTTATGTTCTTGGACCATGGGCCTCTTCTGCATTTTATATATTCTTTGTGCACTACATGGCACAAAGTGTTTTCAAAAGACACACATGTATTTATAGATGTGTTGGAACTTGGTATACTACTTCCATACCTCTGAGAGGTAAAAGGGCTAACTTAGTGACCCTTCAAAATTTTACTAAGAGTTTTTTTATCTATCTACTCTCACCATCGCTTTTGCTATTATTGCTCTTGCTAGATTGGTAGAATACGAAATTGAAGAGTTGAAAAAAGATAATAATTTGAAACCATTAAAATGTAGTGACCTGATAATGTTACAAAATTGAAGAGTTGAAAAAAGATAATAATTGGAACTACTAAAATGTAATGACCTGATAATGTTACACCGCTATGGTAATTTAGCAACAACAAAGAGCCAATATAACTTAGAAAGAATGCAACATTATTGGAGTGGAAATTTTACGAAAATGTGAGGATGGGATTGTTATTGTCCTAGCTACCCTTTTCTTATTGCCCCCTTTATGCTAGTTACGTTGGTATACAAACTATGATGTCAAACAAAAATATTGCCCTTAATCCTCATGTCATCCAACAATTTTATGAAGACACGTGGCATAATTTTATGAAGACACGTGGCTTTATAACGCATGAAAGACCCCTAACTTGAGATTTTGTTATGCACGCATATAGATACACACATGTTTAGGTAGGTATATTAGTAGACAAATTTCAATTGTTTGAAATTTCCTACATTTCAGTTTATGGACCCTCATAGCTATTATAAAGAAATGCATAGACAAGTATCAATCAATATAGATGCATAGAACATGGAGTAATTTAAATGTTGTGCTTTTCCCATTCAAATAGTACCTTAGGTCCCCACTTTGAGTGAGTTCATCTACACACTCCACCTCCAATAACATTAATGAAGCCTCAATCCTACCATGGAAGAGTAACATAAAAAATATAAATTTTCATTTTTTAGCTCATGTCACCTTTGTGAGTATCAAAGTGGCATTCACATTGTTTTACCCTACAACCTCATTGGAATGGTCTTTTCATACCCTCCCTTTGAAGTCAATTAAGTGGTCATACACCATTGTGCTCTCCTTCTTTAAAGAGAATCTCTAGTCAGTAAGTGGTCATTTTGGTTTACTAGAGCTGAAGTTACATAAATTGGTCACATAAGAATTAAGATGAAGGGGTAAGAAACCCTAAAGATTAAAAAGTTACACTAAAATTTAGTAAAATATCTCATCGATTCACCAACCATCATAAGCTAGGTGCCTTTTTAGAAAACAAAAAGTTACTAGTTACAAGCGAATAAGAAAGAACTGCCATCAAAACATGATTCGTTGATCCCTTTTTGGTTTTTTGATGTCACTGATTGTATGCAACATACAATTCTAAATTTGGAGCAAGGGAAAACTTATAAAATCGTTTTCTTTGCTAGCCAAATTCAAGTGTGTCATTTATGAAAGCACGGGCTTTTACTACCTCTATTTTGTTTATGCTACTTCACATAATTCTTTTAGGTCATAATGGTCACTAAATTTAAGAAGGACAAGAAATATAGTTATAATTTCTCATTAAACTCATTAAACTACAGATCTATCCAATCTTAGACAACACTCGCCATTCAGAGACTAAATCTTTCCAACATTATCCATAATAGTTATATACAAATAATTTAAACACACTTGATTATTTAAGCAAATGCCAATTTTCAAGGAGATGTAGGTATTGTCCATAATAGTTGTATATAAATAATCTAAACACACTTTGATAATATAAATAATTTAGGTATTGTGCATAATAGTTGTATATAAGTAATCTAAACACACTTGATTATTTAAGCAAGCACTAGTTTTCAAGGAGCTGAATATGAACATTTAAGAAAACACTAGTTTTCAAGAAGATGTAGGTATTGTTCTTACATTGGAATATATATCATGGTTTATACATCTAGAAGGAGTATGTATTTTAACTATTTCAAAGGAGATGTAGGTATACTATGGTTTATACATCTAGAAGAAGTGTGTATTTTGTTTTTTAAATAAAAGACCTATGAAATGCACATGATTCCTTACACAACTTTTCCATTAATGAAATCGAGAGAAACGTATTAACGTGGATCTCTACATATATTAATTTGTGCACATTATCAAAGGAGTCCATGACCATGTGGCTTCACATAGCTTTCCAATTTTCCTATGTGTGGCCACATTGAGTCAACTTGGCATTAGGAATATTTAGCATATATTCTTCTTTAATGGAAAGAAGAAGAAGCCAAGTGGTGTCTATTTAGCTTCCTTTCACATGGTCACGTCACACTAAACTACCTCATCATGTGGACTCTATATGGGGTTCTAAAATACCTCCCCTTATTTGTTGCCACCCAACCCTTTAAAAATATCTTTGATGTTCCGTAACTTGCTTCTTGTTTATTTGTAGTGTGCAAGAGAAACTTCTCTACTTGTGATAACTCTAGTGAGTTCTTTATTTTTCCATAAGTTTTTGCAAGAAAAAATGGGAAATGGGCAATATACTAGGAAGGGCATGCCATGATCTGAGAGTTATTGTTATGAGTGCCCAATTAATCTCCTTGTCTAATAAATATTCTAGGCTTTTTCCTTTTCTTTTGTAAACCCATGGCTAGAAAACTTCCAGCCCATAACCAAATATAGGTTTTTCATTTTTATTATGTCTTTGTTTGTTTAGTTTTTAGCCTGATGAACTCTCAAGTCCTTGATTGTTATATGAGCTTATATTAACCTCATCCTTACCTTATGGGTTGCCAACATTGGTCCATATGCTATATTTTAGCCTTCACTAGATGTTAAAATGCCATCATCATCATCATCATCATCATCATCATCATCATCATCATCATCATCATCATCTCTCTCTCTCTCTCTCTCTCTCTCTCTCTCTCTCTCTCTCTCTCTCTCTCTCTCTCTCTCTCTCTCTCTCTCTCACACACACACACACACACACACACAAAAAGCAAGTAATGTTTTTATTCTTTAAAAGAAGGTGGAAAGGGAACAAGAGTTATGCTTTGCTCATTGTGTTAGTAGGTTGAGGGATGGTGTGAAGAACAAGTCATGGGGCCATTAGTGGAGGTAAAGGTTAGTGCCTTTATAGATGGGAGGGGTGGGCCAGAAAAGCCTAAAAGTTGCAAGTAGCTATGAAGGGGTAAATATTGATTTAAAAAACCCCTTCTCTAAATATATTTCTGTAAATTTACCTTAAAATTTTGAATTAAAAAACCCATTCATCTGAACTCACGTGCTATACTTACATAGTTTTAGGTGAACCCCCCCAGCCTTTATGTTATTAAGTGCCAGCTCCCTTGTTGAATAAAACAAGAAGAAGAGTAAAAAGTCAAACCCTACCTAGTTGGTCATAATAGTTTTATATTGCTAGATAGCTTCTCCAAGTTTGATGAAACATCTCTTTCCATCCTCAAACTTAAATCATGTTATAGATGCTACAACAACCAAGGTAAGAGATGCTGGAACAACCTCAAACTTAAATCATGGTATAGATGCTACAACAACCAAGGGCTTTAGCCTAGAGTTAGTTTATTTTGCATGTATCCTCCTCAAGTTAGTTGGAGGAGGAAAAATATTGATTTAAAAAAAGCATTAAAAAAAGAAACAATATCACATCCACCATTTCATCATGCTTTATATACGATTTCCAAGATAAATTCAACAAACAAACTATAATATACATGTAACAACCTCATTTTTTTCACTTTCAAAATTCTAGGCATTTCAAATGTCTCTAAGCTCTAAAACTAGAAAATGGCCTATGAATAATAATGTTGTGAGTATAGGTTATTAATAGGATTTCTGTGGCGGCGGGCACATAAATGTCTTTCTTAGGGTTCATGATCACAATTACTAGCTACAAGTGGCTACATTGTTGTGGTGTGGCCAAAGCCCCACTGGGTGTTGGGATATTAACTCGTTCTAGTTGTCACACCCATTGTGGCCAAGGCCCACTAGGTGTTGGGATAGTGAAGCCACATACTCCTACATGTTCACACTCTCTTTCTCTCTCTTCCTAATCTAAATGGTGTGTCCACCTTGGAGATTTTAATTTTTGAGCTTACCTTCCACTAAAAGATCCTAGGTGACAGAGTCCTAGGCTTTCTTGTCTTTTGCAGGTAAATCACAACCCTTTGATTGCCTTAGCAATGGACCCTATGATTGCCTTGCAAATCTATTTTCTATAAATTTTCAAGTTAGCATTATTCTCATTTTTCAAGTCCCCTCTTGTGGGCGATGGTGTTGCCTTGTATCTACCCTTTTCTAAGCTCCTTAAGATTATCACAATGGGAGGGGTTTCTCTCCCATTAGGTCTCACACAACTTCTCTTTCCCTCACACTCTCTTCTCTCACCTCTTCCCAACAACTCAATCCTCTCTCGTAATTCAATCTCACATAGCTTTCCTACTCCATTGCCTTCCATGATTCTCTCACACTCTCTTCTCTCACCTCTTCCCAACAACTCAATCCTCTCTCGTAATTCAATCTCACATAGCTCTCCTACTCCATTGCCTTCCATGATTCTCTCAACGGTTTTTTGACCAACACGATGGAATATAGCCAATGAATAACACAGTCTAGCTATTTTCAAAACTCAATGTCCAAGGAAAAATACTAAGATTAAAAACAACAAACACTACACATTGGTACTAGAAAGATAAGATGGCATAAACAAATAGCTTTGATTATTCAATATTAGAAATTTTACAAAATGTTGAAAGTCGTAACTCTATGCTCAAATTACCATGAACTTTTAGCACTTGCCCAACGTGAGTTATGATGGGTGGCTTATATCCTATATGAATATCAGTTACAAGAAAGTAAAGAATTGTTGATTTGTGCATAATGATGGTGGGGTCATGCATGATGGGTTGTTAACCACATTAGCTAAATTACTCTAAAATGTGCAACAACATCTTCAAACCCCAAGCTGCTAAGTAGGTATACGACTATGAGAACCTTGTGGCATGGAGCAGAGAGCTCCGGACTAGACCCAACCCTAGGAGAAGCATACACACCATAGTACGAATGGCTACCCTTCACAGCAATGCAACTTGCCTCACGGGCAAGGGTAACACCTAGCATATACCATGCCTCGACTAGCCTACCCATACCTATACTATCACTCTCGTAGCCACCATTGCCTCAACCATGCCTCCACTAGCCTATCCATACCCATACTATCACTCGTAGAGCTACCACTTCCTTAACGTCCACCTACACCACTACTCTTTGCTCTAACCACTCAAGATATCTTAAGAATAGCTAGCAAAATAGAGAGAGGGGAGTAGAAACAAGGCTAGTAGCAACACCACCATCGATAACAAGAACTAGACCAAACCCTAGACACCAAAATACTATCAAACCTATGCAAATCACAAAATTTATGCCCAAGTTCAATGGGATTAGAGACCCCATTACACACTTGGAAGTGTTTGATTAAATGTGCTGATTGTGGTTGCGACTTGATGACCTTGTACGAATAAGTGCCTTCAGGTTATCCATGGAAGAAAAGGTGGGTTAATGGTTACGATCTCTGAAACTAGAAGACAAGGCTGACTTTAACACTGTAAAGACAACTTTCACAATTGGGCACTCCCACTGGGGAACCTGATAGAACCCAGTTGATTAACTTTACCATGTCACAATCAATAGTAGTAAGAGAAAGAATCAATTAGAGACCACATCAATAGAGAAATATACCTTCACTCTCAATGCTTTGACAAAATGATAAATTCTCTGATTAATTCATCCTTGCATAATGCCTTGTACTAAAAAAAGCAGAAAAACTTTGAGCCATGCTGTAGAAGTACCGTATACACTTTAACGATAACTTCATGGTTGGGAACTTCTTCAAGGAATCTCCATGAACGAATCCCTTCTTATGCATTTTTTGGCACAGTGCCTTAAAAGGTCAGTGGGGCAAAGGGAAAGAGCCATAAGCCACACTAGCCATAGAAGACCTAGTGGTGGTGCAATAAATGACTGAGCAGTGGACAATTAGGGCAAGAAAAGATAACATAGGTTAATCATATCTATACCCCATACGTGAGTTAGTCCACTGAAAAGGAAACATAGGTCAAGCATGTGTACCCCAAATGTGAGTTGGTCTAGTGTTTAATATGCTGCACCCCATATAAGCACAGAATCCCCCCACTTGAGACTAAGGAGGAATCTAGTGTGTGTACTGCATGAGGATGGCAAGCCATTATACTACCCATTGCTACAAGAGTTAACCTTAGAGATAGCAGCTTGTTATTTACACCAAGTCCACCTGCCCACTAACATCTAGCTTTGCTGGTTCCATCAGCAAGACCCTCACACGGGATAGTACTTGCCTTAAAGGGGAGTTTTAAAAGTTTTAAAATTCACCTCTAGTATTACCATAATAACCACCCATTCTTGGAGTGACTCCCATGAACCAACTGACCATGATAGAAATACCTAAGGGGGAGGAAGAGGGAAGAGGGGGGGGGACACTAACTACCTAGAACCACCTACCTTGTATATATAGCCTAAGAGGGAGGAAGAGGGAAGGGGGGTGAGGGGGGCGGGAGTCACTTATAAATATGTAAGCGTAGCATGTGGGTTCAAACAGAAGGGATTTTTAAAATCCCTTTTTTACACTTTTTTTTTACACATAGAAGGGTACCCTTTAAAGGGGGTATTCACAGGTTGAATAGAAAAATGGTATGTTTTATTCATGACAGATAAGGGATTTTTAAAATAGACCTTGAATGCACGTGATACAGAGGGTTTACTTATAGTGAACCCCCCGAAGGGGGGGATGCTAACTACCTAGAACCACTAGAGGCCCAGTCCCCCGAGTAAACTCCTAAGGCACTACATTCAAGATGGCGATAGTGTCTAACTTGTATATATAGCCGCAATGTAATCAAATAGGGGGAGGGACATCAATGCATTAGGATCCTGTATACAATGCTATCATTGTAGTGGACCTCACCTCGGGTGGGAGAGTGTCCCATCAAGAAAGCTATGACAGCCATACCCGACCAGCCCATAGCCACTAGTACCACTCTATACAGGTTGTGATATTGACCATATAAATAAGGATTGCCCATTAAGATCATCCGGGTCTAGCTCAAGAGCACAAACCAAGTATGAGCCTTAATTTACTAAGCATCAAGAATGGGCTGTTTACAAATAGTTCCTCTCAAAGTCATGACTACAATGTCATGACTACAATCTACAATAGGAGGAGAGTCACCACTCCTTAATCCTGACAAGCTTTGGATTCTCTTGTACTTGTACTCAAAGGGCACAAAAACTGGCCCAAGTCCTACCAGACGAAGTTTTGAAACATGGTAGAGTTACTCAAATAAGACTAGAAGATGAAGGTTTAAGAAGATAGAATAAGGAAAAGATTGACAATTCAGGTGAGGATACAACTTCCAACATCTCTTCATCCTCTTCAGAGGAAGAATTGAATCCCCAATGTTGCCAAGAACTAGTCATCATAGACCCTTAGCAACCTGCCTAAGAAGATGGCAGAATATCCTAGTCCTATTGAGGAAAAAGGCTAGCTAGAAGTAGCCCAGGAAATAGTAAGGGCATGCCAAGCACAAATGAATGCTGAACCTTTAGAAGTCCCCATGGTTGGAGAGGATGCCAATGCAGAGACCACTTCCACCTTGCTCAAGAGAAGACTAGGGAAAGAACCAATCTGGTCTGCAACCCAAGAAAACTCAAAATAGGGATTAGGGGATGGGGACAAAAGCTTTGAGGCCATGCATGGACTCGAAACTCTTAGGCGATGTGACTGAAGACTACCACACTCACAAAGGGGGCTATACACATTCCATACACCATTACCGTGTTGAGATATCAAGCTCAACTAGTGCTACGGTAGACATTGATGACCCGCCTGGGTGATAGCTTCTATATCTACACCACTGGCATGGTTGGTGAGATTATGGGTGATATGCGGCCAGTGGGATGACAGGTTGTGTGACAACCATTTTGGATTACTAGAGACTGGCAGCATAGTTATAGCGCCAGCTCATTTAGTCGGGTTCACATTATGGACCGACCCTTGTATGTTGTAGTAGTGAGTACTAACCCATATAGTGTGTACTCTTATCTTTATATTATGTTAGTTGAGTAGAGAAGAAGAAGATAGAAGAAAATTCAGCTATCCATCTCTCTCTTGTGTCTTACTCTCTCTTGTGTATGTATGTTTACTTGCTAGGGTTTGAAGCTCTCCCTCTCCCCCACATTGTCTTTATGGTATTAGTGCCTGGTTCGTGTGAGAGTTAAGGAGGCAAGCAAGAGGCAAGAACAAGCAAGGAAGGAAGCAGTACTACACGGGTAAGAGCACCATCATCTCTTTTGCCTTCTTGGTTTAGGTGCAACACCCCCTCAGTAGCTCTAGGAGCTACACATCTCCAATTGAGGAGCTATCTTCATGGGAGTGGAGCTTCAGGGCAGGTATACTATCCTATTAGACAATGTCTTTTCAACCAGATTCGCGTTTTGAGTGCGTTACGGGCCCCGTTTTGTCATTTGCAGGGTATTTTCAGCAGTTTTCTGGAAGTTCTGGTATAGAGAATTCTTTCTGCTTGAAATCTGGTTATTGTAGTGCAGTAGTGCATTTTGGAAGTGCAGACAAGGTTTGCACATGTATTGTGTATGTATATGTACTCTGGTCACATTTGGTGACACACAGGCTATGCTGAAGTACCGCTGCTGGAGTAGTTATTATAGGAGATACTGTTATATTACAGGTTGCATACAGAAGTTGTCTGTTTGTTGCAGGTTATTTGATTGCTGTAGGAAAACATGTTTGACGGAATTCATCGGATTGTTAGTGAGAACATGGATAAGAATAACTTCCATGCCTGGAAGTTCAGAATGACCAATTTCCTAATGGTGGGTAAAGGGTTTTGGGATTATGTAGAAGGAGATAATGAGGAGATAATGGTGGGTAAAGGGTTTTGGGATTATGTAGAAGGAGATAATGAGGAGCCTCCAGAGTTATCTGAGGAGAATGCCACTCCTGCATATATAAAGGCATTCAAGGATTGGAATCAGGGTGCAAGAAAAGTCACGTACTAGCTTTCAATTAGTGTCGTAGACACTATGATAGGACACATACAGAGTGCAAACACTCCAGCAGTTGCATGGCAGAATCTGTTCAGATGTTCTAGATTAACACGAAGGCAAGGAAGTTGTAGTTAAAGCAAGAGTTGCATACTATGGAAAAGAAAATTATGTCCATCAATGAATATGCCTTAGATCAAGGGCATTGTTGATTCCCTTGGGTCTATCGGTGTATTAGTGGAGGATGATGATTTGGTGAGCGTCTGTCTGAATGGGCTTGGCAAAGAGTACAAGCCATTTAAGACCTCCATTGTAGTTAGGGAGAATATTCCCAACTTTCGAGACTTGATATCTATGCTAATCATCATAGAAGAAAAGGCTTTAGGTGAGGATTCTTCTTCACAAAGCAAGAACACATCGGAACAAGCCTTCTACTCTAATTCAGGTGGTGGTAGAGGCAAAGGTAGAGGTCGTGGTCGAGGCCAAGGTGGTGGCTAACAAGGAAATCAAAATTCTGGACAACAACAGTCCAATGATTCACAGCAGCAATCATACATAGGTGGAAGAGGCCAGTCTAGAGGCAGGTGGTCGAGGCCAGTCTAGAGGCAGGGGGAGCCAAAGAGGCCAAGGTGGTTGGCAAAGAAATCAAAATGCAAACAGCATAAAGTGCAAACAGCATAAAGAAATCAAAATGCAAACAGCATAAAGTGCAATTACTGTGGCAAACCAAGACACATGGCAAACTGCTACAAAAAGCAGAATGACATTAAAAGTGGGAAGTTGCAGCAAGGCAACTATGCATCATCTAGCAAACATGGAGGTGATGCCTGCAGTTCGGTAGGAAAGCAGTAAAAAAGCAAACGAAGATTATCGTATAATAATCCATGCTTAAGAATGGGATGACAGAAGTGAGCAGTTGTTTGTGATGCGGCACATGCTTAGTTCCATAACAGGGGATGTGGACACCGATGCTTCCTTTTCTTCAGGCAAGGAGGAGGTTGGAGGACTCTCCGCTCCGGATACTCGGGAGTGGATTCTAGACAGTGGTGCTGCCAGGCACACGACTCCTTCTCGCTCAGATTTACAGGATCTCTATAGGTATTCTGGTCACATTCTTACTGGGGATACATCCACTATCCCAGTTCATAGTGAGGGCAGGCTGGAGATAGTTCTCGATGGCAAAGGGGGGAAGCATTCCTCCCAGGTGTTGTATGTTCCGTCACTTGGTTTTCATCTGTTGTCAGTGCATCAGGTTTGCAAGACTGGCATACGGGTGGAGTTTGATGAGCATTTTGTTGCTCTCCTCCAGGGACAAAGCAACAGGCCAAGTGGTTTGGGAAGGCGGAGTGGAGAATGGAGTTTACAAGCTTTCAGCACTCTCTCTCCCAAGTCCTTAGGTTTGTGAGGATGAGTGGCAGTCTGGTAGTGGCCACTTAAGTGTGGATACGCTGCAGGTGCAGGCTTTCGAGGACCAGATGGTGGATAGCTTGCCAGTTGTTGATGATGGCAGCAGTTGGCAAGAACTTTCTAGTATTGATGTTGGTGGTTCTTGTGTTCGTTAATCAGAGGAAACTGAACAGGTGACTTATGCTCTGATGTCTCGTAGCATTCAGGACAAAGAAATTCCTGTAGATGAGGATGTTCTTTCCACGCGAACCTCTCGAAAAGCCAAGCAAGTGGCAGTTGATTACTTGCAGAAGGAGGTGGATTCTCCAGGCTTTGGGGTTCCGGATTCAAAGGGGGTGGTTGACAGGTTTCAGAAGGCCTTGCATGGTCTTCAGCAGGTTTCCAGGACTTGGCTTTCCACCGTAAAGAGGTATTGATCCTTGTGAGCAGTGTGATGTCTCTTTGACTCTCGGAAGTAGAATGGTCCATTGATTTGGTTGATGGATACCAGATTGGACGTGAGCTTCCTGATGAGGCAATTGAGCTCATGGTTACAGATGACTCTTTGGGAGGCAGGATTGCGTATCTTGTGGTTTCTGTGGCATGCGAAGGATCATGGACTCTTTTACACAGGAGGGGGATTGATGGATGGATTTCAACTCCACGGTTGGAACTCCACGGTTGGAGTGACTCAGATTAGGGAGGAGATCGAGACACGAGGAGATCTACTTTAGGCCCAGGAGCAGTTTTATGGAGTAGTAATAAGAGGCAGTCATCTTTTGCCTTGTCATCGACAAAGGCAGAGTACCGGGCTACTTGTGATGCTGCTTGTGAGGTGGTGAGGTTGCAGAGGTTGCATTGCAAGATTAGGCTTCCAGTGGAGGAACCCACGGTCATCCAGAGGCACTTTGTTCATGAACAAATCGTTGCTGATGACATCTTGCTAGAGTTTTGTTCGACGGAGGACAGTACGGTGGACCTCTTTACGAAGTCGCTATCTCAAGATTTGCTCAGGCGGCACCCCAGCTCCCTGTGGTTGGTTTCACAGCCATGAGCTGAGAGGGGGTGTTAGAAGTCATCTCCTGAATTTCTGTAGAGACACCAGGGCCTTTGTTGTGAGTCTGCTCGCCCTTGTAGGTGCTGTTCTCATTTTTCCTCACTCCCCATATTTTTCCCCCATTTTTTCCATTTTCCTGTGGCTTGGATGGCAGTCCTGAGCTCGCAGGAGGCTCTATCTTCTAGCCAACTGTACCTGCAAGTACCCGACTTCAGTTCTATGCTGGCCAACTCAGGATAGCTAGCTGACTGGTATGTGGCTGGTCATGGAGATTCAGAGCCTGTCGGCCGCCTCTGCTGCTCTGCTGCAGGCCAATTGCTGTATGGGGGCCATATAAAATGGCCCCACAGCCCTTGCCACAAGTGTATCATATTCGGGATCTTCTTTATGTATATAGAGTAGAGTTACAGGCCTCTCTCTCTCTCTCTCTCTCTCTCTCTCTCTCTCTCTCTCTCTCTCTCTCTCTCGTGCTGTTTTTCTGCATTGTGTTTGCTCTTGTGTTCCCAGATTTGGTCATCATCTCCGCTGTGCATTTTGACAGAGTAACCCCAATGACAGGAATGCCAGGCTCCTCATCAAAGGCTCTGCTTAGAGGCACTAGAGTCACCATCCACATGTAAGTGACATGCTAACAGATCAGGCATAAAATGTTGATCTATATTTTCCTTCCCTTTACGTGATGATACTGTTTTAAGAATAATGGGTATCTAGAGTATGCAACAGGTGAAGCAATGGAAACAAGAGGAGAGCAAAGCATAAAAGAATAAACAAGCATAAACAACTTACTAAATCATCATGGAAACTCCATACCTTGAGAGAGGACGCAAGATGTATAGAAATCTTCTTGTATTACTTTCTATTTTAGCCACTCTAAAGTTGGCTTACCCTTCTCCTTCATTTGTTAGCCACTCTAAAGTTGGCTTACCCTTCTCCTTCATTTGTTACAAAAATTAGGGTCTCATGTCCTTTATGTAGGCTCCACCAAGGGATAGGGTTGGGCTAAACCTAGATCCCTTTTCTACCCATATGCCCACTTTATTTGAGTGTGTTCACATCTCCATTACCTTTTTCTCTCATCCTTAACCTTGTACATAATATATTTCAACACTCCCTCTCAATGCCACCATGGATAAGGTGAGCATTGGACATACAAGTTCAAAAAAGACCCCCTCTCAACCATAGAATAGAATATAAGGTAGGTAGCCTTTATATGATAAGCTTTTACAAAAAGAGATGAGTACTCCCAATTCTAGCAAACATGTTTCACTCCTCAGCTAGAAGAGCTTCTCATCATGTGAGGAACTTACAAAATTTCCCTCAACCTTAGTGACACCTTTGGTACAATCTCTTCCAAAATGGCCAATTTCACCACACTTATTACATTTTTGCTTTGACGGATCTTTCTTGAAGCATTGAGCTTCAATATGCCCCTTCTTCTTGCAAAAATAACATTTCAAGTGGGATTTGGACGTACCATGTTTCATCACAAAGGCTTGAGTTTTTGATGTAGATGTAGATCCACCCTTTTCTTTGACCCTTATATCTTCTTCAAAAAAGAAGTGCTGCAAACAATACCTTCAAATATTGGATCAGGAAGGTGCTTCAATGTGGTCACAAGGCTATCGAATGACAGGGGCATGCTCTTCAAGAGCAAGGCAATAACATCATCTTCTTTAACTTTGGCATCAATTGCAATTCATTCCCATGATGCTACTCATCTCATTGAAGAAGTCTCCAAGAGAGCCACCCTCCTACATCTCAAGACCAAACACTTGACCTTAAGTGCAATCTTTGAGTGCTTTGCCTTAGCTCCATAAAGCTTCTCAAGCTTATCCCAAGCTGCTTTTGCTAATTTCATACTTGCTCTGCAAGATGAATGAGTTTCTTATGAATATGAAGGGCAATAATGGCATGAGCCCTCTCATCATCTTCTACCACCTCTGGAGCTTCAAGGTCAACCTTCTTCATGCCTTTTACCCCAATGTATTTTACTTGAACTTGCCAACAGAGGCTCCCATCTTCTTTGACATGATCGATAGGGGTAGGAGAGGTCTTACCACTTGCAAAAGACAAGAGCAATGTCTAACTGGGTTTACAAGGCCAAAATAATTCAAGTCTTAAAAAAAATGGTGTGCTTGAGTGGGTTCAAGGATTAAAAATCGCCTTGCTCTTTATGTGTAAGGATGAGTGGAATCTTTGGCTTTGAGAGGAAGGTTAGAAAACCTTGGAGGAAAGGGTTTAAAAGAAACATTAAGAAGAAAACCTTTGAAATGAAGGTTTTCTCGAATTCGCAGGATGTTGAGATGGTGCTGCTATAAAAAGTCATTTCAAGACTACTTGTGTAGATAGGAGATGGGCTGTGCAGAAGGGTTGCTGTAAGCGTTGCCGACGGACGGCGCTGTTTCTATCGTCGATAGACGACGCTGCGTTTTGTTGAGACGGACGGCGATGAAACCCTTGGTTGACAGGAGGCTCAGAGGCCCCGCCCAACAGAACTTCCGCACCTTCAGATGCTCACAAAATAGCTCCCATGTACGGCTCCAATGACGGAAAAATGCACACGAAACTTTCTGACAAAAAAAAAAGGACGTTCTTCCTTTTCTTCTTCTTCTTCTTGCTGATGATGGTCGTCTTCTTCTCCTCAAACGCTTATTGGTGATGCAATCCTCCTCTTTGATGAAGCTCTTCAAACTTTGCTTTCTCCTTCTTTCCTTGAAGCTTCTCTCTTTCTTCGACCACGACCACCTTGTTTAGCACCTTGTTTAGGAATGGCTTATGAGAAAGAGACACATAGATTGAAGGGGGATCTTAACCTTAGCAAGGCTTTGAGAGATTGGGAAAATCCCAATTCCCATTTTGCAAGATCAAGAAAGGGGGACACGGTGAATCCTTTTAAAATTTTGTCAAAACCCTCTCATGTAACATATCATTGGAAAGCTCTTGATGAAGAGGAGGCTCTAAATCCATATTCACCGACAACTTTAGAATTGGTATGCTTAAGATACACCAAAAAGTAGATCGAGAAGTAAATTCTTGAAGTAATGAGATTTTTCCAACTCCCTAATATGGTCTTTTAAGGACCATCTATTCAGAGTCGGTGTTAATGTTGCAGCTTGTTCTAATCCGCCACCTAACGTTAGCACTAAGTTATATAAGTATGCTGTAAAACTAAAAACCAAGGCAATATCCATGGCAACCAAAGGTAACAAATATCACCACATATTACAGGAATTGTGCTCTCAAGGATGAATTGGTCAGATTGAGGATACGGTATGTCCACAAGTGAATGTGTCAGTAGCGTCAGAGAATGCATCAGTTCAACAAAAGAATGCGTCAGCTTAGCAAGAGAATGCTCCTTCGCAAATTGAGGAAACCTCTAACATGCACTCGATGCCTCCTATGTGCACTGTTACTACCTCAAGAGACGAAGTAATGGTGTGAGCAAACAGTCTAGTCCACTATATTCTACCTTTGATCGAACTGCAACATTGGAGATGCATTTGAAGTGGACACAAGCATTTGTTGCTTGTGGGATATCATTTAATATCATGCATAACCCTGTATTTCAAGATGCGTTGTTTTGCTTGGCAAAAGCAGGATTAAAATTTACTATTCCACCTTACAATAAAATGCACACAGAGTACTTGGATAAAGTAAAGCATACAATGGATGGAGCAAAGCCTTGCACATACAATGCTTGATTTTGTGCCAGGCTTTGGATGTACTATTGCGCTCGATGGAGTTCAAATGCTTATGACCACTCTTTCATTGTATGGCTTGGCAGTGGGATTGCATGTCAATTTTGACAAATGGAGACTACTACAACAAACCCAGTGAAGACGGATCGGCAAACTTTATGGAGACTCCTAAGGAAGTGGAGTTAGATCATATTTTTTGAGAGAGAAAGAGAGAGAAAACCCACAACCCAATGTAACCTACCCCAACAGAGTAAAACCACCTCTGAGCCACTGATGATGTAGGCCATGTGGTAGATATATGTGTAAGCACTTTAGTCAAGGTCGTCACAGGCACTTGTAGTAGCCTTGGACACATAGAGAGAGAGTGTCAAGGACTATGAGTTAGGGACTTGAGGCACTGGTCCTCGTCGCAGGCTACCAAGTAAGAGGGAAACTTGGTATAAGGTCCAGGTGTGCTAGGATTATTCACTTGAGGGGAGGTGTTGAAATATACAAGTGAATGGGTGTGTGCGAGAACAAGCCCTTAGCAAGAGGCTGCAAAAGAGAGTCTGTAAATGAGCGGGTAGCAGTGAAAAGGTGAGTGGAATCTACTAGGAGAGAATAAAGGGTAGCATGAGAAGATCTAGGATGTGTGGAGATATTCTAGGAAAAGTGAAGAGGTGGAGAGAATCAAGGAAAAGGTGTCCCCCTAGATGTAGGGGAGGTGGCACAAATCAAGGAGAGATCAGTGGGATTAGATGCTTGGCATCTTGTGGATGTAAACACTATAAATTAAGGCATTGGCCTAATGACTATTTGCTGGTTTTTGAGTATCCATGTCTACATTAAGCTATCAATTAATTGCTCACACTAATCTCGTCTTAATCATCATCTAATCGCTTGTTTTAACGATGTTGATTCTTGCATTTGATCCACCATAGCTCATCACTTTGCTTGCATTTTAACTAATTTCTCCATCTATGTATTGTTATAAATTGTCCATTTTCATCTCGATAGGTTTACTGGTATACCTGGATTCAGCCATGAGCTAAATTGGACACGCTAGCGATAAGCATCTTTACCTTCTTCACCTGGCAATAATGTGCTACACACTTCTTTGAAGTTAGCCATAACTTCACTGTTGCTAGACTGCTCATGGATCTGAAAGGTTGGATCTAAGCAAAGGCCGCACCATGAAGTGGAGTATGCCACAGTTTCACGTTAGCAGCTCTCGACCAACATAAGCCTTTCTAACACATAATAGCTTGTCGCGAATCTTCTGGCGCAGAATATTTGCAAGCACTTATCACTCTTAGTATATGAAGAGTGTATAAGTAAACTAATGTTGTGAATGAATTTCACAATATGGTTAGCTTTACAAGAGTTGGCTGAACAAAACTCATCTTTCCAATATCTTTTAACAACAACAAATTCAATATATACACAGCACATGGCACCCATGTAATCTTAGGATATTTCTCCTAAATCAAATGGTTGGCATTTTTGAAGTTAGACACATTATCAGTGCATATTGCAGTTACATATTTTGGACCACCCACACGGGCAATAGCCCTTTCATACAGTTTAGCAAGATAAGAACTTGCCTTCTCTTTAAGTGAAGTATCAATTGCGTCTAGGAAAACTGTGCCCCTTGGACATATACACATAATGTTAATTAATGGTTTTTTTTACAACTTGTCCTTCCTCCTCCCCTGCCTCTTCCTCGTCCTCGTCCTTGTGAGAATCCTCCTCGGGTGTAGAATGCTTTTTCCTCTCCAGTTGTTGGGTTTCCACTCCTTTCTTCTCTTTGACCTTGGTCTCTTACTCTAGTAGAGATCCTTCTATCTCATGTAGCTTCAATTATGGTACATTATTTAAGGTTGCCACAATGTTTTCATATCTCTTTTGTCCACACTCTTCAGAAGCACTGCTAGTGCCTCATCATCCTCTACCTTCTTACCAATGGTTGCCACCAGTTGTTGCTTAATGCTTTTATATTTGTTCAAGTGTGTGGTAAGAGGTTCACTTTCCTTCATGTCAAGTTTGTAGGATTGCATTAGCAAATTTATCTTTGAATTTTTTGCTTGAGTGCCAAATAATTTATTGAGTTCATCCCATACATCTTTAGCCCATTGTATCCCTGTGATGTGGTGAATGATTCTATCATTTAAACTGAGTGCAATGAGTCCTAATGTTTTCTCATGCTTGCTTTTCCACTCATTCTCCCCAATCACCTTTGGGCATTCATCTCTTCCCTCAACTAGCCCCCACAGATTTTTCCTCATGAGCAAATACATGGTCTTTGTTTGCCATACATGTATGAAACTGCTCCCCATTAAATTTAGCTATTTCTTGTGCCGTGCTCGATGATGTGAAGGGGGTCTTACCTCTTGATCCAATTCAAGATTCAAGGCCAGTGTCTACCCTTTTACAACTCAAATCTGGTGTTAAATGATGATTACAACACATTTATTAGCATAAATTTACCAAAAATTACATAAAGCCAAGTGTAGTCGATCCATGTACTGAATGGTTGGAGTACCAAACCATCTCTGAATTGCAATCTGAAGTGATAGGGATATGTATCAAATACCCAATGGTAAATTTGAACCCTCAATTACACCAAAATATAGTGATTAATGTTAATTAATCATTGATTAGTAAAATAATCTCCTATTTTGTGTTCAAAAAACAGACTGTGCGGGGAGGCCAGATCTGGTGCCTTAGAGTTCAAATGAGCTCAAATCCTTTCAAAGGTATCAATAGTAGTTAGTCTAGTAGAGGATCAAGCCAAGAAGCAAAAGATTTGACCAAACATTGAATGCTTAATCTCTGTTTTACCAAAGTCACTTGTAGATTTGATGCAATGCTTGATGCCACTTCTCCTTGAGGAATTTTGCAAATCTGAGATCACCAGCATGTAGAGCACCTTTTAAAACCCCTAGGACCAAGAGGAATTATACCAATTCCTTCTGTGTGAGTGTAGATCTCAATTTTTTCCCAGAAATGAAGCGCCGACGAATTCGTGAAAATCAGCAACTCCTGTCGTCGGCGGTTTTGTGATTTGTCTTGATGAGCCGGTGCGTGGGCAGCATGGCTAGGTGGGGCTAAGGGGTTTTTGGCTAAGGTTGAGGCTGGAGGGAGATCAAGCCCCTCCACCAGCTGGGGGTGCAGAAAGCTTATTGAAAAAGACTAAAAAAGTGACTATCTCTTAATCCTAATTAATAAGGTGATTAGAAAGATAATTAAACTAATAAATTGGATGGATCCTAAGCTAAGCTCTAATACCAAGTTAAAATGCAAGCAAAGTGATGAGCTATGGTAGATCAAATGCAAGAATCAATATCATTAGCAAAGTGTGATTAAGATGAGATTAGTGAGCAATTAAGTGATAGCTTACTGTAGGCATGGATACTCAAAAACCAGCAAATACTCATTAGTCCAATGCCTCAATTTATAGTGTTTATATCCACAAGATGCCAAGCATCTTGTGGATATAGTGTTTTTATCCACAAGATGTTTATATCCTCAATTTATAGTGTTTATATCCACAAGATGCCAAGCATCTAATCCCACTGATCTCTCCTTGATTTGTGCCACCTCCCCTACATCTAGGGGGACACCTTTTGCTTGATTCTCTCCACCTCTTCACTTTTCCTAGAATATCTCCACACATCCTAGATCTTCTCATGCTACCCTTTATTCTCTCTCAGTAGATTCCACTCACCTTTGCACTGTTACCCACTCATTTACAGACTCTCTTTTACAGCCTCTTGCTAAGGGCTTGTTCTCGGACAGACCCATTCACTTGTATATTTCAACAACATTCACATTAGTGCGTACGTGTGTGCATTAATATTTGTACGAGAATGCTTACATAACCAATTTGACTACAATAATAAACAAAGAACAAACATTAATACATGTGTGTGTGTGTGTGTGTGTGCATTAGTGCTTAAGTGCTTAGACGTTTCAGTTCTGCGTTTCGTTTTGTCTTTGTGACGGGGTGAAATGTTTCATACCAAAACTCTGCGTTTTGGCATGAAACATTTCGCTAACGCTGGTGTATCCACATTAATACATGAAGACAATAACACACAAAGGACGTGAAGACAATAACAAACAAAGGATAAACATTAATACATGTGTGTATGTGTGTGCATTAGTGCTTAGACATAAGCGTGTATATGTGCTAATATATGTGTATACGCATAACCTAGATAAAACTCAAGAGATGAAGTAAAATGAGTAGAATAGTTAATGGATATGCGCTATATATAGTTAATGGGTAGAATGCTGATTCCACCACGGAGATACCTAAGCTATATAGTCAGAAGATAAAGAAAACTATGGATATGCCTAGTTTCAAAGCTATAAACCTAAATCTAAAGCATGATAGAATCATGAATGTTGATTTCACCATGCATGGCTATGTAAAAGCTTATCATAATGAATGGAGAGTGAAAGAGAGTATCAAGCTAGCTAAGCTTCGATACCACCCGTAACAGTGGCACAGACATTCGACTATCTCAACACTGCCTCCCCTACCATTCCTAGGGAACATAAGTGCTCAAAATGCCACCCGAATCAGTGGCACTGAGTACAAATGCTTTGGGTGTTCTAGCAACTAATTTATATTCTAGAATCTATGATATGGGAACCTAGAAGTACAACAATGCCACCCGGACCAATGACAAAGTTGTACACAGGTGGTGCCTAAAGAGAAGAGGGAAAGACCCAGAAGTGATACATTGCCACTCGAAACAGTGAGACAGAGTACTCACACAGATGAATACAAACAAAAACCTGGAAGTGCACAATGCCACCTGAAACAGTGGCACAGTGCACACAGATAGTAAACAAACGTACAATCACCACCCATCCGAATCACTTAGCAGTTGAAGTAGGCTACAGTAATCACAACAACGTCCGATTCAATGTTGCAGTGACATTGGAATGCAAATGCAAACGTAGATAATTTTTTAAAAAATTTAAATATGCTTTACACACAAATTATTATCCCACAGCGGTATCCGTCGTAAACAATAGCGGAGTGGGACAACATATGTAATACAAATAAGAACAATGCATTTTTGAAAAATTTAATACAAATTCTAATTTGAAAACACATTTGAAAATCCTAATTAAAAATCTAAAATTTAAAATTTTTACTTTTTTTACCCATGCAACTGGTAAAAGAGAGAGAGAGAGAGAGAGAGAGAGAGAGAGAGAGAGAGAGAGAGAGAGAGAGAGAGAGAGAGAGATGGTGAAAATGGGGGACTATTTCACGTTTTTTATTTTGACGCTTTTTATTCGATCAAATGGCTTTCGATCGAAAAGTTTTTGATTGACTACAATAGGCATATGTGAAGGACTTTGCAAGCTATGATTTCTCTTGTAAAATGCCCTCCCACAACACCTAAGTGTGCTTATTCTAAAACATAAGTATTCATCTTCTCACACACACCTCCATAAGACTCCATCTTTTCCTACTATGTACAATTGTTTGGCTACTGTTGATAAGTGGCAACTAACTTGATAAGTCTCGCATCTTATCCTTGTTCAATGGCTAGGAGAAATCAATTAGTTCCAACGTCTCTTTCTAAAGTCCAATAGAGGGCACAAGAACATAATTAAGCATTTAACACACTATTTACAATGGCCACTCTATCATGAAAGGGAACTATTAGGCCTTTCAATTTCTTGATTTTTCCTACAATCTTTCCTATTACCTAATCTACGAACTCCTTATTAGTAGTTACTCCTACTCCTAGAGGGGTTCCTAGGTGTCTACTGATGTTATGAGAAGTAAATTCATAGAATTCAATATTTCCACATTCATCACTATTTATGAATTTACTCCCCACCAATAGGAGATATGGACCCTTCAAATAATAAATTGCATGAAAACTAAGCATAGAGACAAGAACATAATATTGGGTTGAATTTAACCCCGCACATGGGTGAGCCCACACTTCCTCTTGGTGTATTTTAATCTTATTGCTCTTGAAATAACTTGTGGGGCTCAAAATAGCTTCCCTTTTATAAAATTGTCGACTTCAACAAAAACAGTGTGCTTTAGTGAACGTGAAAGCCAAACTACTTAAAATAGATAACCTTAACCATATACGCATAAGGGAGATTTCACATGCCTAATTACATATATCTGTTTTGCTAATAAATATGGATGCCACTACCCAAAATTTTTTAAGTGGCATGAGTCCCCACAAAACCAAATAATGGTCTGTCTCAACACCCAAAGTCGAGTGTCACAAAGTCTTCCTAACCACACCACTGCTAATAAATATGGATGCCACCACCCAAAATGTAATAAGTGGTGTGCGTCCCCATAAAACTAAATAATGGTCCACTGACACCCAAAGTCGAGTGTCACAAAATTTTCTAGCTCACCTCCGTTATATCCAATCTAGTGATCTACACTTACATTAACTATGCCAATAAATTAATTGATTAAAAATACATGTGACCATACGAAACTTAACAAATCAATGCAGCCCATACTCTCATGCATGTATAGAGTCACCTGCGTACATGCAAAGTAAGTCACGATCGCCCAAATTTAGAAGGTGTCCTAATTCAAACCCATCTAGGAGAATTCATAAATAATGATAAATATGAGAATATTAAATTCCATCACCTCATAACATGCCTCGAGGGGGTGAGAAGAAAATGTCCTCAGTTGTTACAAAATCTAAAATGATCATAGGTGAGTATGAAAATAAGATTTAATCAAGGATGGATAGGTAGTGGTGATGAGGGTATGATCAGGAAGCCATTAAGCCTCTTGGATGGGGTGGCCTTATTACTTCACCAAATATCTATGATAAATGTTTCATGTTCTTGTTGTTGTGTCTACTCATGGTCTAAAATAACTTTAGATTTTGTGATTTTAAATTTTTCTTCTATCACATTAGCCTATTAAGACTATTTAGAGGCACTCTTCCCACATATCCAGTCTAGATGACTCTCCATTGATGAATATACTAATGGGATTGAATATACAAATGGTAAGAATTCTCATTCATCTTTATGATAATCTTGAATGATGGGGCATAAAAGCGAGGAGCTAATTTACCTGCAAGGTGTTTCTCTACACTTTTTAATCGTCTTTTTTTTTCTATCCGAAGCCAAACATATAAATCACCTTCTTGAAAAGTGACTACCTTGCGTCTCTTATTGGCTTGGGTCGCATATTGTGCTTGGAACTTAGTGATAGCTTCATGTATCTCTCTAAGAATCTCTGTATTGTCTCTAGTAAAGTCATGTGTTACGAGTACATTATGTGAAAGTTAAGAAGGTGTCAGTAAATTCTTACCATACATGGCTTCAAAAGGAGCTTTGCCAATAGCAGAGTGTTATGTATTGTTGCAAATTGTAGTAAAGAAAGGTGTTGGTCCCAAGTGTCTGCTCTAGAAATAGTGTAGCAAGTGTTGGTCCCATACCTAGTCTAGAAATAGTGTAGGATGTTAACACATACCCGGTCTCTAGAAATAGTATAGGACCTTAAGAAGCCTAAAATGGTGCTTTGGTGGCTTCTGTCTGTACATTATTTTTGGGATAAACAGCAAATGTGAAATCAATTTTAGATCCAAGATTTAAAAATAAGCCAATCCAAAAATGATTTCAAAATCTAGAATCATGATTAGATATAATAACTTTAGATAATCCATGATGTGTATAAACATTCTTTATGAAAAGATGTGTAGCTTTTGAAGCAAATAAAGTCTTCTTACATGCAATAAAATATTCTTTCTTACTAAATCTATCTACAATAGTTCAAAGCATGTCATTGCATGCAGAGGTAACATGATACCAGATCTCTTCCCAAGAGTTATTAGGAATAGACAATGGCATGAGGCAAGCCATGTTGTCTTCCATGATACTAGATGTCGGATCCCTACCCCCTATATACATATAGTACCAATGCAGCAGAGGATTTAATTAAGGGTAGAGCAACTCACTTGTCTCGAGGCCTCATATGCCCATATCCTAATGCTTGATCTAGTAGCCTCCTTGCCTAATAGCAATGGAATAATCCTTACGGTAGCAAAGGGATATATGAGTCCTTCGCCGACGTCTTAGCCTCGGATTGTGAAGGTGGTGGACTTTACTGTTTTCTACCATAAAATACTCCTTCAAACTAGCCCAATTTTGGCCATTTCTTAAATTTTTAGCAGGTTTGGTCTGTTTTCTTAACTCTTAAGACTTTAACCTTAACCGCCGTGATCAATTCATAGTTTCAACTTAGTCGATTCATTGAAACGATTTTTGAGGTTTGTGAGGTTTATCTTAAAAAATTTGGATTCCACACAGTCGAGCTAATCCCATCCGATCCCTTGGGTTAGCCTATCACTCCACCACTCAGTTTATGGATCCAATTTTAAATTTGGGAGGATTGTGCTTGGGTACAAAAGAAACGAGCCTCCTAACTGGCACGATTTTCATGCAGTAAATCAAATACAAGCACATCTTCTGTAAATCGTTCTTAATGAACCAAAAGTTTACTTTCCACATGTATTATCACACATTCAATTATTTCTATTATGTACTCAACATCATCTTAGTATCTCATAAGAAATGGTGTAGTCATGGACCAATTCCTTTAGGTCCTCATAAGTAACCTCAAAAAGGTTCGACTTGACAACGACATAACTCTCTATGCTCTATCAAGGGGATCACATCCTCGATAGGCGGTCCCCATGACCACCATGTAATCATGGGTGACATAACCAATATGTCCTACCCACCGAGAGGGCTAACCCATAGTAGAGGTGGTCCCTATAAGGCTACACTCATGGGTGACAACATATTCAATCCACGGAAGGTCCACTATAGAACACCTCCCATGATGAATAGTCACTTAGTAACACTTATACCTAAAATTTTCACCCCCCACAAAAAATTCAATCCACGGAAGGTCCACCATAGAACACCTCCCGTGATGAATAGTCACTTAGTAGCAATTAAACTTAAAAGTTTCACCCCCACAACAAAGCATAATTCTTTCTTTTATTTTATAAAGATTTACAAAGCTTCATCTATTTTAAAGGTTTATCCATTGGAATCTCCTTAATGTCTAATCATCACCAAATTTGTCTTCGATCATAGTAGATTCTTGTGTTAAGAAATCTTATAGGAATAATTATTTAGTCTATGACTTTCAAGCTCCCTTTCACAATCAGACCATGGTCATTGGTTTGGTAGATTAATTTCATTTATTTCATTCAAGAACTCAAAATTTTTGAATTAAAAGTAAACAATTAAAGGTAAACATTATCATACGAGCCAACTTGGATACTTTCTTAGCTTGAAAGGGTTGGACTTTGAAGCCTTCACTTGAATATCGCTTTTGTTACTTCAATCACCACTTCAAGCGTTAGTTCGGACCAGAAGTTGAACTTACATTAAACCTAGGCACATTCTTCCTTCCCATTCAGGATCCACTTTACCTCTAGGGTCCTATGAGATTATTCTTTAAAGTAAAAGATATCCTTATTTACACTTTTTATGAAAGAAAGAATAGATGGGTGTGTCCCGTGCCTTCAAGGTTTCTAAAAAAGTTACTACAAGATCACTTTTCCAAAATTTTGACCCCTCACCAAGGAGTGTAGTCCCTGTGTCCTAATACCACATAGGGACCTTGATTAAATCAATTGATTACAATATTTATAGAGCATATTAGGTGTTTAATTATTCCTAAATATGGCTTACAATACCTCAACATTAGGTCAAGGTATTCTTTTTCCTTTAATGATATGGATAGCCTATCTAATTTCTTATTTAGAGAAAGAACAACATACTTCTTTAGGCTAGAAATTAGGGTTTGCTCCATCCCAAAAATTAACAACTCTTTAACATAAAAGGGTTAGCGTCTTATATATCCAAATTAAGATGATATGTTCAACATACATACTATGTCTTTTCAAAAATTAGGGGTTAGCTTCTTTGCAACATTTATATAAAGTTTCATTTTCAATTATGCTTCTAATTAGCTTTTACACTTTAAGACTCTAGGTCTACTCTTGGGATGCCCTTCAGCACCCTTTATGGTGGGTCATTGGGCTTCTAAAGTTGACCATCCCCTCTAATATCTTATTAAATCATTCCTTTTTTTTCTTATGACCCAACATAAGGGACTTATAGAAAAAGTAAGCCCCTTTGTGATCTATCTCACTTGTGTATGATTTATGTTCTAATCTACTCTTTATGTTTATCATTAATATTTTCCTTTGTATCCCTAATTTGTGGAATATTTCACTATCATAAGCAAATCAAGGTACTCCATTAGATTATAGAAAATTTGACAGTTATGATTATTTATTTCTAAAATTCATTGATTTGTGTGCAAATAAAAAAAAGAGGGATTCCTAGGTAGCTTTCTCTTTACCTCATAGAAAGGAGGGAATATTAGGTCCCCATTTTGGAACCCTATGATTTTATAAAGAAAATTGCCATAACCTAGCTAATATTGTGGGATAATCTAAAAAATCTTACTACTCAGTGCATAAACATAAAAGAAGAGGGATAGGAATCCCTTTCTAAAACACAAATCATGCTTAATGAAAAAGCCTAACTAGAAAGCGAAAGGGAAAGGAATTCCTTGCTTGAAGGAGAGAGAGGGGCCTTAACCATACTTGAAAAAAAAAGCTTCTCAAAACATGCTTAACAATATTAATTAAAGGCTTGATTAGAAATAAAAACACAATTACCTTAGTTGAGATCCTCTCTTCCCTCTTCTAAAGAGGTGATTAAAGGCTTAATCACCTCTTTAGAAGAGGGAAAAGAGGATTTATGAGAAAATACATAAAGTATGGGTGTGCTCCTGGAGATGGTTGTGTTTTAGTCTACCCATCCCTTCCTTTTATAGGTGAGGAGAGGCCTCAACTAGCTCAGTTACGAGTTTGATCAAAGTGGAAAAAAAGAAGGAACTAAAAGGGATTAGTTTATGGTCATGGATTATTCCACACTTGAAATGTCCCATGATTTAAGGTTATTTTCTCTTTTCTAATGCTTAGTGATAGTAAAGAACTAATTTCTATTATTCATCTCCTTGGTCAACTCTTACATCAACTCAAGTGTCATCATATGCCCCATTTTTAATCAATTTCTTCGTGTGGGCTGATATTTTAAGTCTAATAAAGTAATAGTTTCTTTTATGCATCTCCTTGGTCAACTCAAGTGTCATCATATGAGTCATTTTTAATCAATTTCTTAGTGTGCTAATATTTTAAGTCTAATAAAGTACTAGTTTCTTTTATGCATCTCCTTGGTCGACTATTACATCAACTCAAGTGTCATCATATGCATCATTTTTAATTCATTTCTTAGTGTGTTGATATTTTAAGTCTAATAAAGTACTAGTTTCTTTTATGCATATCCTTGGTCAACTCTTACATCAAGTGTCATCATATGTGTCATTTTTAATTAATTTCTTAGCATTGTGCAAATATTTTAAGTCTAATAAAGAACTAGTTTCTTTTATGCATATCTTAGTGTCATCATATGTGTCATTTTTAATCAATTTCTTAGTATGCTAATATTTTAAGCCTTTTAGTCAACCCTTACATCAATTCAAGTGTCATATATGGTATTTTTAATCAATTTCTCAGTGTATTTTATACAAAAAAAAAATTATTTTCAAGTGGATCTCAATTATCCATTGGGAACCTTAGAAAAATCCCTATTCTAAGCCAAATTAAAAATTTTCTAGAATCGACAATCGTCGTCGCATAATAGGGGTGTTTCTATAGGGAGCTTCTCTCTAGCTTTTTTGGCCCGTTTGGATTCAATTTTGAATTTTGACTGGACCTTTAAGTTCTCAAGGTCAAGAAGAAGGATCTTCCTTAAGCATACTGTAAAACTCAAATTTCTCTCTATAGAAAAATGTATCTCTCTTAATTATCATTCTCTTAGTTATTCTCTCTCTAAGAATTTAACTGATATATGAAAGAATTTGGTTATACCTATTGAGAGCTCTGTGAGGAATCTTACAAGACTATCCATGCTAAAGAGTCATTGATTAAAAAAAGGTATTAAATTAATAGTAAAAAAAGCAAACATATAGCGTTCATTCAAATGAGAAAAGTAGGTATGTAGAACAACAATATGATGTTGAGATTAGAAAGTAACAATCTATAACAAAGTATTGTTTAAAGGGGAGTGTTTAAAGGGGGAGGTCTAGAATATTGGAGATAAGGCTATGGTAAAATGTGATGAAGATGATGCAACATTAATCTCTGATGTGAGACAATGGAAGACATCAATCTCCGATGTGAGACAATGGGAGGCATGCATAAGTCCATTCTTTTTGGTACACTGTAATGGTAAACTAAGACTATTTTTTGGAGCTCACTATTATAGATAACATATTTTAGTTGAAGAAGGTCATGAGATTAGATGTTAATAGTATTACTGGTATGAGTGTTTTGCAAAATGCATATATGCCTTACACTTGGAATTGCATAAGGCCAATTACCTTACTGCATAATGTTATTCCTCTTCAACATGGAAATAGTGTGATTGCATATGAGATAAAAGATCTATGACCAAGGAGACACTTAAATTAACTAGGTTGTGTGGATGTATTCCACCTTTGCTAGAATAAAATGATGTCATTCAAGTCAATTCTCACCTTTGTACATTATGCTTTCCAAATGATTTGCAATATGCAGTTATTAGAGGTGTACATAAAGTACACCTCAAAGCAAGTGAAAGTAGTATGGTTTGTTAATCCATGGGGTTAACACCTAGGCCCACTTTGAGCTTCATTGACCACTCTAGGTGTACATGCACATTGCACACATTATATTATTTATTTGGTGCTGCACATTGCACACATTGTATTACTTTTTTGGTACACATAACCTAAGGTATTTTCCTTAGGTAACGGGGGTGATGGGCTTGTCCACACCTCATTAGATGTATTTTGCGTGACTCTCCTATGTTTGCCATGTGGCATATGGATAGCTTTGGTTTTTCTATATAATGAAGGCATGGGGGGTGAGGGTCCCTTCAAGAGAATATAGGCTTCTTCCATGGATATTATGTTCTTCAAGAGAATATAGGCTTCTTCCATGGATATTATGTTCCTTTAGGAATCCCAATTATTCCATAATCATTGCCAAATATAAATTTGAAGCATAGTACAGAAGGAAGTTAATGTCAATCTCCGTAGTGAATTTCTCTTCATCTTCATCCTAATGGTGGCTCCACGTGAGCATTTCTTGATAACATTGGCCAAGATAATATTCTCTATAGTTCAAATAATATCTTACAGCTGCTGCCAAATGCCGAAATGTGATACCAAAAACTTCTTGCTCTCGAGCAAGAGAAAGATTTTGGGTCATCTGTCCATTTATAAAGTTTACTCTAATTAGTCTTAAGAACAAACTTTTCAAAAAGAAAAAGGTTTTATTTCATTGTTCAAATCTTATTTATGTACAAAGAAATTCTATCAATCTAAGATTTCTAAATCTTTCCTTCAACTCTCTATACTTCAAATAAAATCTTACAACTACTCTGCTAAATGCTGGAATACAATATCAAAAACTTCTTGCTCTTGAGAAAAAGAAAGATTTTGAGTCATCATTGCAGATTTAACTCTCTTTTGTATTTTTAATAGAGTGTAGATGTTAATTGTTCCATCTTATGAGATTTATTTTGCCTGTGTGTGTGCCAACTTTGTGTATGTACATGTGCGTGTGAGTGTGTGTGTGTGTGTGCCTTTATGTGTCAATAGTGTGTGTACACTTGTATGTGTGAGTGCATCGTCATGTAGTAAAGCCTTAATAAGGTTGCACATGCTACCCTCACACTTAGACTATGTGTGTACCAACTTTGTATTCTAGCTTTTGTAGTCAACTATTTTCAACATCTATCACGGATTACCCATTTAGTTATTTAATCTTAAAAAGAAAAGATAAATCAAGTTGTCATACCAATGTGCACAATAGATGCACTCTTGATGTATTACCTTGGTATTCTGTAAGATGTTATGACAATTTTCTTCTTGGTTCACATAAAGTGGCTGCATAACAGGTTTACATAGTACCACTGGTAATTATGTATATATGTGTCATATAGATTATGTCAAGTTTACACAGTGGTACTTGTGTATATATATATGTAAGATAGATTAGAGATTGCAGGATTGCTATGAGTATAGAAGTCATGGCAAGTTGTGTTTGGCCTACAGAATACCATATTTGGTGCAGGTGAAAGTTACAATAGGTAACTATGTCTAACACTTTATCTCCGATTGTGAGTGATAAGCTGGATAAGAATAACTTCCAAGCATGAAAATTTAGGATATTAGGAGTTCATTACAAGTGATGATAAATTTTCTCATGGCAAAAGGATATTAGGAGTTCATTCAGGTAATGAGAACGAGCCAGAGCTTCCATGAGAATCCCACTCCACATTGAAACACAGTGGCATCCACCAGCATGATTCAACCACTTCCTAAGGAAACAAACCTCGGGGTTCTTGGGCCTACTCCTACGAAGCTTCTCCTAAAAATATTGTTTAATGATCTTTTCATGAAGTTTATACAAAAACCTCGAAGACTATACCCCAATCTCCTCCAAAGCCAAAAAGAGTCGGGTGGCCACCTCGAATTCCCGTTCAAGTCGAGCAACCCAACATTAGGCTTTCAAGTTTTTTTATCATTCTCAAGTACATGTGTATGTACAATTAATAAGAAGTGCTACATTACATATGTACAACGAGGTTTTAAGGTTTTGGCCTACCATGTGGCATCACTGAGAGAAGACAGAGAGTTTCTTACCCATCCATAATAAAAGCTTTGATTTCACTACCTCCTACCGAGTTGGTGCACTTGATTGCACTTTGTCTTTCCAGTTCCAGAGCAACAACTGGTGGCGAGTTGGTGTTACAGAGTGTGGTGCACATGGGTGTTGTGGATAATCATTTTAAGCCTTACGAATTTTCAACGGTTCCATGAAAGTATGTGCACACAACACTCTTTAGTATTTGGCACAATGGGTGGCTATTACAAATGTGGGTAAGGCCACTGCACATGGGCAAGGTATTACCTCTTGTTGCTTGGCATCCATAGACTCGACTGACTTCTCTGAATGTGGTGTTGGCACATAAGTTGAGGTGGAAACTAAAAATGACCAAAAATGAAAAATACGCACATGCGCCTAATAGCACACAGCACAAACACACACCCACACTCACCCGCATGTGCACCCGCACATACATGTACTTACATCCCCCCTCTAAATACTACCCCACCTCTTAGGCCTTTTTAATTTGTCTTCCCCTTAAACTCTTTAAACCCTTTTCCGTAAATTTTTGTAACACCCCCTCCCTTGGAGAAAATCCCTCCTCAACCCTGCTCTCCACACACACACACACACACACACACATAGACAAAAATAAAAAATAAAAAAATTTGAGACCCAAAAAGAAATTGTGAAATTAAAAAAAATCCATGTTATCACGTAAGCTCACGTTACCTCCATATCTCTTTAAAAATGAAAAAAAGTACCACGTCATCACATAGGCTCACTTTGCCACATTATCATACCCAAAAAAAATGTAGATTAACATGGTTTCACCCATCAGACCTATCGTAAGGCAACCATCTTATCCGCTCGAACGGACACTTAAAAAGACCCATGACCATCATTAAGAAACTGCCAAAAGATTTAGATCTGGAGCCTCTACCTCAGAAACCAACATTCTGCATTACTAGATGCATTGAAGGAGGACTCAGTGGGAGGTGAAATTAAGTCTTCCATGGGTCAATAAAGATGAGTTTAGATCATACTGAGGCACGCTCCACCTACATGAGATGCTCAATGATTAGCATAGCTTCCAACCTTCTACCATAATCGAGAATCAAGATTCAAGCTACCCTCTGCTATGCTATTGATGATTCAGCACATCACTCTCTTCTCCAACCATGAAAATAGGCCCTTGTCTATGACAAAAGCAAAGCTATAGGGCCAACAATGTGTAGTGCCCTTGTACAAGAGCCTAGTAGTCCATCTATACGGCAAATCATGGGGGATGTCTGCAAACAGGTGCTATATAATAGTTGTCTTTATGGGGTGCCTAGCAGCATACCCGTGTGACACAATATGGACATTTTCATGGATTTTTTATAACAACTGGCTAAGGGGTGTATGACCATTGTATAACCAACAATACAATTAAGAGCACATTGCAACCAAAAAGAGAGTTGGGCTATTAAAATGTGCATCAAGACTGAAGAATGGTTGCAGAGGCTTATTAGCAAGCTTAAAGTTGATATTCAACAATTGACATTAAGAAATGTCTTGGTGAATGAGAGGATTTTGTTGGCATGTTATACAGAGTTGCTAGGAGTAGAGGTATGCATAATGCTTGGGAAATCTATAGCAACACAAAGACTTGGTCAATACATTTCCACAATTGATGCATTTATGGCAAGCAAGCATAGTCGTTCCAACAAGTATAGCATCATGTGAGCGAGGTTTCTCTCGACAAAATACCATAAAGAATAACGTGTGAAGCAACTTGTGTTTGAAGACCCTTCATGCATTGATGTTGGTATCACGTAATGCAAGTGACATATATTTGGTTTGTTGGAAAGACATTTTTGATACTTGGTTACAAGCCAAGGATAAGAGAGCAATGGCACTAGAGTGATTTGTTCTCTAAAGTCACATTATTGTACACATGTTTGGGTCCATTTTGTCAAGTTAGACACAAGACAAATGGTTGGGTGGGCATGGTTGGGCAACATATGGGTACCCATGATGGTTGGACAACAGCATCCAAGCAATCTGTAGTTTATATAATCTTGTACTTAAAAAAAGAAGCTTTTCATTCTGATGTATTCAACATCCACTTGCAATCTACATTCAATGTAATTTTTTACTTAAGAAAAGAAGCATTTCATTTTTGTGTATTACATGTCTACTCAGGCTCCACTTGTAAACAAGGTGAGATAGAAGCTGTTGTGATTACCACTAGCGTGCGCACCTTCTTTGGCAAAGCTGCACATCATGTTGTTCAAGTTCTAAACACAAAGCTAGCGTCTGAAGATCATCACCTACCTCGTGCAACTGAAAATCTAAAAGCACTTGAGATTTAACAGATGGTCTTTAACTGTTTCCATGTATTTATAGATGCTCACAACAATTGGAAACTTCTACATATGCCTTATTGGCATTGGGATGGCAACAGAGATTATAGTCATGTATCCCATACAAGACCGAATATATAGATAACTTGCTAGTGCTTCTCATTGGCGGACTCCCTATTGCTATGCCATCCCATAGACTCTCTCAGTAGGTAGGTGATGTGGGCATGTTTATCAATCATTTCCAAGTGTAATGAAACAAAATGTGAATTCTTCTCTAGCATAGCAATCAAGAAGTTGTTCTCAAAGGTTAATATTCTCTTGTGGATTTGTCATGTTGTAGGGTGCCATATCCAAAAGAATGACTACTATCAAAGAGGTGGCTGAAATGGACGTTTCATGGAGTGACAAAACTGCCGCTTTGACATTAATCAAACTCACAGTCGACAAAAATCAAGGTGATCAATTGTGACCTTGATGGCTGCTAGGGCATCTCCAACTGAAAACCAAGATGCAATCGATGCAGCTCAATACAACTATGGTTGGAATGTTGGATGATCGCAAGGAGGTTGGCTTCAAGGTCATCTTGTACTTCATGTGACCAAAGTATATAAATGTGTCATGGAGCTTACATGTGATGTGTATTGTTATTTTCCAGGTGTTTGAGAAGTCCATTTCTTGCCTTTCAATCCTACTGACAAGAATGGCTCTCACTTACTTCGATTCGAAAGGAAAGGTGCACAAGGTACCTATGAAGGTTGGGCAATATCATCCAAGCAATCTGTATTATAACTATTTTTGTACTCTTAAAAAAAAGAAGCTTTTCTGTACATGATATTTTTCTCCTTGGGTAACAAAATACTCCCGGGGGGGGGGGGGGGGGCGCATTCCGGCCTCTATGTGGTGTCGGATGTGGACATCTCTCTTTTACAATTTTGTGGATTAAGTGCCATATGTTTAAGGCAATGGCCAATTTCAATGTTTAATTGCATTAATGGTCAAGTATTCTCGCCAAACTCCCAGGCCCCCCCAAAGTTACATGGGTATCAGAGAATAGGCTTTCTCAGACGTGGAGGCTTTCTTTCATCAATGAGGAAGAGAAAGATCTCAAGTGGAGACCACACTTACCATCATTGCTATTAAGCATGGCCAACCTATTCACTTATGGAACCAGTCGTACGTCAAGAACATAAGTGGTAGACGCTTAGTCTAAGGATTTATGGATTCATAGAATTTATCCTAGAAGTATGGAGTTGGCTTTATGTGCCCGTGTTTAGCACTCTTTCCATATGGATATTGTGGATTATATAATCAGGCTTACAGGCAAGCTATATGGAGATATATCTCGGGATTTTTCTTTTGGCTTCATGATAAGCCTAGCAAAGAAACGCTAGTGTACTTTGAGTTTTGCAAAGTTGGTGCTTTTTGCAATTTATTGTAAGTGTTTTTGGACACTTTAACCCTTGTATGCCCGTACAAGGAAAATTTTGTGTTGTTTGCCTTAAACTATTTCAGGTAAACACTGTTAATGGCTGAAAAGCCTGGTTTATATGGTTTTCATACGGATAAGTCCAAGGACTATGAACTATACTTATAGCACATCCTTTGCTCGAGGATTTATACATATATGATGGTTTGGTTCATCTATATGGTTATCATTGCCTAAGTGATTCTTGGGCTTTATGCTTTCAATGGTTTCATATATATTTACAATTCCATGGCTCTCTTTATTAGGATATGATGGATTTATGAAACATGATATTTTTGCATCAAGGATTTTCTCTAGAATTATCTCAGTGGCAGAAATGCCTATAAACTATGTGTAGCAGAAATGTTTATGGAGCACCAAGATATTTATGCATGTGAGAAATTATCATCTTATGTTACACACTTGAGCCCACCTCTCCTCCGAGGTGTGTGGTCAGAGTACCATCACGGAGTAAAAGTGGTAGAGTGGACATAACGCCTAGTTGGTACGGGACTTGTGTGTCTACGCCAGGTATCATGTGGACTGACACCTTGTGGGCAAGAGACCATATCTACGCCAAGTTGGACTGGAATCTGGAGACTTAATGTCTGCACTTAGATGCAGTGGTTCTACATCCGTGTGCATGGTCACTCAGCCTTCTATTTCTCGGCCTCGTCTTTGCATGTGTAAGCATGGAAGCCAGTGGAGAGTAGCATGTGTTTGACGTGACACTGGGGATTGGGGAATGAGTACGTGCTTTATGGAGTTGGATTGGACTTGAAGTATGGACAAAGAGACATGATTATGATATCTGGACTTATAAGACTGTTTTGTCTCGTCCATTTATTTGGGACATGAATATGATATCTGGACTTAGGAGACTATTTTATCTCACCCATTTATTTGGGCCATGATTTTGATATTGATATTATGGAGACTTATTTAGTCTTGCCCATTTATTTGGGACATGATTATATCTTGGATATATGACTTGAAGCTTAAAGTTGCGGACAACTTTTAAGAAGCTGGGGAAGATGTCACCAAGCTGGACATTTTCCAGTATGAAAAAGGTATTGGTGGACTTCAAGACATCTAAATATTTGGAAAGTACAAGCTTTGGGAAAGGCGGATTATCCTAGAATACAAAGGATCACACTCCTAAAATTTAGGAGAGTTGCTATTTTTGGCCCGACTCCGATGGAAATTATGTTCGTGTCATTGTGTCTGAAATTGAGCAAAAACCAAGAGTTGCCAAAGTACCCGTTGGGATATTTTTAGAGAGAACTTTTATTGAAGGACCCATCTCTTAGATTGGGACATGTGGAAAGAAAGTGGATCAAAGTGTAACAAGTGGCCTCACACTTGTCACTTCAGCTCTTGTGTCACTGTCCACTTGTCATCATAGACTTCTCTTTCCATTTTCACTCATGGGAGCCCCAAATCTATAAATTGGAGTCATCTCTCTTCATTTAGAGAGGTTCTCTTCCTGCAAATTAGCCTCTACTATGATGGTTGCTCGCATTCTTGTCTACAACACTTTATGGGGAGTTCCTACACTCCTTCACTCCCCTCAACAAAAGGTTTCTCTATTTCTTTAGCCTCTTGATGGCTGTACCAGCTAAATGGAGGACTGTACAGGCTGATTTGAGGGTTGTAACTACTGTACCAGCCCATGTACTTGTTGTACCGACAGAATGGAGGGCTGTACCGGTTGATTTGAGGACAGTATTTGCTGTACCAACCCATGTACTTGATGTACTGGCTGAATGGAAAGTTGTATCTGCTGCACCAGCCCATGTACTTGTTGTACCGACTGAATGGAGGGCTGTACCTACTGTTTCAAATTCTATACCTGTCAAACCAACCCATGTTATTGTTGTACCGGCTGAATGGAGAGTTGTGCCAACTCAATGGAGAGTTGCACTTGCTATACCAGCTCTATTGCATGAAGACCTGTGGTTTTTAGGGAAGAATCAATACACACACGGAGATATACGGATTTTATTGTTGGCTCGGCATTTCAACAGCCTGTGTACCAATTGAATTTTATGGTTGCCTAGTGTTGGCCTGTGTTATGGCATTTGTATATGGATAATCCAGCATCTTTCGTGGGGAGAGCAAGGCCCTCAAAGCTTGTACATGATATTTTCCTCCTTGGGAAATAAAATACTCCAAGAAGAGGAAGGGGAGGGGGGGTGTGCTCAGCCCATTCTGGCCTCTATGTGGTGTCAAATGTGGACATCTCCCTTTTACAGTTTTGTGGATTAAGTGGCATATGTTTAAGGTAGTGGCCAATTTTAGTGTTTAAGTGCATTAATAGTCAAGTGTTTTGGCGAAACCCCCAGGCCCTCCAGAAGTTACATGGTCTCATGGCACTTGCATACACAAAAGGATACCTATGATAACTCCATGAAACTCATTCTCCATGGGCATACTCAGTGACACAAGTAGCGGGTGATAGAAAATCAGTTTTTGTTGTCCCCACATCATGCATAATTTTCAGCCCATGATGGGGCTCTTCTCTAGCCAATTCCATAGGCAAAGTATGGTAGCTAACACACCCAACATTTTCCCCATGGGAATCATGCATCACATATAGATTTACATCTTGTTTGTCACTCTAAAACCTCATCCTTGTGCACATAAGACTTTATCCTGCGAGACATAGCATTACCTGTCTCCACATGCAGGGGTTCTTTGACACAAAGTTCGTCTATTTGGCCCTCCACCAAATCCCCAGTGCGCATAAGGTAGTTGAGAGCTACCTCACGAGGGCTCACACCCAATTCCTTGGCCATAGAGTCTTATAGTACATGCAATCATAGACTCGGCCTTGTGGCCTCCATGATCTTTTGAGCTTGCGGGTTCTCATGAAACATCTTCAGCTCTTTCTCCTTGGCATTCAACTGCCTCTTTAGACGTTCCATCTCGACCTTCGACACATTTGGATCATCTTCATGTTGGCTTTGAGAGTGTTGTCCCAAATGTGTTTGCTTCTCCACATAACTTGTATACATATGCTATTACCCAAAGCATCACAAGCATGTGTACCACTTGGCTAGCCATGTGAACTAGGCCCTTGCCCAATCTGTGCATGGCCGTAGTGTATCACAGCTGTTCACACAAAGCCCAGTGCCCAAAAGACCGTTTCCCCACTGACGAGAGGGAAACAACCATGCTCTAATACCACTATAACTACAGCAACTAGGTGTGAACGTCCTTGGGCACCGTCTCATGAACAATACACGTGTCAACACTTAAAAATGTAATAGTCGCAATGCACAAAATAACTGAAAGTTATATCACTGCACAAGATAATCTGCAAAGACAAGCACTGCACAGTACACCACCGTTGGGGCCGCAAAAGGGCTGACAAATACACCCGAGGGCTGGTACAGTAGACATATGCAAGAAGATATACGGCCGGTACAAGAGGTACACATGGTATTGCTAGGACAATAGCTGGTGCAGCAGGAACTACTGTAAGTACAGCAGGTACACTAGGGTTCTCAGCTAGAACAGGTACGGTAGGCTGTGCAGCAAGTACAATAGGGTTTCTAATAAGTCAGCCAGTACAGTAAGCTGTACAGTACGGTTTCCAACAAGTACCATAGGTACAGCAGGGTTTCCAGCAAGTACTGCAAGTACAGTAGGGTGTCCAGAAACTACTATAGGTATAGTGGGGTTTTCAGCTGTACGGCAGCCAGCAAGAGGCCTCAATGATAGTCGACTTGTAGATGAGCAGTAGGGAGCGATGCGCCACCCTTCAAAGAGAGAGAGAGAGAGAGAGAGAGAGAGAGAGAGGGGAGTCGATTGAGGTTGGTGGGTTGGAGGCGGAAGGGGTCCAACCCCTATGTGCCATGTGGCACATGTAAGAAACCATGGTCACAAGTCCAAGAGAGAGCGACAGTGGAAGGAAGCGATGGAGAGATCAAGCCATGATGTGTGGGAGCATAGACATGGATGGAAGAGAGAGAGAGAGAGAGAGAGAGAGAGAGAGAGAGAGAGATGGGACAGCACACAAGAGAGCAAGATTGCACAACACAATGATGAATGAATTATGATAATATTTCTACCATGTACATTGCTTTCATAGGGTGTTCACACCACTAAGGACACTTGACTAGACTCCATACTAACTCCAAAATACCCAACAAACCCCCCTTCTGAGTGATGGTGGAGTTGCATGCATAACCTTCAATAGTCCCATACTCCAACACAAGCAAAGACCAGACACAGACCCCGCAACTGGCTCAATGGCTCATAAACATCACTCAGAGGCTAAACGCATGGCTCAGAGGTTCATAAAGCATGGCTTAGTGCAAAGGACTTAGAGGTCAAGTCTTCCTAGGGGACAAGGACAGCCTACATCGGCATACAACACCCCCCCCCAACCCCGCGGGGGCCCACGACGGCGCCTAAAGCAGGGGAAAAAAGGGAATAATGGAGAGAGCCTCTTATAGAAACAAGGCATTACAAAATTCAAAAGGATCCAAAACTATTTAACACAGATCTTGGGGGACTACCCGGACAAAGAACCCAGAACTCAAAAAAAAGGGGACTACAAAGCCCAGCCATAATCTTCCTCCTTAAGAGAAAGAATCATCATGACATGAGGGCCTTGTCTGATGTTGTTGTAGATGCTTCAGTTTCTTCTTCACTTTCTAGTTCTAGCACCAGATTTGTATGATCCTTTGATTTCTCTTTGGCCATCTTCTTAAAACCTTTTCTTCTATATGTCCAAGCCTTTTGTTGGAAGTGCGCTTGATGGTCCTTCTTTCTTGCTTGCCTTTCATCTTGGAGCGAAAGGCTTCTTCTCTAGCTCAAGTGATGCTTCACCTTGCTCTTTAAGACGACGGTCTCCATCCATAAGAATTGCTATCAAATCTTCATAATCCCACTCTCAAGATGTCCATAGTACCGGCATAATATCAAATCTTCATAGTCTCGCTCTCGAGATGTCCGTAGTACCGACCGCCTACAGCCTCATCCCCTACCTAATCCATGGAACCCAAACGGGCTTCATCTAGGATAGGAGCATCCTAGGTAATGTATTGACCTTTTGGGAGGCGACCTTTGCAACTAGACTTCGCAAGGAGGACATGGTTGTTCTTCTTCTGGATTTTGAGAAGGCCTATGACAGAGTCGATTGGCTTTTCTCGAGGGCACCATGCTCAGGATGGGATTTCTGGCGGGATGGATTAGAGGCGTCTCCATTCTATATTCAATAGCTCACAGTCAAGTCCTCATCTAGGGGGCCTCAGGGGACAGGTTTCCAATCTCCATATCAATCAAACAGGGATGCCCCCTTCCTCTTCCTCTTCGTGGCGGAGGCAATGAGTAGCATTCTCTCCGTGCATGAGACGGGACTCCAGGGTCTCTGCCTCCCCATTAGATCCCAAGAGTTACTTGACTCGGAGTTTGTAGACAACACAGCCGCCTACCTCAAGAGAGAGAGGAAGTTCCCTCGCCATCAAGACCTTCTCCTTAGCCTCTGGAGCTCATATCACTAGCACAAGTCATGTGGTTTCTGGGTTGGTTCTTCACTCACCCTGGCTTGGTGTCCAGTTGAGTCCTTTCAATGGATCACCAAGGGCGCCCCAATTAGATACCTCAGGTGTCAGGTAGGGATCAACATCTCAACCAAGAAACAGCTTGCCCCCCTTCTTTTGAGCATTTAGAAGAAGCTTTCGTATTGGAGCACCGCCCACCTCTCCCATTCGCCGGTCGCATGACCGTGGCCAACCATGTGGTGCATCACTTCTTGTTGGGCATTCTCTAGAGCTTGCCTAGGTCAGATGCACCGGCTGATCCATATTTTTTGTGGGTCGGGTCCAATGGCCGACCAGCTCAGGCCAAGGTGGCATGGAGAGTGATTATTCAGCCTCGGACATGTGAAGGATTGGGCATCATAGACCCAAGGGTGGATAGCAAAGTCCTATTGGGAAAGTTGATCGTTAAATGCATGCTACCTGATGGTGTGTCTTGGAAGGCCTTTCTGATGGATCTGATCTCGACCCAGACCCCCTCACTTGGTGGCCCCTGGACTTTGAGTATACGATGGATCTTCACGGAAGACAGATCCAAAGACTTTGAGTATACGATGGATCTTCACGGAAGACAGATCCAAAGACTTGAGCGCTGCCTTCGAGGACACATTTCTAGCCAGTTTGTTGAGAGCTTGGGGCCGCCTCAAACCAACCCTCTACCAACTCCCCCCAGTCTCCAACGACGAGAGACTCTGCCATCCACTGATCTGGAACTGCCTCTTCAAGATGCCCAACGGCCACCCTTTACGCACACGTTCACACATTGCCTCGGGCCCCCTCACTTCTAGCCCACCAACCCAATCTCTTGGCGAGTGGAGTAGCTTCATGCAGCTTCCTCAAGAGGCTCAGGATAGACACCTTGCAGAGATTAGAGGTAGAGACCAGATAGTCCTCATCATCAACAGCCATTCCCCCCAAATGGCAATCCCCCTGGAAAACCCCCCCTGAATGGGAGAAGAAGTAGGGTTAGAGTTCATGTGTGGGAGACATACACAGAGAAGCAAGGGAGAGAGAGAGAGAGTTGTGGGGATAAGTCAACTCAATAGCATTGAGTGTAAAAGGCTCGCTGAAGCTGCGCCCCGTCTCCTGCCTGCGCGACCTGCACACCAACTCCCCCCCGACTGTGCGCTTGCTCTTGCCCCCCCCGCCTGCTGCTGATTCTTGCGCTCTGCCCGCCACCCTTCGCCTTCTTGCTGTTGCGCCCCCCCCTCCCTCGCTGCTGCGCTGCCCCCTCGCCCCCTCGCCCCCCCCTCCTCGCCTCCTCGCCTGCTCGCCCCAGCCCCTTCTTCGCCCACCTCACCTCTGCATCGCCCCTTCCGCCAGCTTTTTCCTCCTCGCCCCTCATTCGTGCAGCTGCCGGCCCCCCCCAGGCTTTTCCTTCGCCGTTTCCCCCCCCCCCCCCCCCCCCTTCGTGCTGACCTCCGCCCCCCTAGGGGTTCCGTTTTTCTTTTTTCCTCCAGTCGTCCGCCTTGCTGTGTGCAACCCGTTTCTTGCAGGATTTCCGATTTCGCCTCGCCTACGCCTGAGCTTCAAACTCTGATGGAGACTCCTCCCGCCTCGCCTCAGAGGGACTCATCCGCAGCCCCCTCGCCCGCCCCCGAGGACACCCCCATCAGGCTTTCTCTTTCGCCGGAAGAGGAAGCGAGCCTCACCGCAAAGGTGGAACGCCTTCAGGCCCATTCCACCATCTGCCGTATAGTCGGCACTCGCCCCAGCAGAGGGGAGATCAGGGATCTTCTTCGAGCCCGCCTTCTTGCAGATGTGGGCAAGATCCTGGATGTACAGCTTCTGGGCCGGGGACATTATCAGATCGAGTTCGAGGCCGCCCAGAGCGTTGCCAAGGTCCTTGCCATGAGTCCCCTTGACATCAGGGGTGCTCGGGCTTTCTTCAGACCTTGGCAGCATGGATTTGACCCAGCAGCGACGGAGCAGGGAGAGCGCCTCTTCCATGTTACAGTTTGTGTCCCTGGTCTCCGCCGGGAGTATCTTCCGCTCCTCTCCAGGCTCGGAGCATTGGTGGGCTCGGTACTAGAGACGGGCCCCTCAGCAGCTTCAGTGGTGGCCAGAGCAGCTGGGCTACCTTCGGTCAGAGTGTTGGTGTCTGACATCTCCTCCCTTCCTAAGGTCATTCAGCTACCTAGGATAGGGGGGGGGGGTGGATAGATCAGAGAGTGGAGTTCTCGGGGCTCCCGAACTAGTGCTTCATTTGCAGGCAGGTCGGTCATCTGGCCAAGGCCTGCCCTCGCAGGAGACCTCGACCCTCACCACAGCAGCAGGCTACTGATGGCCCGCCCATAGATTCGGCTCGGCAGGCTGCCTCCGGGACACCTGCTCAGGCCACAGAGACCTCGGAGTGGCAGCCTGGACAGGGGCGCCGCCGAGGAGACAGCCACAGCAGCACGCCAGAGACCGCTGCAGCAGCAGCCACAGTCTCAGCCTCACTAGGTTCCCGTGAGGAACAGCTTTGCTCCCCTTCAGGAGGAGACCCCTGCAGCGACCGAGGACCAGGAGATGCCAGCTCCCCCTCCTTCACCCCCCCCCCACCCCCGTCCCCTCCCACTGCCTCGCTTCCACCATCGCCTCCTCCCGCCCCCGCTCCGGTTTCGGCAGCGGCTCCCTCTCCACCTCCCTCGCCTCCCCCTCCTCCCCCTCCGCCCGCCTCACCTTCCCGAGAGGCCCTGGCAGTTCCCTGGCGCTCACCTGCAGTCCGGAGAGCGCTGAGCACTGACCTCGCTCGAGCATCACAGAGGAGACCTATGCCGATTAGGGCCTCACGGATTTCATCTATCCGCAGTCGGCTGAGTCGCCTTGGCATTAGACAGCGCTCGGAGGCCTTTGATTATACCTTCGCACGGCTTTTTGGAGCAGAGGGCCCCCATGAGCCAACACCCATTCGAGTTCATGTAGTGATACCTCCGGCCCGCGGGGAGGAGGCACTAGACTCAGCGGTGGCCTTCTCGTTCCCTCTATGTGGACCTTGTGACCGGGAGTGGACTCTAGAGCTCGCTCTCAGCACTTTGAAGACTCAGGCAGTTGAGTTTTCTCACCACATGAGCGATCTGGAGGTGACAGATGTGATAGGCCGACTTTGGGAGTTGGCTCATTTTTTCTTGGATCCCGGGAGTGTGGATACCTCAGGGATTCGGCATTTGGTCGTGCGCATAGTGGCAGACTTGGCACGCGACCCTGGATATGTGAGTATACACGAGGTTTCTCTGTCAGAGCAGGAGGCAGTCCCCATGGGCCACGGCCACTGGCGCCTGATCCGGGATTCTTGCAGTACACCGGGTGGACAGATTCGCAGCCGTTCGGATGGGGACTACTCTCCATCCAAGCCGCTTGCGAAGGCCCGCCGTACGGCTGAGACAGCATCCACCTCAGCAGGGCATCCATGAGGATCATCTCATGGAATGTACAGGGCCTTGGCGGAGCACACTTTATACGCTATCGAGGTTGCTTGAGGCAGGAGCTTCAGAGATGCCTGGTTGGTGGCAGCATTGACATTTTGATGATGTAGGAGCACCACTTGGGTGAGAGCAGGATCCGGAGATATGGTTCGGTGATGCCTGGTAGATGGGACACTTTTTGGTCTGCAGGGTTTGGTCCTTTGGGTGGACAGGGAGGAGTATGCATGGTTATTGCAGATGTATGGCAGCAGGCCATTGTGGATCGAGGGATCATTGTGCCTGGTAGAGCACAGTATATCATTCTGAGGATGCATGATGAGCTATTGGGTGTGCTCAACATCTATGCGCCCAATCATGCTAGTGCCAGAGCAGAGTTGTGGACTCAGGTTACAGATGCACTGCCAGAGGCCGCACATTGGTGTGTTGGGGGAGACTTCAACATGCTTGAGGACCCGGCAGATAGGGTGGGAGGCAGTCATGTTACAGTGCATGGCACGGAGCTTGCAGCTTGGGACCGGTTTTGCATGTCACTGAGGATCACTGATGCATGGCAGCATGGGGCTTTCTCCCGGTCTCAGGACAGTCTTAGTTTCTCTCGGTCGGATCGCCGGCAGGGAGGGACTAATCTATCACGGATTGATCGCTTTTATGTGGGCGACTGGTTAGGGGAGCGAGGGGGCTCCGTCGGCATTCTCGCTGGCACCTCATTTTCAGATCATGCGCCAGTTATATTGACATTGGAGGAGGGGACACGGGAGCCCAGCTTGCAGTTGAGGATCCCAGAGAGGGTACTTGCAGATCCCAGTCTCGCTGAGGACATTGAGAGGATCTGGCATGACAGTCAGTGCTCTGACCAGGATGCAGCGGGCCAGTGTGCCCAGGGACTCATTGATCTTAGCTCTTTTCTACACGCTGCAGCTTTGACACGACTGGGAGAGATTCGTGAGCGGGAGCAACGGCTGAGACGCAGCCTTGCTTCGCTACAACGCCTTCAGGAGCAGCAACCTGCATGTGAGTGGGTGGCGTCCCAGCTGAGCCAGGCACGCCAGGAGGTTAGAGACGTAGAGGAGCAGAGACATGAGTTTTACTATCGTTGTCAGGCCTCTCAGTGGACGCAGCTTGGTGATAGAGTGACTGGGGAGTTTTTTGAGATCACTGGACCCCGTCATGCGCGAGCAGGAGTCCGCCAACTTGGTAGACCGGATGGATCGGTAGCTACTGAGCTCGGGGAGATCAGAGCCATTGCCACTGCATTTTATAGTGACCTGCTTTCAGCGGAGCCAGCCACTGAGGATCGAAATGTTTGCAGACAGACTGTGTGGGCCCATGTGCAGAGGAGGGTCACAGACCGTATGCGTACAGTTCTAGGTGCGCCTCTGTCAGAGATTGAGCTTGCCGAGGCCTTGAGGGTCCTGCCGCGACATAGTTGCCCAGGGGAGGACGGACTGACGCCGGCCTTTTTTATGCGCTATTGGGACCTTTTGGGGCCAGGCCTCCGCAGGGGCTTTCAGCATGTTTTGGACACTGGGGTGATGCCGCAGAGCTTTTCAGAGGGCTTGATCTATCTTATCCCCAAGGGGGAGGGAGTATCAGATGACATTCGGCATTGGAGGCCTATTACGATCCTCAATACTGTCTACAAGGTCTTAGCAAAGGCCTTGAGTTTGAGGATCCAGCCCTTCCTGGGGGAGTTGATTCATGCTACTCAGACAGGATTTGTCAAGGAGCGCAGTATCCTTGACAACATCTTTACTTTCTGGGAGGCGACGGCCCGAGCTAGATTTCTTGGTCGTGATGCTTCTCGATTTTGAGAAGGCATACGATAGAGTTGATTGGGGATTCTTAGAGGGCACTATGCTTCGCCTGGGCTTTGAGCCAGGATGGATCAGAGGGGTGGCAGCTCTATATTCCACAGCTCGCAGCCAGGTGCTGATTGCAGGAGGACGGGGGCCGAGTTTTGAGCTGACCAGATCAGTCTGTCAGGGGTGTCCTCTCACCCCTTTCCTTTTTCTCTTCTTTGCGGAGGCTATGAGTATGTATTTGACGGCAGAGGAGGTTGGTTTGAGAGGACTTCAGCTCCCAGTCCGGGGGGAGGATTTGCTTGATGCTGAGTTTGCAGACGACACGAGCTTATTTTTGCATGGCCAAGAGGCCAATCTTATTCGGGCTGAGCAGTCGCTCCAGGTTTTTAGTGCAGCTTCGGGAGCATTGATCAATTGGCGCAAGACAGTGGCCTTTTGGATCAGTAGTGCTCCCACTCCGGCATGGAGCCCGGACCCCGGTTTTAGATGGATTCCTCCAGGCACAGCAGTGCGGTATTTGGGATGCCAGATTGGCCTCGATTTGTCACCTGAGCAACAGATTGCCTCGCTTCTTCTGAGCATTCGGAAGAAGCTATTGTATTGGAGTACAGCTCGACTATCCTTGGCTGGGAGGGTGGTGGTGGCAAATCAGGTGCTGTTAGCGACCATGTGGTACATTACGTCTTGCTGGATTTTCTCGAGCTCTTGCATCAGCCAGGTACAGAGGCTGATCAGGAACTTTCTGTGGTCTGGGCGGGACGGTCAGCCAGCTCGGGCAAAGGTTGCATGGGGAGTTATTACACTTCCGCTGGCTCAGGGCGGTTTGGGCATTATAGATCCAGTCGATCAGAGTAGAGCCTTATTGGGGAAGCTTATTGTTCGGGGGTTGCTTCCAGGCGCTGAGCCTTGGAAAGAGCTCCTCTTGCAGCGACTGTGCAGGCTCGGACGCCCCCTGCAGGGGGTACTTGGGCACCAGAGATTCGCTGGATCTTCATAGAGATGAGGAGGACAGGCCTCAGTAGAGGATGGGAGGACAGATTTGCTTTGAGTATCCTGAGAGCTTGGGAGCTGCTGAGACCGGGGCTCTCTCAGCGGCCTCCTCCTTGTGTTGAGGAGCGGGCCAGGCAACCGCTCATCTGGAGCCCAGCGGTTCGCACGGAGCAAGGTCATATGCTGGGTTCTCGGCCTCGTCTAGCCTGGGGACCTTTAGCGGCAGACCCAGCTCGTAGTTTTGGAGACTGGCAGGCTTTCTGCAGTCTACCAGAGGAGATCCAGGTGGAGAGGCTGAGTCACTTCAGAGGGGGGTTGATTATGAGGGATGATATTCAGGAGGCACTCACAGAGGAGTGGTTCACGCCTCTCGAGCCAGTGGCCCCACGGTGGATGGGAGCCTTTACACAGTTGGAGATCCTGATTGCTGTCAGAGCTAGCACTGAGGATGGCAGATGCCTCTACTATGAGATTCAGGATGAGGGCAGACTCCAGAGAGTGGAGGTGGAGTCGCCTTTGGTTGCAGAGTGCACCTTTCAGAGGATTCGGGTAGTGGCTGCCGCTTCTCGGAAGTGGCATATTGACCCCGACCCTGCTGATGTGCTCCCGGATTGGCGCATATGGACATATGCAGCGCGCCCCTTGGCCCGGCTACAGTGGGACCCCGGGGAGTACGAGTGGCATGATCCTTATGCATCCCTTGAGGCCACAGAGATCACCTTTTTCCAGTATACTGTTCGGCTGGGACAGCATATTTTGACGGCGAGGAGGACGGTTTCTCCAGCGGCAGCGGGGCATTGGCGATTGCAGGGACTCTCACAGGAGTTCCTGGAGGATTTCTGGGCTCGGCTCTGGGCTAGTCGGCAGGCCCGCAGGATCTCGGCTTTTCAGTGGCTAGTCGCCCACAGGGGCTCAGCAGTTGGCACTTGGCTTGTTTACAGCGGTCTTCCGGCGGCCTGCATTCGATGCGGCCACCCTATGGAGACACAGAGACATTGCCTTTGGGACTGCCCTCAGGCACAGCAGATTTGGCTGCGGATGCTGCGTATTCTGGCCCCCCTCTCTCCAGAGGGTATGTTTACGTGGGGAGCCGCTACTTGGTCGACTTCATCAGGGCCTGCTATGGGCTATGAGATGGAGCAGGGCAGTCAGGCCATCAGATTTATTAGGGGCCAGCCTCGCCTGGTTCCGGCACCGGATTTCTCGTCCGCCAGCTGGACACAGGAGAGGGATTTACGATGGGAGCTCCTAAGCAGCCTCACCATCTGGTTCACCTGGAGGGCCCGGTGCTTTACGGCCTTTGAGGGGAGATTGGAGCCACCAGCAGAGACTGTACGGGGGATTTGGCAGGAGTTGATCCACACCCTGCGAGGACAGTACGACCGCATCCGGGGAGACTCGGCGGATGAGGCGATCTTACGGCGCCAGGCCTTTCACACCACTTGGCGCTGTGGCCCTTTCTACACCTTACACACGGGATCCCCCCGTTGGCACTACAGGCCACCTGTTTGGCTCTCCCCCCCCCTATTGTATGATTTAGCCGCTCAGTTCTTTGTACTGATGCTTGTATTTTGCAGCACCTAGGAAGAGTCTCCCGGGTTGCCATGATGTATTCGCTGCTCTTCTCTCTCTTAGGAGCAGGAGAGATCTTTTGTAGCCCTACGGGCGTTTTTATATAACTAATGAAAGAATCTTTTCTCGGAAAAAAAAAATAGCATTGAGTGTGTGACTCCCCTATCACACATGTATATTGCACTAGTACACATAGTGCACTTAGTACATTAAATGTACTAAGTGTACTACGTACTATAACTTATGGACTTGTACACACTATAAGGGTGGGCATAATGCCTTTACCCCAGCAACCTCCCACTTAAAGGCAAAGTGCCCTTAAGTAAAGGAAAAGAAAAAATCAGCATGTACATGATAATATACAAGGCCATATCAAGGCTGAAACTGGCCTCATCCAATGCCCATCAAGTGTCTGCAATGAGCAAACCACTCCGGAGGCAAACTCTTTGTCAACAGATCAGCCGGGTTGTCATCCGTATGAATCTTAACAAGCTGAATTTGCTTGTTCTCTATCACCTCTCTGATGAAGTGATACTTCACATCCACATGCTTCGTCTTTGCATGAAAGACAGGGTTCTTTGCCAACTCGATGGCACTCTCACTGTCACAATGCAACAATGGAAAGTCCCCTGTATATCCCAAATCAACCACTAACCGAGATAGCCATAATGCCTCCTTCCAAGCCTCTGTGGCTGCAATATACTCGGCCTCTGTAGTAGATAAGGCAGTGCACTTCTGCATCCTGGATATCCATGACACAGCACCTCCTGTGAATGTAAACACATAACCGGTAGTAGACTTCCGGTTATCTGGATGACGGCATAATCCGAATCCGTGTAACCATGCACTAATGCATCCTATTTGCCAAAACAAATGCACATATCCTGTGTGCCCTTCAGGTATCTCATGACACCTTTCACTGCTTCCCAATGCTTCTTGCCAGGGTTGGCCATGTATCTAGAAACCACTCCCACTGCAAATGCAATGTCCGGCCTAGTAGCAACCATGGCATACATGAGACTGCCATAAGCTGAAGCATACGGAATCTTAGCCATATCAGCCCTGCCACTATCCGACTGTGGGCTGTCCATAGCACTGAGTTTCACATATGGAGGCAAAGGAGTACTAGTTTTCTTCCCCCCGTCCATATTCAACCTCTACAAAACTTTGCCAATGTATTCCTTCTGAGACAAATACAACACATGCTGATTTCTGTCCCGAAGTATCCGCATACCCAAAATGTGATTTGCATCACCCAAATCCTTCATATCAAAGGTTTGATGCAGCCTCTTCTTCAAGGCATCCATCTCTTTACGAGATTTCCCGGCAATCAACATATCATCAACATACAAGATGAGGATCAATAGACTGCCATCCAAAGCTTTCTTGGTGTACAAGCAGTGATCTATGTCACTTCTCCTGAAATCCTGGGATTTCATGAATGTATCAAATTTATGATACCATTCCCTTAATGCCTGTTTGAGCCCATAAAGACTCTTTTTCAGCTTGCATACATGCTTCTCCTTTCCACTTACTGCATAACCCTCTGGCTGTTGCATATATATCTCCTCATGGAGATCACCGTGAAGAAAAGCAGTCTTCACATCCATCTGAATCAAGTCCAGATCATCATGCGCCAGCTCTAAGTGTGACCACACTAGAGAAGATCTCCTCAAAGTCCACACCATATTCCTGCTTGAAGCCCTTAGCCACTAACCTGGCTTTGTATCTTGGCTTTGCATCTAATGCAACTTTGAGCCTGTAAACCCATTTGCGTCGCAAAACCTTCTTGCCTGCAGGCAAATGCACCAACTTCCATGTTCCATTTTTCTGCAGAGAATCCATCTCTGACTTCATGGCACGCTCCCAAAGAGCCTTGTCTGCCCTCTGTAAAGCCTCCTTATAACATGAGGGCTCCCCACAGTCAGTAAGCATCAAGTAGTCAACCCCTGGAACAAACCTGTCAGGGGCAATGGAGGGTCTAGTGGACCTCCGTACCCAATGACCATCATTTGCAAGTTGCTGTCCAGCCTACGTATCACCCATTGGTGGCTCCTGTTCTATGCCATAAGGCTGAAATATCATGCCCGGTATTTCCTCTAACTGTGGTATATCGATAGGGATATCTTCTGCCATCTCTGGCTGTCCATTTGGACCTTTTTCAGCACCATTTAAGGGCTGGTTTTGCTGCTGTAATGGCTGATTTACAGCCCTTGGTTGTTGTCCATGATGTCCATCATCATCAAAGATGACTCTGCCAGGCTCCTGTTGCCTTGCAAGCTCCTTATACATGCATGTTTCATCAAAAATGACATCATTACTGCGTATAATCTTTCTATTCACGGGATCCCAAAGTCTATACCCCATTTCACCTTTGTCACCATATCCTAGGAATATGCATTTGTGAGACTTAGGATCAAGTTTGGTGCGCATTTCCCTGCGTATGTGCACATACGCAACGCAACCAAACACTCTCAAGTGCTTGTATGACAGAGGCTTTCCTGTCCATACTTCCTCTGGCACTTTTCCACCAAGCCTCGTGTTAGGTGACCTGTTTATAAGATGAACGGCTGTCATAACAGCTTCAGTCCAAAAACCATGAGGTAACGCAGCATGTGACAACATAGAACGGACCTCCTCCTGAATGGTCCTGTTCATCCTCTCTGCTGTCCTGTTTTGTGGAGGATCATAAGGAGTAGAGAGCTCCCTCTTGATGCCTTTAGCATCACAAAAGTCCTGAAACTGTTTGGACATATACTCTCCACCATGGTCGGAACGCAAAGCCTTCAGTGTTTTGCCAGTTTGATTCTCAACAAGAGCAACAAACTTCTGAAACACTGAGAATGTATCACTCTTCAAACGAAGAGGATAAACCCACACCTTGCGTGTGGCATCATCAATAAAAGACAAAATATTTTGCCCCTCCCAAAGAAAGCTGAGGCATCTCACATACATCTTTATGCACAAGCTCTAACTGAGCATCTTTCAGTCCAAGAGCTTTCTTGTCGGGGCACTGGGGTTGCCTACCATATATACAATGCTCACAAAACTGAAAACTTGAAAACTTTAGAGAAGGCAAGTAACCCAAACGAGACAATTGCTCCATTCCCTTGACACTTATGTGTCCCAACCGGCTATGCCACATAGAGATTTCCGGCAGCTCAGTTGCATTTACATTAGCATGGTGACAAACACCTGCATGCATGAAATAAAAGAGTGTCCACCTTAGAGCCTCTGGCAACAACCAGTGAACCCTTACTAATTTTGCACTTTCCACGACCAAATGTGGTAACATAATCAGCATCATCAAGCTGTCCAGTAGAAAGCAGGTTCTTCTTGATCTCAAGCACATGCCTGACATCATGGAGCATAAGCTGTGAGCCATCTGAAAACACAAGCCTCACATCACCTCTGCCAAGAATCTTGCATGCATGGTTGTCACCCAAATAAACCACTCCTTCATTGCCAGCAGTATACCTGACAAATAAGTCTCTGCAACCTGTGACATGAAAGGAGGCACCTAAATCAATGATCCATGAGTGCATACCATGACCATCTCCTGTAAGAAGTGAATGGGCATCAAGTGAAGATGTAAATAGGACCTCATCCTCACTGTCACCTGCATATGACACATTGATTTCTTCAATCTTGACTCCACTTTTGCCCTTTGGCTTTACATCTTTGGCTTCATCTTTGTCTTTGTCTTTGCCTTTTCCCTTTTCCTTTTGATCATTTTTCCATTTGTAGCATTGCTTTTTGATGTGTCCTTTCTTGCCACAATAATGGCATTCCAAGTCCTTTTTGGAGCGAGACTTGCTCCTTCCCCGTTCTTGGCTTTTACCCCTTTGCTGGGATCTCCCACGTGCATTCATTGCATTGGACTTTCCAACAGAGTTGTTTTTCCTGTTCATCTCTTCTTGAAGAAGAGCACCCTCAACATCTGCATATGACAGCATAGCATTCGAATTGCTAGTGGCTGTCGTGAATGTGTCCCAACTCTCTGGCAAAGTGCATAAGAGAAAAGTGGCTTTGAACTCATCGTCCATTGCCAACTTTTGATTTATAACTTGGCTGACAATACCATTAAACTCACTGAGATGGGCTGCCATAGATGCCCCTTCCTTCATCTGAAGACCTATGAGTTTCTTCAACCAATACACTTTGCTTGAGGCACTTTGCTGGGCATACAAGTCCTGCAATCTTTGCCACATTCCCCAAGCTGTCTTCTCTTCACGAATGCTGAAAAGTAAAGAGTCTAACACAGACAACATGATAGTAGATCTTGCCAGCTCATCCATATCTTCCCACTCTTCAGCAGTAAGAGAAGCGGGCATTACACCCCTTTCTTTGATAGGCTTGTGCTGCTTCTTCTGGAGCAACACATTATAGCACTGGGTTTGCCAAATATCATAGTTATGTGAGCCTTCAAGCTTCTTGATGTGAAGCAATGAAGAGCTCTCACCTGTGGTTGTTGCCATAGCAATATGCAACCTGTCAATGCCTGACTCCCTGCAAAATGTGCAAACACTGCACCAAAAGCACACAAAGTGCTCACAATTGTTCTCCCAAGCTTTATCTCCCACTGCGGAAGCAAGAATGCAACTTTTCTCCCATTGTATGTGATGAAATCACTAAAATCTGGTTGCTGCAGATTTAGGACAGCACCTTGAATGTGCTCTGTTGCCCTTCCAAAGTACTGTACAACAGTACCAAGTGCTCACCAATGGTGTACCAAACCTGTACCGGCAAGTACAGCAGCTGAAATTTAGATTTTTACTCACTCAAATTAATGTACAGCCATGCCAAAACTTGCACAAAGCCCAGCAAGTACAGTAGCAATAAATGCTCTCCTGGCTGTCCAAATGGGTGAAAATCAGACTTTTACAGTCCCGAACACTGCATACAACAGTCCCGAACAGAAATTGGGCAAAAGCCCCTTGACTGCAAGCTGATTTCTGAGGATTCAAAGCATAAAAGTCTTGCCTGCTGCTTTGCCAAGCTCAACAAGCGTAAAATCTTGAAAAGCCCCTTGATTTAAGATCAATTTCTGATCATACATGGTACATTGACGCACATGAAGGCATCCAGAGTCTTCGCGATGCTTCCCCCTAGCCACATATACATCCAATACATGAAAGCCCTTTGATTTACAGGCACATTGAGTGCTTGTCAGGCATCAACACATTGCCCAAAGCATCAAATGAGAGTGCCTGCATGCGAATCAATCCAATCGGCACAAAAGCCCCTTGATTTGGACTGCAATTTGCTGCAATTTTGCCCAAATGTGCGATTTCTCACATCATACAGCATGTATGAATGCCCAATTGCACAAATACATCAAAAGCCCCAAATTTTGACATCCAATTTCTTGCAAATTGATCCTGATTGTGACCAATGTCACCCAATGTTGCCAATTTTGCTCAGAAATTGAGCAATTCGGCACCTGTACCTACTCAATTGATTGAATTGATAAGAAATTCCCAAAATTGAAGGCAAATACCTCTTAATTTTGAATTTCTCTGAGATTTGCAGGCTGAATTTTTGTTGATGCTGTTGTAGAAATCTGATGCAGAAAGGGGGGGCGCTTCTTGCTGATGCTCCTGCTGCCAGTTCGAACGAATGGTTACATCTACCACCAGCTTGTGTGACCGGCTACACTGCTACAGCTTGTGGATCCCTGCTCCAGGGTGTTGGCTCTTCTCTGCTGCTGCGTATTGGGCTGGAAGTCGTAGGCGGGAAGGACATCATCTGCCGAGAAATCGAAGCCCTGCTTGTTGTCGCCCGCGGCTCTGCCCGCATTCGGGTAGGCAGTGACGGCGGCCCTTTGTTACACCTTGGCCAGCACTACGCGCGATGGGCTGAGCGCCGGTGACGAGTTGAATGCGAAGGCTCCAGCACGGCGCCCGACTTTTATTTGCCACGTGCTCGCCCAGCGATTACACGCCTGCGTGTGATTCAACGCAGAAATACGCCGCTGCACTCCTCCTTCGCTCGCCTGCCTGCGACCTTCTATGCCATCGCTCCCAGCTGCCTTCGCCGCCTCCGCCTGAAAGCCAGCCGTCTAGATTCACTGTTCTATGCTGGCCACCCTGCAGCCGTCTAGCTTCACTGTTCTATGCTGGCCGAAGATGCTATCTGTAAGCACCTGCTCCACAGCCTGAGATGCTATCAAGAGGGAGGGGAGGGAATGACCAGAGCTCTGATACCAGTTGAATGGGAGAAGAAGTAGGGTTAGAGTTCATGTGTGGGAGACATACACAAAGAAGCAAGGGAGAGAGAGAGAGAGTTGTGGGGATAAGTCAACTCAATAGCATTGAGTGTGTGACTCCCCTATCACACATGTATATTGCACTAGTACACATAGTGCACTTGGCACATTAAATGTACTAAGTGTACTATGTACTATAACTTATGGGCTTGTACACACTATAAGGGTGGGCATAATGCCTTTACCCCAACACCCCCCCCTCCCCCTTCAGTGGGTAGTTGGGAGCTTTCACACGTCACATCTCCTTTGTGGTTCTAGCTCTAGCAACTCCCCCCAATCTCCAACGAGGAGAGACTCCGCCAGCCACTGATCTAGAACTGCCTCTTCAAGATGCCCAACGGTCACTCTTTACGCACGCACTCACACATAGCCTCGGGCCCCCTCAGTTCTAGCCCAACCAATCTCTGGGCGAGTGGAGTAGCTTCAGGCAGCTTCTTCAAGAGGCTCAAGATAGACGCCTCGCAGAGATTAGAGACAAAGACCAGATAGTCCTCAACATCAACTCAGCCATCCCCCCCGAATGGCAGATTCCCCTCCAAGACCCCTCCCCCCCCCTCAGTGGGTGGTTGGGAGCTTTCACGCATCACAACATCCCCTTTATGGTTCTAGGCTCAGACAAGGGACCAGCTTTCATTTCTCATTCAGATGCCATGGACGTCTGACCCTTCCCTAGCAGAGGACTTTAATGGTGGCTCACTTCAGATCATCGGCTTCCATGAGCACCACTAGCACATCCCCCCCCCCCCCCCCCCCGGGGCAGGCCGGCGGCAGTGGCACGGGTAGCTCGCGAGACAGGTCCTGGTGACTCTCCCTCTAGGAGGGCCGACCCTTGACACGGATTCAATGGGGCCCAGGTGAGTGGGAGTGGACAAAGCCCTTCAGCCTAGAGAGCCCAACCACCCCCTTTTTCCACTACTCGGTAAGGCTAGGCAGCGGTTTCACTATCTATTTCGTGAGGGATTCGGTCCACTCTCCAGGATCATTGACTTCCAGGACCAGCGTTGCCTGGGCCTCTTCCTGCTTGAGCTCCGTAGACACAGGGACACCTTCTTGAGACACAGGCCCCAACCACCCCGCCCCCTCCCTCGTCAACCAACCATCACCAGTTTCTTCCGGACCCAAGAGGTGGAGGACACCGACATAGTGGATCTTGTGGACCCTCCACGAGCTGCTCTGGACCTACCTCGCCCGAGAGGAGTTACCTCGGACCGAGCCTCTGCACTCCAGCGTGCCCGACGCCCTCGACCCCCCCGTCGGCCATGATCGCCTCATCAGCTCTAGATCGAGGACATGCTCCACCGCCATCGAGCTACCTTTCCACGTGACATAGCTGAGGGAGACCTCTCGGCCATACTCGTCAACCCCATGCTTGACATTTTGGAAACTGGTATACCATCTACTCGGAGCTGATGTTGCTCCCATGTTTTTATGTTCTTAGTATTCCATGACGAGTTTCCATGGACAGTTTAGTATCACCCCAGTGAGGTAGCTATATTTATGTTTTCATTATGTTTTATTTTCCATTCCATGATGAGATATGCCATGGACATTATTGTACCACTTTGGTCTCATAGGCCCATTGGGTCTTTAGTAGACGCTTCATATATCTTTCTTTCTTTCTTTCTTTCTTTCTTTCTCTCTCTCTTTCCCACCCCCCCCCTCTTCCTTGTATGCAGTAGTTCCCTCCGAAAGCGGCCAGACATGGAGGGGACTACCCTCCCATGTGTTTTTCCTCTTTTGGAGGCTCTGAGCATGTACTTCAGCCTGTTGGCTAGTTTTTCATATAACTAATAGAAGGATCTATTTCCCGCGCCCGCGCGGGGGGGGGGGTGGTGTTGCGGTAAAGGCATTATGCCCACCCTTATAGTGTGTACAAGCCCATAAGTTATAGTACATAGTACACTTAGTACTTTTAATGTACTAAGTGCACTATGTGTACTAGTGCAATATACATGTGTGATAGGGGAGTCACACACTCATTCCCATGAGTTGACTTATCCCCACAACTCTCTCTCTCTCTCTCTCTCTCTCTCTCTCCCCCCCTTGCTTCTCTGTGTATCTCTCCCACACATGAACTCTAACCTAACCCTAATTAACTCTCCCATTCAACTCGTATCAGAGCCTGCAGGTCGACTAGGGGTTGACGCTGAGATGGAAGGTCGACTAGGGGTTGACGGGCAGAGCTACGCGTAGCAAACCACAAGGCAGCATTCGCAGGCAGCTGGGCGAGCACGTGGCAAAAGGCAGCTGTGCAGGTTGCCCAACCAACCAGGCGTAGCCAGGCGCCTACAGCAGCCAGGCGGACACGGAGTGCAGCGGCGTACCCATTCGCACGTAGCAAGCGTAAGGCTGTGTAAACGTGTAGCGCTGGGCGTTAGACGGCGTAAAACCACCGAGCGGAGGCGACGTCAACAAAACAGTGTGTAGCGCTGGCTACCGGTCGGAGGCGGCGTCAACAAGCGAACACGCCTACAAGCGAGCTCCTAAAGACGCCAGCTTCGGTGAGAGCAGGCTCCCCTGGCGCCGGGTAGTGATCCGCGTGAGTAGGCGACGTGGAGAAAGACAACATACCATTCCCTGTGGGATCTTCTTCCCTGGGCGATTTCAACTGTCCCCGTGGGATCTTCTTCCCGACTCGGTTGGGCAGCGTCAACAGCAGTGAGACGCCAACTCTCCCATTCAACTCGACAGCACAACTAGCCGGGACAGTCGCCAACGAGGAGAGCTACACAAGGAAAGCTACGCACCACTGCCAGCCTGCGGCCCCGTGGAACTCCTCGACTGTCATTTTGTCTCCACGATTTCTGCAACAGCACCAAATTCAGCAAACCCCCCTTTCCTGCAACAAAAAAATCAAAAATTACAAGGTATTCTGCTTCAATTTTTTTTGGGATTTGCAATTGAGCAAGTACAATCATCAATTGAGCAGGTACAGGTGCCAAATTGCTCAATTTTTGAGTAAAATTGGCAAAATTGGGTGACATTGGTCACAATCAGGATCAATTTGCAGGAAATTGGATGTCGAAATTTGGGACTTTTGATGTATCTGTGCAATTGGGCATTCATACATGCTGTATGATGTGAGCAATCTCACATTTGGGCCAAATTGCAAGAAATTGCAGTGCAGATCAAAGGGCTTTTGTGCCGATTGGATTGATTTGCATGCAGGCACTCGCATTTGATGCTTTGGGCAATGTGTTGATGCCTGTCAAGCACTCAATGTGCCTGTAAATCAAGGGGCTTTTATGTATTGGATGTATATTGGGCCAGGGGGAAGCATCGTGAAGACTCTGGATGCCTTCATGTGCGTTAATGTACCATGTATGATCAGAAATTGATATTAAATCAAGGGGCTTTTCAAGATCGTATGCTTGTTGAGCTTGGCAAAGCAGCAGGCAAGACATTTATGCCTTGAATCCTCAGAAATCAGCTTGCAGTCAAGGGGCTTTTGCCCAATTTCTGTTCGGGACTGTTGTATGCAGTGTTCGGGACTGTAAAAGTCTGATTTTCACTCATTTGGACAGCCAAGAGAGCATTTATTGCTACTGTACCTGCTGGTACAGATTTGGTACAGCTTTGTACAAGTTTTGGCATGGCTGTACACTGATTTGAGTAAGGAAAAGGTTCAATTTCAGCTGCTGTACTTGCCGGTACAGGTTTGGCACATCACAGGTGAGCACTTGGTACTGTTGTACATTACTTTGGAAGGGCAACAGAGCACATTTAAGATGCTGTCCTAAATCTGCAGCAACCAGATTTTAGTGATTTCATTACATACAGTGGGAGAAAAGTTGCATTCTTGCTTCCGCAGTGGGAGATAAAGCTTGGGAGAACAACTGTGAGCACTTTGGGTGCTTTTGGTGCAGTGTTTGCACACTTGCAGGGAGTCAGGCATTGACAGGTTGCATATTGCTATGGCAACCTCAGATGAGAGCTCTTCATTGCTTCACATCAAGAAGCTTGAAGGCTCACATAACTATGATATTTGGCAAACCCAGTGCTATAATGTGTTGCTCCAGAAGAAGCAGCACAAGCCTATCAAAGAAAGGGGTGTAAAGCCCGCTTCTCTTACTGCTGAAGAGTGGGAAGATATGGATGAGCTGGCAAGATCTACTATCATGTTGTCTGTGTCAGACTCTTTACTTTTCAGCATTCGTGAAGAGAAGACAGCTTGGGGAATGTGGCAAAGATTGCAGGACTTGTATGCCCAGCAAAGTGCCTCAAGCAAAGTGTATTGGTTGAAGAAACTCATAGGTCTTCAGATGAAGGAAGGGGCATCTATGGCAGCCCATCTAAATGAGTTTAATGGTATTGTCAGCCAAGTTATAAATCAAAAGTTGGCAATGGACGATGAGTTCAAAGCCACTTTTCTCTTATGCACTTTGCCAGAGAGTTGGGACACATTCACGACAGCCACTAGCAATTCGAATGCTATGCTGTCATATGCAGATGTTGAGGGTGCTCTTCTTCAAGAAGAGATGAACAGGAAAAACAACTCTGTTGGAAAGTCCAATGCAATGAATGCACGTGGGAGATCCCAACAAAGGGGTAAGAGCCAAGAACGGGGAAGGAGCAAGTCTCGCTCCAAAAAGGACTTGGAATGCCATTATTGTGGCAAGAAGGGACACATCAAAAAGCAATGCTACAAATGGAAGAATGATCAAAAGAAAAAGGGCAAAGGAAAGGACAAAGACAAAGATGAAGCCAAAGATGCGAAGCCAAAGGGCAAAAGTGGAGTCAAGATTGAAGAAATCAATGTGTCACATGCAGGTGACAGTGAGGATGAAGTCCTATTCACGTCTTCACTTGATGCCCATTCACTTCTTACAGGAGATGGTCATGGTATGCACTCATGGATAATTGATTCAGGTGCCTCCTTTCATGTCACAAGTTGCAGAGACTTGTTTGTCAGGTATACTGCTGGCAATGAAGGAGTAGTTTATTTAGGTGATAACCATGCATGCAAGATTCTTGGCAGAGGTGATGTGAGGCTTGTATTTTCAGATGGCTCACAACTTATCTCCATGATGTCAGGCATGTGCCTGAGATCAAGAAGAACCTGCTTTCTACTGGACAGCTTGATGATGCTGATTATGTTACCACATTTGGTCGTGGAAAGTGGAAGATTAGTAAGGGCTCACTGGTTGTTGCCAGAGGCTCTAAGGTGGACACTCTTTACTTCATGCATGCAAGTGTTTGTCACCATGCTAATGTAAATGCAACCGAGCTGCCGGAAATCTCTATGTGGCATAGCCGGTTGGGACACATGAGTGTCAAAGGAATGGAGCAATTGTCTCGTTTGCGTTACTTGCCTTCTCTAAAGTTTTCAAGTTTTCAATTTTGTGAGCATTGTATATATGGTAGGCAACTACAGTGCCCCCACAAGAAAGCTCTTGGACAGAAAGATGCTCAGTTAGAGCTTGTGCATACATCTCACATACAGATGTATGTGAGATGCCTCAGCTTTCTTTGGGAGGGGCAAAATACTTTGTGTCTTTTATTGATGATGCCACACGCAAGGTGTGGGTTTATCCTCTTCGTTTGAAGAGTGATACATTCTCAGTGTTTCAGAAGTTTGTTGCTCATGTTGAGAATCAAACTGGCAAAACACTGAAGGCTTTGCGTTTCGACAATGAGGGAGAGTATATGTCCAAACAGTTTCAGGACTTTTGTGATGCTAAAGGCATCAAGAGGGAGCTCTCTACTCCTTATGATTCTCCACAAAACGGGACCGCAAAGAGAATGAACAGGACCATTCAGGAGAAGGTCCGTTCTATGTTGTCACATGCTGCGTTACCTCATGGTTTTTGGGCTGAAGCTGTTATGACAGCCGTTCACCTTATAAACAGGTCACCTAACACGAGGCTTGGTGAGAAAGTGCCAGAAGAAGTATGGACAGGGAAGCCTCCATCATACAAGCACTTGAGAGTGTTTGGTTGCGTTGCGTACATGCACATACGCAGGGAAATGCGCACCAAACTTGATCCTAAGTCTCACAAATGCATATTCCTAGGATATGGTGACAGAGGTGAAATGGGATATAGACTTTGGGATCCCGTGAATAGAAAGATTATACGCAGCAATGATGTCATTTTTGATGAAACATGCATGTATAAGGAGCCTGCAAGGCAACAGGAGCCTGGCAGAGTCATCTTTGATGATGATGGACATCATGGACAACAACCAAGGGCTGTAAATCAGCCATTACAGCAGCAAAACCAGCCCTTAAATGGTGCTGAAAATGGTCCAAATGGACAGCCAGAGATGGCAGAAGATATCCCTATGGATATACCACAGTTAGAGGAGATACCGAGCATGATTTTTCAGCCTTATGGCATGGAACAGGAGCCACCAATAGGTGATATGCAAGCTGGACAGCAACCTGCAAATGATGGTCATTGGGTATGGAGGTCCACAAGACCCTCCAGAGCCCCTGACAGGTTTGTTCCAGGGGTTGACTACTTGATGCTTACTGACTGTGGGGAGCCCTCATGTTATAAGGAGGCTTTACAGAGGGCAGACAAGGCTCTTTGGGAGCGTGCCATGAAGTCGGAGATGGATTCTGTGCACAAAAATGGAACATGGAGGTTGGTGCATTTGCCTGCAGACAAGAAGGTTTTGCCATGCAAGTGGGTTTACAGGCTCAAAGTTGCACCAGATGCAAAGCCAAGATACAAAGCCAGGTTAGTGGCTAAGGACTTCAAGCAGGAATATGGTGTGGACTTTGAGGAGATCTTCTCTCCAGTGGTCAAAATGACCACACTTAGAGCTGTGTTAGCTTTGGTTGCGCATGATGATCTGGACTTGATTCAGATGGATGTGAAGACTGCTTTTCTTCACGGTGATCTCCATGAGGAGATATATATGCAACAGCCAGAGGGTTATGCAGTAAGTGGAAAGGAGAAGCATGTATGCAAGCTGAAAAAGAGTCTTTATGGGCTCAAACAGGCACCAAGAGAATGGTATCATAAATTTGATACATTCATGAAATCCCAGAAATTCAGGAGAAGTGACATAGATCACTGCTTATACACCAAGAAAGCTTTGGATGGCAGTCTATTGATCCTCATCTTGTATGTTGATGATATGTTGATTGCCGGGAAATCTTGTACAGAGATGGATGCCTTGAAAAAGAGGCTGCATCAGACCTTTGATATGAAGGATTTGGGTGATGCAAATCACATTTTGGGTATGCGGATACTTTGGGACAGAAATCAGCATGTGTTGTATTTGTCTCAGAAGGAATACATTGGCAAAGTTTTGCAGAGGTTCAATATGGACGGGGGGAAGAAGACTAGTACTCCTTTGCCTCCATATGTGAAACTCAGTGCTATGGACAGCCCACAGTCAGATAGTGGCAGGGCTGATATGACCAAGATTCCGTATGCTTCAGCTTGTGGCAATCTCATGTATGCCATGGTTGCTACTAGGCCGGACATTGCATTTGCAGTGGGAGTGGTTTCTAGATACATGGCCAACCCTGGCAAGAAGCATTGGGAAGCAGTGAAAGGTGTCATGAGATACCTGAAGGGCACACAAGATATGTGCATTTGCTTTGGCAAACAGGATGCATTAGTGCATGGTTACACGGATTCGGATTATGCCAGTCATCCAGATAACCGGAAGTCTACAACCGGTTATGTGTTTACATTCACACGAGGTGCTGTGTCATGGATATCCAGGATGCAGAAGTGCACTGCCTTATCTACTACAGAGGCCGAGTATATTGCAGCCACAGAGGCTTGCAAGGAGGCATTATGGCTATCTTGGTTAGTGGTTGATTTGGATTATACAAGTGATATTCCATTGTTGCATTGTGACAGTCAGAGTGCCATCCAGTTGGCAAAGAACCCTATCTTTCATGCAAAAACGAAGCATGTGGATGTGAAGTATCACTTCATCAGAGACGTGATAGAGAACAAGCAAATTCAGCTTGTTAAGATTCATACGGAATTCAACCCGGCTGATCTGTTGACAAAGAGTTTGCCTCCGGAGCGGTTTGCTCATTGCAGACACTTGATGGGCATTGGATGAGGCCAGTTTCAGCCTTGATATGGCCTTGTATATTATCATGTACATGCTGATTTTTCTTTTCCTTCATTTAAGGGCACTTTGCCTTTAAGTGGGAGGTTGTTTGGGTAAAGGCATTATGCCCACCCTTATAGTGTGTACAAGCCCATAAGTTATAGTACATAGTACACTTAGTACTTTTAATGTACTAAGTGCACTATGTGTACTAGTGCAATATACATGTGTGATAGGGGAGTCGCACACTCATTCCCATGAGTTGACTTATCCCCACAACTCTCTCTCTCTCTCTCTCTCTCTCTCTCTCTCTCCCTTGCTTCTCTGTGTATGTCTCCCACACATGAACTCTAACCTAACCCTAATTAACTCCCCATTCAAGGGGGGGGGAGGTGTGTGTGGGGCCAGGGGGGTGGATCTATTGTCCTCCTACAAAAGACAATCCAATAGATATCTTTATAAAGCAATTTCATATGACAAATTCAGCAAGTGCAAACATCTATTGGGATTGCATGACAACTGAATTTTTCAGAAGGGGAGACATGCAGCTGCAATTGACCCTTTTAAGGATTAAGTCACGTCTTCTTTTGAGCTATTCAACCAATTTGAACTTGAAGGGTAAATCCTCATTGGTTGCATAACTCAGTGGCGGGAATTATAGTCTGGGCACCAAGACTACCTTAGACACTTTAGTTTGTGAGATACTAGCTTAGGCATTTTAGTTTGTCAGACTTATTGATTCCAGTGCGAACCCAAAGTTAGGGTTATGTCTAGGGTTTCATCTTTATGATATCTTTTCATTGTGGCTGCTAATGCAGGTGTGTTTTCTCTCCTCTCTCTCACAAATTGATGTCATAAGGTGCTTGGGACCTCGACCGGCATGCATACAATTGTGAAACAGCTCCCATCCTTGATCAAAGATCCGCCGGCTTTCCAAGTTGAGATGCCTTATTTACTGAAGAGATGGGGTGCTGAGAGGCTGTGTTTGACTATGAGTAAGGGGGATTTGCACCATGACTTGATCATAAACTACATATTTTTTATTTTAGTTATTTATATTTCATACACCCATAGGTCCATTTGCTGCCATTTCTGCATCAAGTCTCCTCTCTCCTTTTATTGGCAACAAATGACACTGCCCCTTTGAAGCTAACCATCTTTCTTTGTAAATGATTTTCTTTGAGGTATTCTAGTGGCCCGGCATTGTAACACATTACAAAAAAGCATGGACAGGTCAACTACGCAGCAATCACTGCACGCAGGCTGGCAGTGTGCTGGGGTAGCATCTGGGCCAGGCACACAGGTGTGGGAATCCCTTTTGTAGGCCGGGCTGTTGGTCCTATGCAAGCTGACCAGCAGCTGCCTGCAGCTAGGTGAATCAGGGACCTATTAAAGGGTACTCCACTCCGTCACCATTCACAACACCTCTGCTGCTGTCCAGCCCTCTCCTCAGCCCGCAAGCCGGCTTTTTCAGCACCAAAACAGCAACAAAATAGCCCTTCAGCAGTGGCAGCCATCATTGACCTGCAGACAAAGGTTCTCAGTTCACTTGTGTGATTTAAGCAGATAAGTAGGTGATCTGTTGTTCTTCAGTTTCAGCCTTTACAAGGGAACTTGTAGGTAGAGCTAATGCTCTCAAGGGTGTGCTTATGAGTTCCTTCCAACTATCGATTGCTTGTATCTCTGTTGTTCAGTAGCAATTAGATGAATAGCCTTACAATGGACTTCTCTGACAGAGGTTTGGCCTATACCCATCCCCAAGCCAGCCTTCTGTCAACTGAATGTCCCAATTTAAGGATCGGCCTTCAGCCATGTCCACAATGTAAGGGCTAGACCCATCCTGTCTACATCAGCTTCTACTGCATGGCTTGGCTGCTTTGTGTGCTGCTACTGGTGTAAAGAGGTCTCTGTTAAATGATTCTCGATATTGATAGTTTTCCAAAAGGAAAACAAGTAGGGAGGTTGCTAAAATCCAAGTGGTGTGAATGACTTGTGCTGCTTTTCTTATTGAACAAATAGACTATTACTAGATTTATAAACCTAGATGAATGTGTGTGTGTGTGTGTGTGTGTGTGTGTGTGTGTGTGTGTGTGTGTGTGTGTGTGTGTGTGTGTGTGTGTGTGTGTGTGTGTGTGTGTGTGTGTGTGTGTGTGTGTGTGTGTGTGTGTGTGTGTGTGTGTATATATATATATATATTACTAGATCACCAGCCCCAAAAAAAAAGGGCAAAGAGAGCCAATATTAATCCAGGAAAAATTGCAGTAACAGTGACCATTTTCTTTAAAATAAATAAATATCAAAGAGCATGATTCAGGTTAATTCCTAACTATAACCTTCACTAAATAGAAGATGCTAATGCTCACTTAGAGAAAACTCGTTAGAAGTTGGGGGATCAAGTGCTTTTGTCCAAGTGCAGGGCAGAATTGGTGTGCGCATCCTTTTGCGCAGTAGTAAAATAAGCTGGAAAATCAACAAAATGACTCCTGCAGCAGCAATTACTGCGCCCCCTCCAATAAGTCCATATATACACGCATTCAGGCCCATTATTTTCCTTCTTTGGTTACCTTGAGTTGCTAGAACACTTTTAATCCACCCAAACTGCATAAACAAAATGGCAAGCTATTAGCCTCCTTGTATTAGGCTTTGGTAGTTAAGTTCAGGTTTTTTACCAATATTAACAGAATGAAAGTGCAATCTTAACTAAATGGCATTCTACTTACAAAGCTTCAAACCATCAACTCCATCATTCATGGCATAGGCACCCCCACTCACATCATCTGTAGGGCGCTTGTGCGTATGTGCTAGGGTTTTCAGAGATAGAAAGAGAAGAGAGCATCAAAACTCAAAACACAGCACACAAAAGCCCGAAAATACTGTATTGTATTATGTCCAAAAGAAAATGTGTTACAACTGAATTCTCATGTACAGAATCTGACTGAAAATGTAGACCACAATACTTAGCCCAACACACTGCTGTTGTCTCTCCTTGGCCAGCCCATGCTCCAGAGAATTGCTCTGTAAGGCTCCAATGCTTGAGAATCTGCAATCATATGCTAAATTTCCAACACCATATTCATGGCAGACCAAGTCGGCCCTGTAGGCTGCTCACAACTAGCAAAAGGTATCCACGACTTGCAAAAAAGTTTATAATCTGTTTTTAATGATGTCCGCCCACACATGGCCATTGGCCCGCCTGTCCCATGTGCTGCTGTGCTGCCCGACTGTTCCTGCCTTGCCCCGCACTACCCGACTGCCTGGATGTGCTTGCCTATAGCGCTGCCCTCTGGCTCATAGAGCTGCGCCCCTTCAAAAGGTTGTTCTAACTCCATGAAGTCCTAGTCTAGTGATTCAGCCCATAAAGGATTGAATGAGTCTAATGGTTCAATGGCAAAAGCCTTTTATAGACCTCAAGAGCAGCCCCCAACTGGCCAACCTGTTGTCGCCCACGGCTAAAAAGCCCAACAAAAATCCACATGCAACCGACAATGCCAATAGTCACCTGAGCAGCCTGTCGACCATGTGCTAGCTGTTTGGAGGACTCCAGGGCAAGCCTCGGGTACCTGTGGGGATCCATGTGATTGATGCGATGAAGGTATGTGACTGTCTGGAAGAGTGCCTCCACTACCATCGGGCCTTTCCATAGAGGGAGAAAGTGGCCTTTGGGCCACCTCATTAGAAGCCACACCTCTCCCATAAGCCTTTCCATAGAGGGAACAATAAGCCTTTCCATAGAGAATGAAGGTGGCCTTTGGGCCTCCTCATTAGAAGCCACCCATAAGTCAAGAGGGTGCCTATTACGCTGTCCACACTCTTTTATTTAAAAGGGTGCCTAATTTATGAGAGCGTGGTTGGCCACCATCCAAGAAGTGCCCAAACTCACTTATAACCTATCCACCCACTCTTTAATGAAGTGTGGATGCCCAAACTCACTTATAACCTGTCTGGCCAAGTGTAGAGCTGCAAAACAGGAAAGTAAGCTATAACTCAAGTAAGCTTAAACAAAGAGTTAAGAGTCACACCTACCACTTGCATACAACCCACAAGTGAGGTCAAAATACAGATTCACACGCACAGTTCACGAGAGGCATCCCCTGCCCATAAACTAGACACACAAATCTTGCAGGTAGTAAAACATTTCACGCGAAACAATTCCAAGAATGCAAGTATATGCCATGCATAAGAATGTGTTGGACAATCTCCCTTTCATTTAGCTCTTCTAGAGGCAATCATTTTGGGCGTAGGCATTACTTCCCTAGGCAAACCAGAATACCGTAATCTAGATATGGGCACGGACCAAAATCCCCATTCTCTCATATCCAATCTACTAGCCCTTGGTGTAGACATTAGTCCCCTACCATGAGATGCCAGTCCGCATGACCCTTGGCGTAGACATAAGTCACCTGCCATGAGGTGTCATGTCCACACTATGGATTCCGTCCATAGATCCAAAAGCGTAGAGAATGCCCACCTATTGGCATCCCCCCGGCTTCTAAACAATTGACCTCAACTGAAAAGCTTCAAAGTATGAGTTGCGGATACTCTTGGAAGTATGAGTCATCCATCCATTTAGCATTCATGGGTGAATAATTCTTGAACTTCACAACGTAGCGTCTTTGAAGTTTCACCTGCAATCTTGTGAAACACAATCTGCTCTGGCTATAACACCTCTTCTAGCTCATCAACTTCAAGTGGATCTTCCATATCCGGCTCTTTAGGCTTTGGTCCCACATATTCACGAAAGAGACTTACATGAAATCCATTGTGTATCCTCCAAATATTTGGCAAAGCCAACCGAAAAGCCACTTCATTTATCTTTCAATGACCTTGAACAGTCCATAATACCTGGTAGAGAGCTTGAGAGATGTCCCCTCTTTCCTTCGAAGTCTAGCTTTCTCAAATTTTAGCAATACCCAATCATTTTCTTTGATGTCCAAACGCCTTATATACTTATCGACAGGCCTCTTATCATAGTCACATGGGATGCGAAATGGGGACGGAAAAGATTGAGAATTGCCATTCCCTGTGACTATAGAGTGACATGGGACGGGAATGGAAACGGGAAGATGTTGCCATCCCCAACATTCCCGAGTCTAAAAATGCCCATTCCCTGTGACTATGCCTCTTATGCTTCTCTTTAGAACGCTCAATGGTTGTCCACACCTATGCGTAGGTAATTTCCAAGTCCCTGACATATTCATCAACTGCAAAAATCTCATCCTTTGTACAAAGAATACGTGGCAATACCACTTTGCCATATATAATCTCAAACGGGGTCTTTCTTTGTAGAAGCATGCACTGTGTTGTTATATCCAAATTCCACAAGTGGCAAATACTTCTCCCAAGAACTTTTCTATCGGCCACATAGCATTTAAGCAAATCTAACACGACTAATTTTGCATCTTCACTTTGTTCATCCGTTTGAGGATGATAAGTTTATGAAAAATGCAGCTTAGTGCCTAGATCATCAAAAGAGCTCTCCAAAAGAGACTCACCGTCCCGGTATCTCTGTCCCCCACAATTGATTTTGGCATTCCATGATGCTTCAACACTTGTGACATAAAAATTCTAACCATGTCTTCAGCTTTTATGGTTTTTTTGACAAGCAAGAAGTGAGCTTGCTAAGCCTTGCTTGCTAAATCTATCCACAATGGTCCATATTGCATCATTGCCATATTGTGTATGAGGCAAATCCATGGCAATGCTTTCCCATGGCTGGTTTGGAACTGGCAAAGGCTGAAGCAAACCAGGAGTCTTTTGCCTATCAAATTTCAACTTTTGACAAGTTATACATGCAAGTACATAAGCCTCTATGTCTCTTCTCATGCCTGACCAAAAGAAAAACCTCTCAATCATTTGAATAGTAGGAAAAATTCCTCTATGTCTTGCGTAGGGGAAGCATGGCATTCATCCAAAAAAATTTGTCTCATGTTTGAAACTGTGGTGAGTAGGGTTAGCACAAAAGCCGCTTTGGGGGATCAAACAGATCCGTGGTGTTTGGTAGTGTGTGCAGAGAGAGAAAGCTAGAGACAAACTTGATTAGAGATAGAGAGAGTGTATATGCACAACTCAAAGATACTTTGATTGATTTTGTCAAAAGCTTCAAAGAGTACAATGCTTTTTATAGGCTTAGAAGCCTTATCAAGAGGTTGTTCACGCACATAAACATACTAAGCCATCTAAGGGTTGTTTCACACACATGAGGCTCCGAATACCCAACAAACCCCCATTTGGAGCAAAGGTGGGGAGACCCAACACGCAATAGCAGTAGCTACCTTCTAACTTCATCACATGCTACAAGGGAGCGATCCAAGCATGCGCACCTCCCACACCATGCTGATCCTCCAATCAACAAATGACCACGCAGCAAGGCGAGCTTTTCGTCAAACACACACACTGATTATTTAACTCACATTTCGGGGGACTCCCCAAGTAGAGAACCCACAACTCACACATAAACAAGAAAAGGTAAATTTTTGGAGGTTTAATGACTTCCATGCCAATGTAGGCCTTTTGCATCGACGTTCCCAAGGTGATGTCACTTACGCGAAGAAACTGATAGACTTTTTAGGCTTGGGAGCCAGAGCAGAACCCCCTGAAATTGCACAAAATGGAAGCTGTAATGAAGAACCGCTAGATTTTTGTTGATGTAACAAGATCATTTTGATGCAGAAGGCTTTCTTGTAAAAAAGCCCCAAAAATTTGTCAGTGCAAGGTCTTCAATTTGATGATTTTCTCAACATTTGAGAAAATCCCCAAATTTCGGATGGGGTAGAAGCTGTTATCAAGCCAATTTTACCTAATTCTTGAAAAGCCCCAGGCTTATGGAGCTTTAATTTGCTGATTTTTGCCATATTTGGAAAAAGGCCCATATTTTGTAGATTGCAGTAGCTTCAATTTTGCAATAGGATAAAGGAGCTCTAATTAGAAAATTACCATATGTTAAAAAGGCTCAATTTTGATGTAGCATACTGATGTTGGGGCATCGCTGATGTGGCTGTAGTATTTGCTGAAACAGGTCAGCCTTAGGTGTCGCAGCAGTGAAGTTGTCGACTGCAGCCAATATGGTGCTGGCGAACAGCAATGGTGATATGAAACACAGGTGTGGACTTGCTACAGAAGAAGATGATGGGTGGCTACAGCTACAAAGACAAGTGCAGCTGTAGGTAGGTGTGATGTTCCTTCCTCATGCCGCCCTAATGTGCAGCAATCTGGGCTTGTTGTTAGAGCAGGTCAGAAGATACTCTGCTGCCCAGACAAAGAGGGACAGCCTAGCCAGTATGTACTTGAGACCAAAGAGTGGGAGGCGAGCTTAGATGAGGAGGCGGTGGTGAGCAACGCCAGAATGCGAAGGCAAAGAACAAACCGAAAAACCATAGCTGACGCAATTCTAGCAAAGGCGAAGATCAAGGGTTGGACAGCGATCGCGGGGGTTGGGCAGTGCACCCCTGGCTGAAGGTGGCGGAGCAGTTGGGCGGAGGCGACAGAGGAGCCTGGCGGCGGTAAATCTCTCTACACTAGTGCCACCAGCAAAACGGGCGCCGCCTATCGGCGGCAGCAGCACGCCCAACACTATTGCTGCTCAAAAGTGGCGGCGATAATGGCGGAGGACGGCGGCGACCAGTTCTGGGCAGTAGCAACCTGAGAACTTGGGTGCTCTAATACCAATCGTGGTAAGTAGGGTTAGCACAGAAGCTGCTATGTGGGATCAAACAGATCCATGGTGTTTGGTAGTGTGTACAGAGAAAGAAAGCTTGAGACAAACTTGATAAGAGATAGAGAGAGAGATGCATCATGCATGACTCAAAGATACTTTGATTCATTGTGTTAAAAGCTTCAAAGAGTACAGTGCTTTTTATAGGCTTAGAAGCCTTATCTTTGGCACATCACATACACTAGGGCAATGACACATGGCTAAACATATGACATCACTACTTATCACACTCCCACATAAAACGGCTATAAGTGGTGGTTCTCACACATGGCTAAACATATGACATCACTACTTATCACACTCACACATAAAACGGCTATAAGAGGTGGTTCACACACATAAACATACTAAGCAATCTAAGGGCTGTTTCACACACGAGGCTCTGAACACCCAACAGAAACTACACATAAGCAATTATCTTTCATAAGATAGCTATCTTTCACTACATAAGAGGTGTGCACATGACCAGCCATCAAATCAATCCATATATCTGCAAATTCAGCATCCAAATGATAATGTCTTGCATCCCAAATAAGTCCCAATGTGAGGCTACTGAAATTACAGCCACATATGGCTTTCTTGACAAAGCATCTGCAACTACATTCTTCTTACCAAGGGTGTGTAAAATCTGAAAATGAAACATGGAGAGGAAATTGGCCATCCTCATATGTTTCTCTGAGAGCTTCGTTTGCATTAGAAAATACCGCAAGCTTTGGTGATTGGTGACTGTAAATTCAACTCCCACTAAGTAGTGTTTCCATACTATAAAAGCATGAATTACAGCCAACAGCTCTTTCTCCTAGATGCCAAGAAAGAGCTTGGTATCATGCAACTCTTTGCTCTCATATGCACATGTCTTCCTTGATTTAGGACAACTGCCACATGCATCACATTCTGTTGCATGCGCAGAAGCCTTGCTGTACTAATCCATAGCCTTGAGCCTAATTAAGAACATTGATGCTAAATAAGCATGATTAAGATAGAGGAGAGAGAAGAAGAGAGAGATAGGTGTCAGGATTTCTTGTATTAATATGGTACAAAAAGGTAGTTGAATGCTTGTACATGGTTTAGGGCTTTGGTCAACCCCATAGGGGTGACCCTAGCCCTTCTACATATCTTCTACTGCCGCTATGGATGAATGAATGATGATCTACTGAATGCTTGTACATGGTTTAGGGCTTTGGTCAACCCCATAGGGGTGACCCTAGCCCTTCTACATATCTTCTACTGCTGCTATGGATGAATGAATGATGATCTACTGAATGCCTGAATGCAGAATTATGAGTTATGCTTATATATATGGATGGAACAGCAATCGGCCAGCTATACAGTTGTCGGCCTGCTGGACAATCCCATAAATACCTACTCTAACATATAATGCCAAATGCTTGGTGGCATAAAATGCTAGATCCCCACAATATGATGGCTGACTAATTCTAGATGCTATCTGATGCTAGCCAACTAATGCTAGGAGATCTTCACATGCTACACACGAGAGATTCTTGACAGGTTTTAGATGACTGGATATAGACCAGTATCTTCTACTATGGATACTAGTGAGAAGCTTTCTCTTCTTGATACTTCTCCAGGAATTGATTAGGGACAGTATCGGGTTCTTGTCGGTTGTTTGGTATGGTTGACCTACTCCCGATTGGACATTTGTTTCGTAGTCAGCTTTTTGAGTTCAGAAGAAGGCCACGAACTATCAACTTGCCCAAAAGGGCACGACTTTGAGTAGAGGGGTCGATGATGCCCCCGCCCCCCCCCCCCCTCCTTGTGTCGCGGCTGAATGATCACTCTCTAGGCCACCTTGGCCTGGGTAGGCCTCCCATCACTACCAGCCCAAAGAAAGTTACGGATCAACTGCTGAGCCGACCAATGCAAGCTCGAGAGAAGGCCCAACAAAGGTGATGTACCACATGGTGGTGAGAAGAACCTCGTTTGCCATGACGACCCATTCAACTAAGGAAAGCGTGGCTGAATTGTAGTGTAACAGTTCTTCCAAATGCTCAGAAGAAGAGGGGCTAGTTGTTGCTCCGGGGGGATATCGATACCCACCTGGCATCCAAGATAACAAACTGGAGTGCCACTCCGGATTCACTGAAAAAGCTTAAACTGGACTTTAAGTTGGGACATGCGATAAGTCAACCCAAAATCCTCATGACTTGTGCCAATTGATTCTTTTGGTCTCTGTGAGTATTTGATTATGCCATTTGATCTCACAAATGCTCCGGTTACCTTTAACTGATTGATGGACCAAATTTTCAGAAATCATAGAGCATTTACAGGTGTCTTTCTTGATGACATTTTAGTGTTTTTGAAGAATGAGGAACATTAGGTCTCTGTGAGTATTTGATTATGCCATTTGATCTCACAAACGCTCCGGTTACCTTTAACTGAATGATGGACCAAATTTTCAAAAATCATAGAGCATTTACAGGTGTCTTTCTTGACGACATTTTAGTGTTTTTGAAGAATGAGGAACATTAGAAGATGCACTTGAAGGTAGTCTTTGATGAATTGAGGAAACATAAACTTATGATTAATGGCAAAAAGAGTGAATTCTTTGAAGAAAATACCCTTGGGGATCTACCAAATCTCAAAGCCAAGAAAATAATGCAGAAGGCAAAAATCAATCATCTCAAACTCTATCTCCAAAGCATCCATGACTAAACGGATCCTCACAAAATAAAAACCTGTAAAGATGAGGTCATCAACATAGACCACAATGATAACAACTACCCCCTCTCAAGGAGGATATAGAGGTTCGAATCTCCATGAGAACGGTACATCCGTTGGTACCAAGCCTGTGGAGCCTGCTTCAAACCATACAAAGCTTTCTTCAGCCAATACCTTTGTCCTGTCTGCCTGGAACCTCAAATCCCGGCGGCTGATCAACATACACTTCCTGTGTAAGCTCTCCATATGGTAGTCATCCGGGCCGTGGGATCGAAGTCGACTCCAGGGCGTTGAGCAAAGCCCTTGGCAACCAACCTCGCCTTATCCTTGTCCAAGCTGCCATCAGCTCAGTACTTCATTTTGAAGATCCACCGCACACCAATCACTTTACGCTGTTGTGGCCTAGGCACCAAAATCCAAGTGTCATTCCGTTCAATAGCATCAAGCTCTGCCTGCATTAACATAGTAGTTAGGGGGTTGTTTGAAACGGGTTTCCTAAAAGTTTCAAACGGGTTTCGTAAAATCAGCCCAAAGTTTCCTACAAGTTTCCTACCTAGAGGTTTTTGCATGTACAAAATTTCAAATATATACTGTATAAAATATTCAGAACAGGTCTCCTACTGCTGCTCTTCGAGCTAAAACTCCATATGAGGCTTTCCATGGTGAGAAGCCCTCCGTTGTTCATTTGTGGGTGTTTGGTTGTTCGGCATATGTACATGTGCCTAAGGAGCATCGTTCAAAGTTGGACTCGAAGTCTCAGCGCCTAGCACCTGACTTTCTCGGATATAGTTCTATGTGCAAGGCATATCGTCTGTATGATAAACAGGTCGGCAAAGAAGTTGTGATCCGTGATGTGGTGTACGACGAGACTCGTGCATCTTCTGAGGGGGGTGGTGAGCTTCTTCCTTCTCCTCCTCCTCCTCCCCCTGCTTCTGTTACACCTCCAGCTGTGGATTCTGAGCTAGATGATGACAATGACACTGCTGCTCCTCTAGCGAGTTCGAGCAGATTGGTGCTTGGATGGTATTTTCAAACAATTCGTGATTCTGGGTTACGAGAGCTTCGTTATGCTCCTCTGCCTGGTTCTCTGAGGCGATCTTCCAGAGTTTGAGGGAAACAAATTCATGAGGGCAACATGTTTGTTAACTATGCTCTTATGTCCTCTATTATTCATGGTCCTTTTGATCCCACTTCTGTGGACGAGGCTCTTTCACATGAGTCTTGGCGTCATGCTATGGAGGCATAGTAGTTAGGAAACACGTTTCCTAAAGGGAAGGAAACTTGGAAATGTTTCCTTGTAGGAAACACGTTTTTTTTCAAGTATATATATATATTTTTGGCCCTAAATCTAACATCGAAATCTGTGCGACTCTTTTGATAAAGTTTTTTATGTAGTGTCATGTATGTTTTTTTTTGTGGCATGGAATGATGGATGATTGAATCATGGATCATGGACAGTGGACCATGGTCTATGAATCATGATCATTTGACATTGATGAAGGATGATTATATGATTTTTGTTATTTGTGATTCAAAGATTGTAGACTTCAAATTGATGTTTCCATGTATTCTATGCATTTAGTGTTATTTGTGATCTTGTAGAGACCCCCGTCATGGAATCCATTGGCAACAACCGAGAGAGTCTTCCTGTCGATTACTTTGATGACCTCATCATCAAAATACACACCAAGTCCCTTCTAAGAAGCTTTGTAAACTGAAAACAGACTTTTGGAAATTCGTGGTACCTGCAAAACATCATGTAAGGTGGCAGAGGAACCCAAAGAAACATTACCAACACCGGTGACAGAAAGCGAAGAGTTGTCGCCGATACGAACTGAAGAAGAGATAGTCTGGCAGGCCTCCAAGATATGGGCCTGATTGGTCATGTGGACAGAAGCACCACTATCACCAACCCATTCCACCGCTTCAGGTGTGACACTAACCTCTTCAGGAGAAGTCATATCTGTGATCACGAGGAATGAATCCTTTGAAGAAGTGGATAAATCTTTGACTGCCATGTATGCGACTTTGGCGGATCCCTCCTCTGAAACTTTGCCTTTATCTTTGATGTTGTCCTTGTCAGATGCTTTAGAAGCATCCTGGGCTTTATACTTGGCTTTTGTAGCTCGAGAATCATCACGACAAGCAAAGCAATGAGCCTCAATATGACCTGTCCTGCCACAATAATCACATTCATTGCTTTTGTCCTTGGATTCCTTAGAATCCTGTTTACCCTTGCCTTTGCCTTTGTTTTTGTTGTTGTTGTTGTTGTTGGAGTTCCCTTTTCCGCCTTTGCCTTTGCCCTTGTCAGAGGCAACAAAAGCAGACTCCGACTTGCCTTTTCCGCGAAGCATGCACTTGTCATGGAGATAACTCACGTCTTCCTCAAAAGGGGGGAAAGTATCACGGAAATAAATATTATCCCTGAAAGAATATCAAAGGAAGCAGGCAACTTACCAAGAAGTCTACGGATGGGATTGTTGATGGTGCTCCCGTACTCCTCAAGTTGCAGCTTGATACGGAAAAACTCTCCAATCTTCTCAATCAGGTTATCTGACTCAATGATGGTAAGCTTCTCCAAATCTGACTCCAATTTGGCAATCTTTACTGTCGTAACTCTCCCATACCTCCTCTGGATCTCTGTCCACATCTGATGAGCATTACTTCGGGAGGAGACAAACTGTGCCTGTATGGATGGAGTCATGCAATGGATGATGATAAGACGAGCCCGAGCATCCAATATGCTTCTCAAAGCAAGGTCCACCAAGTGATGTGTGGAGATAGCCATCCACACACCGGCTCCTTCCAACAACAACTGAGTGTAGAAAGACCAAGTATGATAGTTGGTTGCGGTAAGCTTCATGGAGTCACTGACTTGGGGAGGATTGTAGGATGGTATGTGGGTAGGGGTGGGAGCAAGCCTTGGATGACAGAAACTCAAAGATGAAAGATTGGGAATAGGAACCACCTGTGGAGCGGTGGGAGCAGGGGATCCAAGCTGTGATGGTGCGGGAGAATCAACATGAGAAGGAGCAACAGTAGAGAAATCTCGTGAATCCATGTCCTCTAACAAGAAAACTTCTCTGAAGAAAGGGCTGAAAAAAATCAGCAAGTCCTCCTCTCAGGCTGTGCACAACAAGAAGAAAGGGAGGGAGGGTGGGAAACTGAAAGGAGAGGAAGAAGATCTCTCCAAGATGTAGTTCCTTGTCCTCAGCACCTAGAAGAGGGCTTCACAAATCAGAAAACTCAGCAATCTTTGCTGAAAATTCAAAAATACAACAGTCCCAAGTGTCAAATGTAACATGCGTTGCGGAAGCGTGTTCTTGATTAACGCTAAGCAAAGAAGATAACGCTAATCCTATGTTTAGCAAAGACACAAAAGAGAAGGAGAGAGAGACCTAATCAACTATATATTGCCAAAACATGCTATATATACAATGATCTTGCTGATTCACAGCTTCATGATGCATACCAAAGATCCTTGCAACCCTCTACTTGCAATCGAACAAGAGAAGCTCCTGTTGATCCACCACTGTGTCCTTGCTGCCTTGCAGACTCTGACAAATGGATCTTCTTGATCTTTGAATGATGATTCTAATGAATGCCTAATGATCCTATTTATAGGAAAAAGGAATGAATTCGTAATCAAGTCGGTTTTGCCTATTTTTCCCACAAAACATTGTCCAAACAGTCATATTTTGTGTCCAAACTATGCCCAAAAGGTGTCCCAACCATTGGGCTATGTTTTGGGCACTTCCGGGAGCTTGTAGGGCTGCAAAATCTGCTCTAAATCTGCCCCTAAATCTACCCATATATTTGCTAATGAGAATATACATGTCTATGAGCATTGGGATGAACGGATGCGCATGATCTGCCCCTAAATCTACCCATATATTTGCTAATGAGAATATACATGTCTATGAGCATTGGGATGAACGGATGCACATGACATCCCTTTTTGCTAAGCTTGGAGCACTGGGGTAATCCATACACCTTTGCTCCGTTTTCCTTCTGGTCCAATTGAAGATTGCACTTCATATCCATCGGCTCAAACCCCAAGCTCTCTAACTTGGTCTTCAAGTTCTCTGGCTTGGTCTTTAGATCTTCTGAAAACTCCTCTGAAATTGTCGAGATGACCTCATCCTTCTCCAAATAGGATTTGGAGAGATCCACCTCCTTGGGAGCTATCGCGTTGACCTCATCCTCCTCCAAATAGGATTTGGAAAGATCCACTTGCGCGAGCTGTGGTTCTGGTTTTGGTTTGGCTTCTGGCTCTAGCTTTGGCTTTGGCTTTGGTTCTGGCATGTGCATCCCGGGTAATGGCACCTCCTCGGAAACACCTCTTTCTGTGATCATGTCTACCGAGAACTCTTCTCTTAGAAGCTCTCTTTTCGTTGGGTAAACGCTCTCGGTCATGGGTTGCTTTACAACCCTAGGTGATTCCTTCTTGGCCTTTGTTGATGCTGCCATGAATTGTGCCCATGTCTCCTTGAGTTGTGTCCATCTTTGCTCGTATAGAAGTGGGTCTTGACGCATCTCTTCTTGAAGCTCTTCTATGAGTTGTTGCCTAAACCTGGCCCCAACGATGATTTGTTCATACTGAGCATAGCGTTCTTGTTCCCTTTTGTATCGTTCATCTTCCTGTCTCCGACGACTCTGCAAAGTCGTGAGAAAGTCATCGTCCATTGCCTCTGAACTCATGATATTATTTTGCTGTTTTTTCTCTTGTAATCAGCCCAAAAAACCCTAACTCTAGAGTTCTACATGCTTTCTAAACTCCCTAGGATCATGCTAGGCTGAAAACTAGACTTTCTAGCACTATACTATGCTAAAAATGAGCAAAAAGTTGATGCAAAAACGCAGATTTAACGCAAAAACGTAAACCCTAATCTTGCTCGTAAACCCTAATTTCAGAAACCTTAATTCAGCATGCACCAACCATAAGTTAAGGACTGTCCTAGGATGACCTAAGCTCTGATACCAATGTAACATGCGTTGCGGAAGCGTGTTCTTGATTAACGCTAAGCAAAGAAGATAACGCTAATCCTATGTTTAGCAAAGACACAAAAGAGAAGGAGAGAGAGACCTAATCTACTGTATATTGCCAAAACATGCTATATATACAATGATCTTGCTGATTCACAGCTTCATGATGCATACCAAAGATCCTTGCAATCGAACAAGAGAAGCTCCTGTTGATCCACCACTGTGTCCTTGCTGCCTTGCAGACTCTGACAAATGGATCTTCTTGATCTTTGAATGATGATTCTAATGAATGCCTAATGATCCTATTTATAGGAAAAAGGAATGAATTCGTAATCAAGTCGGTTTTGCCTATTTTTCCCACAAAACATTGTCCAAACAGTCATACTTTGTGTCCAAACTATGCCCAAAAGGTGTCCCAACCATTGGGCTATGTTTTGGGCACTTCCGGGAGCTTGTAGGGCTGCAAAATCTGCTCTAAATCTGCCCCTAAATCTACCCATATATTTGCTAATGAGAATATACATGTCTATGAGCATTGGGATGAACGGATGCACATGACATCAAATGAAGAAAACGCAGTACTCTTGAGGAAGCCCCTGCTCCCGGAAGAAAACGCAGCACCTTCTACGCTGAAATCTACAGAAAACGCAGCAAACTATCGAAGCCTCTCTACTCCAAAACAGAAAACGTAGCTTTCTTCTGCTCACAGGTCAGCTTTTTTCTCTGATACCATGAAAGAAAGTGAAGCAAATATAAAACACAGATGTAGGCCCCTATACAAGACCTGTAAATGCTGGAAACTGATGTTTATTCTGAAATCTGAGCACGAGGGAAGCCCATAGGTGCCGTACAATGGTGAGAAGTAGTAGCAACTGCTAATGACTTCAACTGAATGCTGAAAAATGAGATGAATTAGGGGAAAGGGAGCCAGCCCTTATATACTCCCCCAGGATGCTGGTCGGCCAGCTGTAGCAAGCCGACAGCATGGCACTAGCATAAAATGCTACATAAAATTCCTAAAAATACCAAAAAATGGTAGAAAAATGCTGAACAATCTCTGCTAAGATATGCCAATGCAAGGCCTCATAAATGGCCAATACAAGCATGAAAAAAGGTGATGTAGACCCTCTGGAGATGATATAATCCAACACCTCTCTGCAACTCCATTCTGACGGAGTATATGCTGTAGTAAGCTGTCTCTGAATGCCGTGATCCTTGCAATCTTGTTGAAACTCCTAGGATGTAAACTCACCCCCTCTGTCAATCCTGAGAACCTTTACCAAAGAACCGGTCTCTTTTTCCACCTCAACCCTCCAATCACAAAAGTGTTGAAAAGCCTCATCCTTGGACTTCAAAAAGAAAACCCAAGTACATCTGGAGAAGTCATTCACCATCACAAGCATGTACAACACCTTACTCAAAGACACAGTACTCATAGGACCACATAAGTCTACATGAACAAGAGCAAGTGATGTCGAAGATCTGTGTGTCACCTCCTTCGGAAAGGTGGCTCGGTGTTGCTTCAATTGTAAACAAGAGGAACAAACAGAAGTTGGAGCCTTGATGGTCAATAGACCCTCAACCAACCAATCCTTTGAAGCTCACTGTTGTAGAAGCTGATAACTCAAATGGCCAAACCGAGCATGCCAAATAGTTGAAGAAGAACCAATAGAGAGCAAAGCGGTCAACTTGTACAAGCCACTGTCCTATGACTCCCAGAGCCAAGATGCTACAAGTCTCCTTATCACGAATAGTAATCTCGTAATGAGAGATCAACTCCGCACCCTGAGCTGTGAGAGCACTCACTGACAAAAGGTTAAATGCCAAGTCTGGAATGTACATAACGTCAAAGAAATACCTCTTGTCCTCGGAGGAGCGGAAGATGGGGATGGTGCCACTGTCAGAATATGCAGCGGAAATGATAACCAAACTTGGGTAGACAAGAGCAAGTAGAATGCAGAAAATAGACAGCACAAGAAACACAAAGAGATAGGTGTGAAAACTCTTCTCTATACACAAGATCCCGCAAAAGACTGAATGAGGAAGTGGTGGGGGCATGGGGCCTATTTATATGCCCCATGTGAGCAGTCGGCCAGCACTGGTGGCCCTCCACGACTGCATGAGCAGTCGGCCAGCAGTAGATGAAGCCCACGACTGCATACATCCAATCGGCCAGCAGTAGATACTCCACGACTGATGTCTAGGCAGTCGGCCAGCCACAAGACTGCAGATGGGACAGTCGGCCAGCCACTAGGTGCTCCTGCCAACCTCTAGCATCCCTCCACACCACTGGAAAAAATGGAAAAAAATAGGGAAAAATACGAGGAGTGAGGAAAAATGATAAAACACCTTATACAGGGCGGGCACAACCACAACAGAGGCCCTGGTGTATAAATATAGACAAGAGATGACTTCTAGCACCCCCTCTCAGCTCCTGGCTGTGAAACCAACCCAAGGGAGCTGGAGTGCCACCTGAGCGTAGCCTGAGGTAGAGACTTCGTGAAGAGGTCCGCCGCATTGTCCTCCGTCGAACAATAAAGTAGCAAGATGTCACCAGCCAAGATCTTCTCACATACAAAGTGACTGTATCTCTATGTGCTTGGTCCGGGCATGGAAGACCGAGTTCCAAGCAATAGCTATACAACTCTGGTTATCGCACTGGATGACTGTGGGCTCCTTCTGTGGAAACCCAATCTCGCCTAGCAACCTCCGCAACCACACAACCTCACAAGCAGCACCACAAGCAGCCCGGTACTCTGCCTCTGTCGAAGAAAGGGCAATAGTTGGCTGTCTCTTACTGCTCCAAGAAACTGCTCCTGAGCTGAGGGTAAAACTGTATCTTGAAGTAGATCTCCTCGTGTCTGGATCTCCTCCCCAATCTGAGTCACTCCAACCTTGGAGCCTCACTCCATTCCCTCCTGTGTAAAAGAGTCCCAGATCCTTTGTACTCTGCAGATACCGCAAGATCCGCAATCCTGCGTCCCAATGAGTCTTCAATGGCATCTGCATAAAAGAGCTCAACAACCCCACGGAGAAGCTCAAGTCCAATCTGGTGTTCAGCAAACCAGATCAATGAACCAACCAACTTCCGGTACTGCGAGGCATCAACTGGCTCACAAGGATCAGTAACGGTTAACTTTGTGTTCGGGTCCATCGGCGAAGTAATAGGCTTGTAGTTTTCCATCCAAAAGGCCTCAAGCAACTCATGAACATACCGCTACTGAGAGACAAAAAACCCCCTCTGGGTCTGCCAGATCTCCAATCCCAAATTGCTGAGGTCACTAGCACTATTGCAGTAAAATGGGGATCTCCTCTTTTTTGGTTTATACATAAATGAGATCTCTCACTTCATTGACAGACTCGTTGGCCTAGGCTCTCCACTAGCTAACACAATAGTCTCTTCTTGTTCTATGCAGACGATACAATGTTTACTGTTTACTCAGATTCAGCAAAGGGGTTGCACAACACCTAGCAGCAGCAAGACCTCTCAGTGAACCTTCGCAAGACCGAGGTCATGATCTTTAATACATCATACTCAATGGCCTCCACGCATCGTTTTGCATTTGCAAGGGATCCAACAAAGATTGTCACATCCTATGTATACTTGTTGGGAGTTATTTTCACTGGCCTAATCTTCACCATGCATCTAGCAGCCCAACCTCGGCTAACAAGGGGATCAGTGGCATGCCTAGAGAGGCAATGTTTCCAAACTCACTTTCATGAACCAATAGTAAATGGTGGCCTTTTGATACTCCCTCTTTGGGACCAAACCTTGGGGATGATGACTAGAGGAGGGTGGAGAGACTGCAAGTGCTGATGTTTTCTCGCATGATTCGGAGTAAACACTCGGCCCACCCCATAATGCAGAGTTTGGAGCAACACTCTTGGTGGTTGATGCACTCTTCCAAAAAGTGACTTTATTGTACCGCATGTACACCATGGACAGACATCGGCTTCCCAGGATTACATTGGTGTCCTTAGGCAACTAATAGAGCAAAGACATGACAAGGCATGGCATGCCAGATCACAAATGATTCCTCTTGCATGGGCTTCATATGGACAATCCACCACCGTTCCATTACAGTTAGGATGCCCAATTACTACCCCTTACCATGCAAGACATTAACAGACTCATTCACTCGAGCTCGTGTCACATGAGTAGATCCATTGCAGCTTCTCACAAAGATGCAATTCTACCAAAAGCATTTTCTATGGATCACAAATGATGGTTTCATTCAGAAGCCAACCTATCTTTTCAAAAACGCGTCACATGGGATGACGATGGCAATCAGATAAATCCATGTCTCATCACTATTGGAATTGGCGAAAGGATTAGTGCTATTCAAGGAGGATTAAAGTACATAATCATGGCTAGATTAGCATAATGATGAGCTAGAGAGATTAGTTTTTATGATACACTATCAATCATAAAGTGAACTTGATGATGAGAATATGACCCGTAGTTTTTGCATTAGATTGCGTCCTCTTATATAAGTTTGAGATACAATGCCAATGACATTACAAATGATGCAAAACGATATTTCTCCCTGACATGTGGGCCAGAGGTCAACATATTCCCTTGCATTTAATGCTCCAGATTCTTCTACACCTCCACTTGAGGTAGGCACCTGTTTGTGGCAGATTCTTGGCTCTTACAAGAGTTGATTGCCTAATCACTGTGCCCCCTTTTAACCTTAGACAATTTTGGGCGTGTTTCCCACAATCACATTCCCTAAGGGTAGAGACTAAGAAGGCATTGCAACGACAAGATGTATAGACTCTGCTCCCTAGAGGTCAAGACAAAGGAGCACTACCTTTTAAGATGCCCAATGTACTATGAGATACAAGGGAGGTTCCCTTGCCGCTTTAGAGATGGGTTTGGTCTGTTGTCGTACGGTTCACTGACTTTCCAGACCAGCAGTGTTTGGGACTCTTATCTCATAAAGCTGCACCAACACAAAAACAACCTTTGCAAAGACGCTCAGATTCACATCCTAGATACCTCACAGCCACCAATCACTAGCTTCTTTTATCACACCTAGGAGAGATGCAGCATAAAACGATCACAAGGACCCCTAGACTCAGATAATCTTACCAATCAGACCATGCAACACACCTTGGCCACCACGACCACCTGCCTTCTAAGTGTCGCAGAGAGCGCTCCAAATGAATTGGACCGAATGGCCAAGACCCAGGGGCCAAGAAAATCCTCCACAGCACAGCTCTAGATCCAATACATCTCCCAAAGCCTCTGCCGCAAGCAATGGGTATAGAGGGCCTGTATGAGGTTGTAGATGCAGAAACCACACTCACTCCCAAACAGAGACCATGCATCTGAGATGTGCAGGTTTCATCACACCACGTGCTTTGGCCATTCCAGGGCTGTTTGTATGACTATTTTGTCTAGGTAGCTGGTTGGTTTATCTTTTTTTTTCCATGATACAGTTACTTCATGCATTCAATGTAACACTCTTTGTCTCATAGACCCTTGGTCTTTTGTAGCCATATAATATACTTCTCTCTCTCTCTCTCTCTCTCTCTCTCTCTCTCTCTCTCTCATCCCCACTAAATTTGCAGCGGATCTGAAGTACACAGTGCAATGCGAGCAAGAAGGAATGCGGAAGTCCATGGCACCATCGCCGGATCGAGAAAGCAGAAAACCCCCAAAAGCACGAGCAAAGAGCAAGAAAAGAAATACCTCTGAGCTTGAGAGCAGGTCGGTTCCTCTGGAAAAAAAATGGCCCGCTCGTTTGAATGTAAATGCTGTGCAGCTATGGAATGGCAAATGCAAAGCTTTCAAGACTTGCCTGGGGGTATGGTTTTCAAAGACAACGATATGTTTTGATTCTCTCTCTACTACCCTTTCAAACTTCTTCCACCAAAAATGTAGCGCCTTGTTATTCTTTTATTATTTTAAACAACTCCTACGTTTCTTCTTTTTTTTTAATAAAATGAACATCTCTATATTATATAAAGGACGAGTTTCTATGTGGCAAAAATTTGGAGGTTCCAGATGAAGTTTGGAGGTTCGAGGAGGGGTAGGCTCCTACCCATCTAAGACTCGTGAGTTTACTCGCTATGATTAGGCTACCTAGAGTTCATTTCATTAGCTTAACTTTGGAGTGAAAGCACATAATCACCAGGCACTTTCAAGTATTTAAGTTATGTGAATAAGTTTGATAGTCTAGCTTGGAGTGTGAGTTCATAATTACAAGGCACTTAAAAATTTGTACAAACTTAAAAATCATTTTGCAAGTAGGTATTGTTCGGTTCTCTTATCATTTCTTCCCACCTTTCTTTTATTTAAATCGACACTTCTTGTTCAAGTCCTACCCCTCTTGTTTGTGTTGGTATACACATGCCACTTTGCCCCAATGCCCCTTGTAAAAGTCATGTTCAAAGTCAATATCACTCATTACCCCGCCCCCCTCTCTCTCTCTCTCTCTCTCTCTCTCTCTCTCTCTCTCTCTCTCTCTCTCTCTCTCTCTCTCTCTCTCTCTCTCTCTCTCTCTCTCTCTCTCTCTCTCTCTCTCTCTCTCTCTCTCTCTATATATATATATATATGTGTGTGTGTGTGTGTGTGTGTGTGTGTGTGTGTGTGTGTGTGTGTGTGTGTGTGTGTGTGTGTGTGTGCACGCGCATGTGTACACACACATAATGATACATGTGTGCATTCATGTGCATGTATAGATACTTGGCACATGCTTGAGTGTGTAACAATTTGATGTGCTTATTATAAAAGGTTGCCTAAGAATTCCCTAAATACTATTAACTTCAAATTGAAATTTAAGTTCAAATGTGGTGGAGTACCATCTATACTTAGTAGTCCAAAAAAAGCTTTGTCATTTTCATAGTGATATTAACTAAAAAAACATGCTTTTAGGGTTTTTTTCTCGTTAAGAGAGTTCGTGCAATCACCAATTCTCCATCATTGCTTTTCTTTTGTGCCTTTAAAGATTCTTAGTAAAGAGTTCATAAGAGAGTTAGTGCAATCACTAATTCTCCATCATTGCTTTTCTTTTGTGCCGTTAAAGTTTGTTAGCAAAGAGTTGCCTACTTTTTTTATTGTTTTTTCTTTCATAAGAGAGTTCCCACAATCACCAATTCTCCATCATTGCTTTTCTTTTGTGCCTTGAAAGTTTCTTAGCCAAGAGTTACCTATTTATCTTTAATTGTTAGAGTAACCCCTTAAAGGGATCCTTTTCCATGATGCTAAGTATGTGAACTTTAATGGGGTTAATTGCTTTCAAAGCTTGAGAAGCCATGTGCCATGCATTTAGAGGCATAGGCCACATCAATAAAACTCTTGAAGTATGAACTATTCTTAATTCGATTATAAAGTAAACCATGTAAATGGAGTGATATATGCAATAAATCTCAAAGGTCATGTAAGCCATAGATTTATTAAAATATTTTTAATCTTCATATTTGAAGTGTTGAACATTATTAAATGTAGTGCATGGAAGTGAATTTACTTTCTCTTGAAGGCTAACCTCATGTTTTGGTCCTATGTGCACAGTGGCAATTAAGTTTATTTAAGTATTTATCAAATATTTTAGATTGTGGAGTGATATATGGCTATTATTAGACAAACTTTGTAATTATGATACGCAATTTCTTCCTTTAGAACCATATAGTGAAAGGAGGATATATAACACATGAATGTGCACAATAAGCAATCAAGTGTATTTAAATATTCGTTTGATATATCATATAGTGCAATGATGTATGGTGATTATTAGACACACTTTGCAAGTATGCTAAGCAATTTCTTCTTTTGGAACCATATAGTGGAAAGAGGATATAATGCACAAAGTGTTATTATGAAGGCTGAATGCCTACAATTGATTGATTACAACCATGCTTGGAAATTCCAAGGACTCTTATCATTTGTGGACCATTGCCACCCACCCACCCAAAGTAAACAAATGAAATTTTATTGATAAAAATCTCTTGTGGCATCATTCTTCTTGGAGTTAATCAAATAAGAATATTGTTGGTTTTTTAAGTGATGTGCTCTTCAGTAAGTTTATAAAATGCACAAAACATAATGTGTGTTGCTAGGCTTAAGGAAGAATTGATGAGGACCTACATGAGCTATTAAAAAATCAAGCATGAGAAAGGATCATTACACATACAAAATATCTCATCCAACTTTAGAAGCAAGTCGCTACAAATGCAAAGTTGCATATTGGAAATCCTACACAAATTTAAGCACTATTGTAGTAGTTATTGGTTGTCATATGAATCGTTAAATTGTATCTCTTTATATCCAGACACTTAGACCATCTAAATAATTGTGCAGTAATTTGTCTCACAACAAATTTCCACTTTTGAGAAGCTCATATGACTTACACAAGCAACATTTATTGTTTATGGTGCCTTTATAGTAGACTAATTCTTAAAGAAGCCACATGCAACTATGTGGCCTCGCTTTGTTCACATTTTATTGGATACTAAGTTTAGTGAAAAGAGTGATGACTCATCAAGAAGATAGGTGATTCATGAGTGGCGTGTGATGGATTGGTGGACCGGTATTCATAGTGTATGGGGGATTTATGAAAGAGGTAGATTTACGAGGGAAGTGACCTTATAAAATATCATGGTTGTGAGTTTGCTTTCCTTCATTCGAAAAGCCTTTTAAGGTGAATATCTATTGTGCTAGATAAAAGGGTGTTGTAGAGGGAAGGTGAGTCCATATTTAATTATATATACACTAGGATTTATTTGAACCTTTAGACCTGGTGTTTGAGTAATCACCCACCATCACTTTAGCTTTCACTCTCACACACCACTTTAGCTTTTGAGTAACTTTTAACTCGATGAGTTACCTGCATTTTCCTTTCCTAATTATTTCCAGCTCTATTAGTTAAGCCTAGCTCCATCTAGTCACCATGGGTCTAGCCTTTTTGCCCAATCACTCAACTTAACTATAAACTTGGTGTTTGAGTAATCACCCACCCATCACTTTACCTTTCACTCACGCACGTACCACTTAAATTAAATCACGCACACACTCCTCTTTAAAAGAAAAACAATTATCATCATCATATTTACATGCAAAAAACACTACGCACATGGCCAATTCCTGCCCCAAAATCATGGCTAGTTACTTTAGGTCTCTTGAGGATAGCCCTATACAATTTTGGATTTATAAGGGGAGCTCATCAAGGAATCACCATCAAAATATACTTCTGATAACCTTGTTTGAGTTCACAAGATTACACGGGAGCATGTCCAACTCTCAATCGCATTGAATGCCTAGTTCATAACCAAACACATTCACTTTACATGCTGCTTCGATGCTCACCATGCATGCTAGAAGCCCAGCCTACGCCCTTCCAAGGAAGGTCCAGGAGCTTGGAAGTTGATGTAGCCATATTTGGTAGTGGTGTGTGAACACACTAGGACTAGCCCAAGCACTTTTTCCCTCTTTAGGAGGTTTTTCCCCCCGTGCTAGTATACACCCATCTTGGGGTATACTTATCATTTTTGTACATCACATATCTATCTAACATCTCATTGTGTGATCCCTTGAGCTTCTCCACTGTGTGCGTACGCGTGCGTGCATGTGTGTGTGTGTGTGCACGTGCATTCTTGCAACTCTATTTCCAACATTTGGTATCAAAGCATATGGTCCTCACCCGTGTGCTGTTGCCTACCCTTCACCCCAAGTCACCTATCTTCTTGAATTGGATCAAGGAGAAGTGAGGAGTACTTTTACTAAAGTTTTTCGGTTAGATTTTTGTTTTAGGCACCTATCGAGGGCCGTTTGCGTGGTTTTCGATCTTTTGCATACATCTTTGGGGACTGGATTTGCACTGTTCTTCATCGGATTCTGAAGTAGTTTTGTTAGATCTAATACAATCAGGTGTGCAAATATACGAGAAAGCATCAAAAAGACACTCAATACACCAAATCTTGTATACGGGTCTCACTTTAGCAACATCGATCTCTGCATCTTACGAGAAAAATTTCTACCCACTATACTCTGCATTTCTTTCATACACCTTGTAGATCTCCATTGTCAGTGGCCTTATTAGAAGCCACCTTGGTTATATCAAAGAAGCACTCAGCACTTTGCAGGTTGCGTGATTACTTTCTTGGGTATTCTCAAAAATGGCAAACAGTGATGTGTTTCGGATGTTATTCGCTGAGGATAAGCTTGACAGGACTAACTACCCGTTATGGTCCTATATGATGCGGCATGTATTGGTAGCCAAAGGGCTATGGAATGTTGTGTGGTCAGTACTGAGAAACGTCTTGGTTCCTCTGATGAACATGATACAGAAGGTACATATGCAGGCACGGACTCAGTTTCACATGGTGTAATACCACAACATAGCATATCTCCTACACAACAACAACCAGAGTGGGATGAAAGAGATGCGCATACACATGTGTTTCTTGCTTTGTTAGTCACAAGAGGAGTGTCATTCCTCACATTTGGTCATGTAGGACTGCTAAACATGCTTGGGATGCACTTGCGTCGTTGTATAAGGTACGTAATAAAGCACGTGTTGCTTATATACACAAGCAAGTAGAGTCAGAGCATATGGATAAGGGATAGTCCATCAACAGTTTCCTTACAAAATCAAGGAATCTAAGGAGCAGTTGGCCAGTTACCTTGAAGTTTAAGGAGGTACAAGAAGAGCAATCTAGGCAAAACAGCTCTGTCATGCATACAAGAGATTAGGCTTTTGCTCTGCCAGTCAATAAAAAGACAAAGGTACATCCTTTTCCTCATGGTAGTTACAAGCCGAAATCAGAGTCATTGGGCAAGCTTGCAGATAAGGAAGGCAACAAGCCAAAGAAAAAGCGCAAATGTAACTATTGCAGGAAATTGGTCACTATATTAATGAGTGCAAGAAACATCTGGAGAAGGAGAAAAAGGAAGACTCAGGTATGGTTGTAGTAGTAGTTGATGCATCAACATCTAATGTAGAAAACAAAGAATCTGCAAGCTATACACATAATGATTAGGCTTTCATTGTGTAGTGCAGTTACAGATGTACATGGCTGGTAGTTTGACAGTGGTGCTAGTAAGCACAATACTTCTCATCGCAGTTTTGACCCTTTGCATAAGGATGTATGTATGGCTGTTACAGATGTACATGTCTGGTAGTTTGATAGTGGTGCTAGTAAGCACAATACTTCTCATCGCAGTTTGTTCTCATCATTTGAATCTGCTCCACAAGGAAATGTTGTTACCTATGCAAACAACTCCTCGTATTATGTAAAAGGAGTTGGTAACATTGTTCTCACTACTACAAATGATGGAAGAATCACGCTTTCAAATGTATTATATGTACCAGGGATCAAAAAGAACTTGTTATCTGTCTCCACCATTACTAAGGCTAGCCTAGTGGTTGAGTTTGTGGATGACAAATGTATTATTCATGATCGCAATGATGGCAATACAATTGTTTCTTTTTGTACTTTGTCTCATGACCTTTATAAGCTAGATGCATATGAAAGATAAAGCATGATGTATGTACAGTTTCTACCACAAAGGTAATGGGTGATGCTAAGCTGTGGCATACACGCTTTGGTCACTTGAATTTGGTAGTTTATTGTGTTTGCATAAAAATGACAGTTTATTGTTTTTGCATAAAAATGACATGATGTCTAAGCTCTCACATCTTGAAGACCCTATCAAACATATTTGTGAGGGTTGTGTTCTTTGAAAATGCAGTAGGCATCATTTCCCAAAGATGGTTCCATTATAGCTATCCAAAAATTACAGCTTATACACAATGATATATGTGGTCCTATGAGGACACCATCTATTGGGGGCTACCTCTATTTTGTCACATTCATTGATGATTATTCCAAACATACCTAGGTATATCCATTAAAACAAAAATAAGAGGTTTTTATGTGCTTTAGGCACTTTATTACTATAGTTCAAAATGCTTCTACATGTAAGATTGGTACCTTGCATATTGATCAAGAGGGGGGAGTATATGTTTAAGGAGTTTTATGCATACATGGTTGATCATGGGATAAAAGACCAATGTATTGTGCCCTATACACCTCATCAAAATGATGTAGATGAACATAAAAATAGGTCTCTCATACAGATGGCACGTTGTATGGTCAAAAGTCTACCTCATGGTTTCTGGCTAGAAGCAATCATGTGTGTAACATATGTTTTGAATAGGTGTCCTACAAAGGCTTTACATACAATTACACCTTTTGAAGCTTGGAATGGTAGAAAGTCCTATATGTCTCACATGCATTTTTGGTTGTATTGCTTATCCACTTGTCCTTGAGCAACTTTGCAAACAACAAGCTTGATGATAAGGTTGTTAAATATATTTTGCAGGGTACAGCTCGGAAAGTAAAGGTTACCATCTCTATCATCTTGCTACCAAGCGGATTCTTGTGAGATGTTATATTTGTGGAACATGTAATTCATGCCATCTCTATCATCTTGCTACCAAAGCAGATTCTCGTGAGATGTTATATTTGTGGAAGATGTAATTCATGCCATCTCTATCATCTTGCTACCAAAGCATATTCTTGTGAGATGTTATATTTGTGGAAGATGTAATTCATGCCTTGCTTTCATGTAAAAAATAACAAAATGTATGTTTGCTCAGACATATTTGACACTCTCCTTCCATTGTTCAATGTAGGACACATTGATATAGAGAATTTGGGTAATCAAAGGAATGCTGAAAATCAGCCCACACAGGTTATAAATCAGCATGTTTTTTAGCCCACAGATCAACCAATTGATGAGGTAAATGTGGATGATGCAATTGATAAGGAAAGAAGGGAAATTAAGGAGTAAAGCAGTATGCCAAAATGGATGATGAAAACACTATGTGATAGCAAATTGGCCATTCCTTTGCCTAGCAAAACACGTGCAGTTCTCACCATGCATGTCATGTTGATGTAGGTTATAATCTTATTTGCTAGTTTATGTGATGAAGAGGAACCTATCTCCTTTGATGAAGCAAAGGAATCTGAAAATTGGATGAGTGCTATGTAATCTAAGTATGATTTGATACTAAAAAATGATACATGGGATTCGGTAAACTTGTCTCTTAGCAAGAAGGCCATTGGTACGAAATGGGTTTACAAGCTCAAATGTAGAGCAAATGCTAGTGTTGAGTGATACAAAGCTAGGCTTGTTGGAAAGGGTTATGCGCAAGAGAAAGGCATTGATTATGGTGAAACCTTTACACCCACATGTCGTATGACTACCATGCAGAGTATCATTGCATTAGCAGCACATAAAGGTTGGAATGTATGTCAGTTGGATCTTAAAACTGCTTTCTTGAATTGAGATTTGCATGAGAAGTTCTATGTATCTCAGCCTTATGGTTTTATTTAAAAAAGTCAGGAATAAAAAGTATGCAAATTAAAGAAAGCTTTATATGGTCTTAAGCAGACTCCCAGAGCATGGTATGAAAAGATACATGCATACTTGGTTGCACATGGTTTTTGCAACATCCCAACTCATAGTACCCTCTATATTAAGAGGACTAAGGATGCTTTATTAAGAGGACCCTCTATATTAAGAGGACTAAGGATGCTTTATTTGTCATTGTGTTATATGTTGATGACGTGTTGCTCACAGGCCATAGTGATGATCATATTTCAGCTTTTAAGCTAATTTAGAGAAGTATGAGATGTCAGATCTTGGACCATTGCACTAGTATTTTGGCAATGAGTTTTGACATAGTAAAATAATGGCATTGTTATGATGTAGAGGAAATACATAGATGCATCATTTTGAAGAGGTTCAATCTTGAAGACTGTAAACCTGTGGCTACACCTATAGAGCCGAGTTTACAACTAAGTCTTGAAGATACAGGCGACTCTTTTGATGCTGGCTTGTATCAATAAGCAGTTGGATGCCTTGTCCTTTTATGTAACACTAAGCTTGACATTCAGTATCAATAAGCTGTTGAAGATACAGGCGACTCTTTTGATGCTGGCTTGTATCAATAAGCTGTTGGATGCCTTGTCCTTTCATGTAGCACCAAGCTTGACATTCAGTATGTGGTCTCAATATTGAGCAGATTTATGCATAGCCCAGGCGCACAAAGCATTAGCAGGCTATCAAACGGGTGTTCCGTTACCTAAAGGGCAATAAGCACTTTGGGTTATTTTATCCCGAGGGATTAAATCACAGTTGCATGCATTTACAAACTCAAACTCGGCTGAATGTTATGACACACGGGTGTCCACATGATTGGTTTTTGCTTTTACCTTAGTGATTCATGTATATCTATCATGGCTCAGCAAAGAAGCAACCCACTATGGCTACTTCTAACTGTGAAGCTGAGTACAGGGCAGTGTTTACAACTACAATTGAGTGTGTTTGGCTTAGGCACCTTATTATTGATTTGGGTATTGGCGATTCCTCAGCCACTACCATCTTCACTGATAGTCAAAGCACTATGGCACTTGCAAGGAATTCAATTTTTCATACTTTCACAAAGCACATTGAGGTGCACTATCATTATATCAAGGAGAGATGCTCTAACAAGGAAAATCAACTTAGCTTATGTGCCAACATAGGACAACTTAGCAAATTTGTTCATGAAGGCTCTCCCACAAGAGAAGTTTGAAGCTCTTCGCAAAGCTTTAAACTTGCTAGTTTGGGCTCCCTATCATGGTCCAAAGAACGTGGCACATCTTTGTACTTCTAGTGTCAACTCACCCCATGTTCACATCATCACTCCCGGGGGGGATTTGTAGCCATATTTGGTAGTGATATGTGTGAACTAGAACCAATCAGGGTACTTTTTCCCTCTTTAGGAGGTTTTCTCCCATGTGCTAATATACACCCATCTTGGGGTATGCTTATCTTTTTTGTACAACACACATTAATTATCTATCTATCATCTCATTGTGTGCTCCCTTAAGCTTCTCCGTCGTGTGTGTGTGTGTGTGAATGTGAATTCTTGCAACCCTATTTCCAACAGTTGAACCCATGTGAGGCACCACATGGATGACACCCACATGGCGGCTCATCGACAAAGTTCCTTTGTTCTCCCTACCAATAATGCACTTAAATCTTAACACAATTTAATAATATGGGCCATGGTATTTTGGGGCAAGAGAAAGTAATGCTTTCCAGGTAATTGCATCAAAGTAGGCTCCTTTATCAAACATTAGAAAATCATAACAAGTAGATTTCACATTTTCTATTTCCTTTACAAGAGTTCCAAGTCTTGTCCTTATTCCACAATCATGGAAAGTAAGCCATTTCACCTTGAAAAGTAGTAAATATTTCATTACTATGTAAGCAAGTAAACAAAAGCTTGAGTACAACCCAAGCTAGAAAACAACACATAGATGCTTATACGTGTTGAGAAACACAAGTGATAATGGGGTACATTGTGAGAGTAAGGGGGAGTGTGCACCTTCTAGAAGAAATATTTGTGTAAGGCCTAAAAGGGTCTTTATCAAAGGTTATTTGTTGAGATAAATGTAAGAAGTAATATGGAAAATACAAAGGTAAAAGGGTGGATTCTTGAAATAACATAAGCAATGATGTGCAAATGTAAGCCACATGGGATGATTGAGAGAATCATGGTATGGGGAGTGTTGATAACCACTCCGTAGGTTAACATGGTTTCGCTCACCTGACCTATCATAAGGCACTTTTCCATCTTACTCACTTGAACGTGCACCACTTAACTTTTATAAGACAACATTGGAACATATAAAGCAGCCTTACCTTGCACTTAATGTCAATTAAGGAAATCCTATAGAGTTACTGTATATAGTTGTTTAAGACTAGTTATAGAGGCTAGACCATTTTTTAGTTTGGCCAGCCTAGTGTGAAAACTAGTCATTTGTAAGCACGAAAAATCCTAAAAATCACCAAAAATCGGGCTAAAATAACTAGCTGTTATCGAGTAGGTGTCGACTCCATTTTGGGATTAACAAAAACACTCTCTACTACATATAAGTTTAGCAATAAGTGTCATGGAAAGGCATTATAAAAGTTGTAAAGATTATGAAAAAAAGCAAGCCAGAGAGTATTGGGTACAGTTCTTTAGCTAGCACACATCAAAGTGTGTTTACTTGGAAAGGTTTGAATTCAAAGGAAACCACTAGTAGTGAAGAATCAATCGAAGAAGCTCAGATGATTGATGAGCGAGTGGAGGAGAGAGTTTCAAGCTAGCCCACAATATTTGGTGCGGTCTATTAAACATTGCTAAAGGCCTATTTGGACTACACAGCCAGATATGGATCAAGAGGCTGGCTCAGCTACTACTAATGAGGGTTGTGTAATGAGCATTGTTCAAAGGTTTCCAACAAGAAGAGGAGTTGCACAAGTAACACACCTTAGCTAATAGATTTTTATACCAAGAGAAACCTACACCCATCCTTATGAGCAAATCTCTTTCACCCCTAGGATCAAGAGGGGATGTAGAAAGCATCACAAGGATTGGAGATACCTTTTTCTCAATGAGTGAGGAGATTGTGGAAATGAAATTTAATGATTCCCATAGACAAATGTAATTCTTAAATCAAAGGAGACAAGAACTAGATATGAGAAGGGCCTTAGCAGAATAGAAAAACATGGAAAGAATGCAAACTCTAGAGCCAGAGACATAAAAAAGGCATAGATTGGAGGCTACAACAAAAGCCAGGCCATTGTACAAGCTTTGGTAGGGAGGATGCCACCCTTAGAGCCAATACGAGAAGATTCAAAGGGGGAATGGGAATTATCTACTCTTCATGGGTTTGGAGAACCCAACCTAGAAAAAGAGGGGGAAAATAAAGAATGACTCTATACCAAGGAGGACATCAATAGGATGATGACTTATCTTGAGTTCCTCACATACATGTAATCTTTGCTATTAAAAGGATAAGAAAGGGTCCTCTGAGGGGAGTGCACTGAATAGGTAATTCCCACCTTTTCCCATGACCTCGATGAGAGAAGAGCATCACCGAGAAGGGGGAGGGAAGAGGGATTCATACTTCACATAACCAACTCAAGAGCTAGCCCAAATCTTAACCACAGCTACCCTAGTTGATTTGTTAAGAATGGCAACAGAAATAGGTAGGGGGGTAAGAGAGTTGGGTATTGCTCAGTTCATATCTTGAGGTAAGAAGCTCACAAAGATCCATAAATTTTCCCTAAAGTTGGGTGGGAAGGCACACCAATGGTACGTGACTCTAAAGCTGGAGGATAAGGTCAATTTTACTTGGCTTAATAATGTATTTGTGCCCAAGCTTTGCTAGAAGCGGTGACAAGTGGAGCCTAGTGGCACATCTCTACAACATTAAGCGACAAGGGCATGAGTCAATGATAGATTATGTCTCTCGCCTTAAACATTTGAACTCTCGATGATAGATTATGTCTCTCACCTTAAACATTTGAACTCTCGATGACCAGCTACATTGGATGCATGCTATAAGATGGCCATAAAATTTGAAGATAAGATGTTGGAATTACCCTAGCCTGAAGAGAATAAGTCTCCATCTTTGGCTGTGTCGTCTTGGGTGTCAAGTTGGCATGACTCAAACACATCAGGGAATGGTAGGTAAAAAAACATGACGGTCGATGAATTCACCTTGGCTATTCTCAAGAAGGTCAAGTTAAAGGAGGTAAGGCAACCTCCAAACAATGCACACCTTTACCCAAGGAGAGAGCTAGTCTGGTGTTTGATATGTTAACAAAATCACACGAGTATTGAGTGCCCTCATGCGACCCAAACCACTACTCTATTTTGAAAATTGTAGATGCTTGGGAAACCATGATACATCCATGTGTAGATATGGCACCAAACCACTAGCACAAGTGATGATAGCTAGACCAACTTTAGCTTTACTAGCACCACCAATTTAATAGACTAGAAATCATGGACCACCATAAATGATTTGCAAGCATGGTAGACTCATTTGATGGAAAATAACCCCTTTGGAAATGAGTCCTTTACAGCTCACCAAGCCACATGAGTGCAAGTTAGAAACTAGAAATTGTCCTCAACAAGAGTGGAGAGGAAGATATGATGTATGCAGCCCTTCTTCCTCAGATTATTTTGGTGAAAACTAGATGCACATGTTCTCAACAATTGATTTATTCCTTAGTTTTAGAGAACCAAGTACATGGATTTGGGCTCAATGAAGCAAAGTACTTCACCTTTTGTCTTTATGAGAAAAGTTAGCATTGTTACGATGAATATTTCAGAACCAAAGTTGTCAACAAGCTCTAGTAGCGAATCATCAAGCTCTAATAGCGAATCATCAAAAGTTGTCGACAAGCTCTGATAGCGAATCATCGCCAAAAGGGAAACACATTCAAAAATGGTTAAGGCAAAAGTATTATCAGGTTAGATGTAACAATATATTATGGAGTAAATGGATAGATGCCAAGTGGCTAAGATACACATCAAGGCTACAAAAGTGCATGCAGAGTTTTTCGAGAATTGGGGCGAGGAAATGGAAAAAGTCACTATCCTTGGTAAAACACAAGAGGGACACCAATCTCCAAAGAAGATTGAGAGGGACACCAATCTCCAAAGAAGATTGAGCTTTCTAGATCAAAAAGGTTCAAGATAAATAGAGCCTTGTTGGCAAAAGTAGAACAAGAAGCCAAGAGGATTTTGGCCCAAACCAAGGCAAAATAAGATAATGAAATGGACTTAAGACTAGTTACTCAGCACTATAAATTGTATATAATGGGGTGACCAAATAGTTGTTTACCTTAGAGCTCAATAATATGGGGGGGAGGGAGAAGGCATTCCACATGACAGACTCACAAAATTCAAGGAGGTAGACTTAGTTGAGCCTAGCGAGGAGCCTAAACTAATGTTCATTTTGCTAAGGATTTGACTCCAAAAAGAGAGCTAATAGATCTGTTAAAAGTGTTAAAGGATTACTTTACTTGGAAATACACAGACATGAAGGGATCGTATCCTAAAAAGGAAGTTGGTAGATCTGTTAAAAGAGTTTAAGGATTGCTTTACTTGGAAATACACAAACATAAAGGGAGTGGTATATTGCCTTAGGTGGTATAACACAAAATTTAATCTCATTAAAGGATCAAGACCAATAAGGCAAGCAAAGACCTTATCAAATGACTCCCAAGTATTCCACCATTGTATAAGAAGAGATTGACAAATTTATTGCTTTCTGCAACATACGAAATCAAGCACAATGATTGGGTATCACGCATTATCATTGTGCCAAAGAAAAATGCAAAGTCAAGGTTGTGCTTGAACTTGAAAAAAGCCAATGTGGCCACACAGAAAAGATCATTACCCACTGTCATACACTAAATACATTTTAGAGAGAGTTGCTGGTGAGGAAGCTTATAGCTCCTTGGATGGTTTCTCTAGTTATAACCAAGTGTCCATCACATGTGAAGACTAGCATAAGACCATATTGCAATACTTTTAGGGAGTACTTGTAAAAATGGTTTGGCAATTTGTGTGCTCATTCTAAATGGAAAAACCAACTACTGTGCTTAAGAAAGGTATTTCTAAGGTGTCAATTATATCAAATATCCTTATATCCATTAAAATACCAATTTTGGATGAAGTATGGAGTTATATAGTGACACAATGTGTCTAAAAAATTGATCTCCATAGATGAGAGAAAAGTCAAATTGAATTTGGAATTACCACCTACTAACTTCAAGGGAGTATAGAGATTCATAGGTACTACAAAAGGTTCATTGTACTCTATGCAAAACTTATAAGGCCATGGTATAGACTACTAGTAGTCTTTGAATGGACAAGGAATGTCAATAGGCATATGATGAACTAAAGAATGCCTTGGCAAGTGCACCTATCTTGAGACCCAAAATGTTGATATTATCTTCCATGTGCATATTGATGCGTCAAATTTTGCCATTGAATGTGTACTGCCACAACATCCAGGGGAACACAAATTGGACCACCCTATTTATTTTACCAACATCTCTCCATTTACATAAGAGAGATAGCATAAAATGGCACTATAAGTGATGTAATTATGAGTATGGATGGCAATGCCACAAAACTATGTATCTTGTAATCATTTACTTCATCTTTCTTTAAGTTTTAGACACCTAAGTGTGAATAAGGACCAGTTGTATAAATAAAAACATTCTCATAATGGAAGACAATCCCCGTTTGTGTCTACTCTTATCTCCTTGCTCTCTTGTGTCTATGGTGTGAGAGAGAGAGTTGAGAAGAGAGAGAGAGAGAGAGAGCTTTATTTATGGTGCATGTTCCCCTTATGCTTGTGTTTATGTGTGGGAGTAGAGAGGAGCGAGTGTCCTTGTGAGAAAAGCAACAACCTCATGAATGAACGCTTGAGGAGGATGCATAGGAGTGGAGACATGCTCAGTCTCATCCAAGTTGTCACTCCCAACAATAAGATCATCTACATAGATGGTGATGATCACAATACCCATATCACTCTTGCATAGGAGTGGAGACATGCTCAGTCTCATCCAAATTGTCACCCCCAACAATAAGATCATCTACATAGATGGTGATGATCACAATACTCGTATCACTCTTGCGCTCATACAAATAGTGATCTGTATCTACCATATGGAAGTGATAAGATACTCAGCAATCTTGTCATGCCATGCTCGTGGAGCTTGCTTTAGCCCATACAAAGCCTTATGAAGCTTACATACATACTTTGGGTAACCTATATCCTCAAAACCAGGTGGTTGATCCATATATAGTTCTTCTTGCAAGTCACCATGGAAGAACACATTTTTTACATCCATTTGATGTAAAAACATTTTTTACATCCTCAAAACTAGGTGGCTGATCCATATATAGTTCTTCTTGCAAGTCACCATGGAAGAACACATTTTTTACATCCATCTGATGTAAAAACTAGCCTTTAGTTGGCAGCCACCGCAATCATAGCTCTCATAGTTGCCATCTTTGCAACCGGGGAAAATGTCCCCTCATAATCAATCCCATGTGTCTGCGCATATCCTTTGGCTACCAATCTAGTCTTGTATCTGCTTATGCTACCATCACTGTTATGTTTCACCTTATACACCCACTTACAACCAATAGATTTCTTGCCTTTACCTGGTGTGAAGAAGGTTATGGAAGCCATGAATGCAAAGTTATGAAGATCTGGAAACGTCAAAAACCCTGTGTTATGGACGTTGACTTATGATGGTTATGTGGCACGTCACTATGCTTATATGGCAAAAGTTATGTAGGTTGTAGAATCCACATGTTTTGCTAAGGCTATGTGTGTTGAGAAAGTTATGGATGAGGAGATAGATGCATTGTATGGAAATGAGACTTGGGATTTGGTGCCATTGGGTGTCCGCATTGCTAGAAACCCAAGCTCCTTAAGGCTCATGTCCGAGCCACTAGACTCTTCATCAACAAGAGAATGCCCAACAGAAATATCAGGCATACCAAGGGGCTTAACCACTTTCTCTTTGCCTTTATGTGATGTACCAACTACATTTCTAGGACTAGTATTATCACGTAGTCTGCCACTCCATGGCCTATCAAACAATAGAACCATTGGATGAGGACGCTCCTGGTCCACTCAATGACTGTGATTGCTGACTTGCATTCTATGTAACCACATTTCTACTTACATCAGCCCCAACAACATCTTTTTCAGTAGCATACTAGCTACTCATCTCGTCAAGTACAACATCCTTGCTTACCCTCAATTCACCTGTAGTAGGATTATAGCATCTATATTTCTTTTACTCAAGGGAATACCCAATAAACACACATTTTTATGCCTTTGGATCTAGGTTAGTATGCAACTCATCTAGCACATACACATATGCAATACATCCAAAAACTTTCAAGTGAGACAAATCATGTTTCTTGCCAATAAACTTCTCCTCTGGCATTACATCATGTATGGCTACAGTAGGAGTCTTGTTCATGATATACACTATTATAGACATAGCCTCAGCCCAATAGCTATGCGGCATATTCTTCTTTGCCATCAATGCTCGTGCTATCTCTACAATGTGCTTATTTTTCTGCTTAGCAACTCCATTTTGTTGCGGAGTGTATCTACATGTAAATTGTCTCTGAATGCCATTCTTTTGTAAGAATTTAAAGAACTCATTAGAGAACTATTCTCCCCCTCCATCAGACCTTAGGCACTTCACATGCTTTCCTGTCTGTTTTTTCAGCCGTCACTCTGAAATTTTAAAAATGAGTGAACACTTCACTCTTCTCCTTCATGAAATACACCCACACTTTCATCGTGTGGTCATCAATAAATGTTACGTAGTACCTGCAGCCACCCATAGACATAGTCTTTTTCATAGGACCCATATATCTAAATGCACAGCATCTAGTACATTCCTACTCACATTTTTGTCATGTGGAAATACATGCTTTGTTTGCTTTCCAAATTGACATGCTTCATATACTTTCTACATACCTCAACCTTAAACTTTGTCACAATTTATTTAGTCTACATAGACTTTATTCTTTGCACATTTACATGCCCAATTCCATTATGCCAGATGTCTGTATCTGCAACAACTCTTGAACCATTTGCAAACATTGCAGTGTTGAAATTTGAGCATTGTGATGAGCTATGGTGGATCAAACACTAGAATCAACATCATTAAAAGAGTGATTAGTAAATAATTAAGATGTAATTAGTGGATAATTAATAAATAGATTAATGTAGGCATGGATACTCAAAAACCAGCAAATTCTCATTAGGACAATGCCTCAATTTATAGAGTTTACATCAAGCATCTAATCCCTCTGATTTCTCCATGATTCACTCCACCTCTTTTCCTTGATTCTCTCCACCTCTTCACTTTTCCCAAAATATCTCCCAGAATATCTCCACACTTCCTAAATCTTCTCATGCTACCCTTTATTCTCTCCTAGTAGATTCTTCTCACCTTTTCACAGGTTCTTTCACATTTACATATCATCTTTTATAGCCTCTAACCAAGGGCTTGTTCCCGCACACACCCTATTCACTTGTATTTTCAACATCTCCTCTCAAGTGAATACTCCTAGTACACCTAGACCCTATACCAAGTTTGCCTCCCCTTACTACTTGATAGTCCGCGACTAGTGCCTAGCACACCTCCCCTCAAGTTATCTTAGCACACCTGGACCCTATATCAAGTTTCTCTCTTACTTGACAGCCCGCGACCAGTGCCTCAAGTCCCTAAACTCCATAGTCCTTGACACTCTCTCTCTCTATGTATCCAAGGCTACTATAAGTGCCCGCGACCTTGACTAAAGTTCTCACACATACATCTACCACGTGGCCTACATCATCGGTGGCTCAGAGGTGGTTTTACTTTGTTGGGGCAGGTTACATTGGGTTGTGGGGTCTCTCTCTCTCTCTCTCTCTCTCTCTCTCTCTCTCTCTCTCTCTCTCTCAGAGATTTTCACATGGCTCCTCACTCTTTGGAGGCTCACATCTTCTCTTGTCTTCAGTCTTCTTGTCGTGGCAGCTTCTCTCCACGCGTCCGTCTCTTCTTTCAGTCTTCTTGGGGCAACTTCTCGTCTCGTGTCCATGTCTTCTTTCAATGCTTCCTTTAGATCTTCTTGGTGTGGATCTTCCTCTTAGAAAGAGATATTCTTCTTCTTTCATGGCTGGGGCCATGAGCTCGTCTGACAGGTCTTCTTGCTCCATGTGAGCAACATGTTTAAACATTTTGTTGACAGTTCTTTTGGGATTTTTCTATTTATCTTGTGTCATTATATGCAATGCAAACCCAAATTTATGTGGGAGGTCTTACCTCGCCTTATTCTAGACAAGGGCAGTGTTGTCTGATCCTATATTTACACTGATGTAATGTGCCCAATACATAATGTGTATAGCATTCATTCTCATGCACATTCCCAAATGTAACTCTGGCTGTGAATAATCTTGAATTTGAGTGAGATTTACAAGCATTAACCAAGGGTTAAATGCAAAACGGTGCCTATTAATCTGCGAAAATCTGTGATTTGCGCTGGTAATTTGAGGTGATTCTTGCATAGGCTTGAGCACAAGAGAGTTAGCTAGCTAGGGTTAAAAGGGTTTGGCCAATTATTGAGTATGCAAGGAGCTAGAGCTCCTCCACCAGCTGGGGGTACAGAGGCTAGTTGAAAAAAGAGGGGAAATTATAAATTTTTTACTAATCCTAATTAGCAAAATAATTAGCAAGATAATGGGCTCACAAATTAGCATGGCTCTGATACCATGTTGAAATTTGAGCATTATGATGAGCTATGGTGGATCAAACACTAGAATCAACATCATTAACAAAGTGATTATTAAATAAGTAAGATGTAATTAGTGGATAATTAACAAATAGATTAATGTAGGCATGGATACTCAAAAACCAGTAAATTCTCATTAGGGAAATGCCTCAATTTATAGAGTTTACATCAAGCATCTAATCCCTCTGATTTCTCCATGTTTCACTCCACCTCTTTTCCCTGAATCTCTCCACCTCTTCACTTTTCCTAGAATATCTCCTAGAATATCTCCACACTTCCCAGAATATCTCCACACTTCCCAGAATATCTCCACACTTCCTAAATCTTCTCATGCTACCCTTTATTCTCTCCCAGTAGATTCTTATCACCTTTTCACAGGTTCTTTCACATTTACACATCCTCTTTTACAGCCTCTAACCAAGGGCTTGTTCCCGCGCACACCCTATTCACTTGTATTTTCAACATGCAGCACTCACTTCACGCATATTTACATTCAATGTAAACATTCTGTCCACTCTTTTTTCTTTTGCAAACAACCAACTGCACTTATCTTTAAATGTAAACATTCTGCCCACTTTTTTTTTCTTTTGTAATCAACTGCACTTATCTTTAAAGTCTTCTACATAACAGCCATTAGGATTAAATCGACCTTGCAAACCCTACTCAATCATCTAGTCACCAATAGAAACCAGATTCTTTGTAATGTTTGAAACATGAAGTACATTTGAAGGTACTTCACCATACCATCCTGCATAGACAATGGCACATCTCTAACATGGGCAATTGGATGAGCAGTGTCATCCCTTGTTTCAACAAAACCTAGTCTTTCAAGACTCTTCATTTCCTTGAACCACTCACCATGACTGTCATGTGGTTCGAAACACCTGAATCAACATACCATACATCATTTCCTTGAACCACTCACCATGACTGTCATGTGGTTCGAAACACCTGAATCAACATACCATACATCATCCTTACATGCTGCTACATCATCCTTACATGCTGCTACATCATTTCCAGACACAGCATTAACTACATGTTGTATAAGAAACAACCTCTCATTATCCTCATTATTTCTGCTAAAGGATGCATAGGTGTTTTGCTGCACTTTTCCATTTCGCATGTCACTCTGCTTCTTATAGCAATCTACCTGCACAAGTCTAGGCTTACCATAGTAAAAATAGCCTCATGTATCATTATGCTACCTTTGCCAATTACCATGACCTTGTTGACTCCCTCTGCCTCTAAACTGGTGTTGTTGTGAATCCTGGGACTGTTACTACTACCGATCATAATTTTGATTACTTATTCGGCCACCACCTTGGCCACGTCTAGGACCTCTACCTCTTCCTTTACCTGAACTTGTGTAGTGTTGAGATTCAAGCTCAATGTCAGCGTGTGCCAGCTATGCTATGTGCTGGCATGTTAGGTAGGAACATGTGTATAAATGACCACGTCCAACTGGTCATAGTGTGTGGACATTAGCTAGGGTTAGCTATGTGTGGACACAACACATAGTGTGTGTTGTGTATTATGGATTATGGCTTTATGCATTGTGTGAGAAGGGAGATGGCTTAGGGTTTGTAATATACATTAGGGTTTTCTCCTGTGTGTGTGTCTCCTCTCCCTCTACTTGTTTTTCATCATGGTATCAGAGCCTGGTGCTATCTATTAGGGTTTATGCGTGAGTGAGAGAAGAGGGAGAAGAAGCTGTGAAGCTTGCCATTGATGCTGTGAAGCTTGGAGCACACCGATTTCTATCAGATCTGAGAGCTTGGCCTATCGGGTAAGGACTACTAAACACCCTTGAGCGGATTGCAGGTGATTCAAGCACAAACAAGGCAAATCAGGGTTGCCCAAAGCAAAAGAAAATTCTGGTTGCCCAAAGCAAAAGAAAATTCTGGTTTTTTGCAAGCTTTCCATTGGAGCTTGGAAGCAGTGATGTATTGTGAAAATAGATGCAATCTGGCAAAGGAACATGTATGTGACAAGGATTAATGTATTGGCAACTCATATGCAAGCCCTACAATGAATTTGGAACAAGTATGATGCATTTGAGTGATTGAAAAATTACTGTTTTTGAAGCTCTCACAAAACAGAGAAGAGAGGTCAATTTTTGATGAAATTAAAGCTAGTTTTTTGCAAAAATCAGACAATTAATGGATTGTGCACATGCCTTGGAGTGTTAGGCAACTATATATGCTCTCAATAGATACTACAATCCTCCCAAATCCCCTCAGGAGCAGGTGACGCAGCCAGATATGCAGAAACAGAGCACTTTTTCACATTTTTGCTAAGTGGAGGCCATAAATCAAGTGTTGTGTTTGATAAATTCCAAAATTGACTTAGCAATTGTGTGGTACATACACTTGAGAAGGAAGCTACATGATTGGTTGAAGCAATTATGCATTACGGAGCTAGAAATGAGCTGATTAAACAGGCTATCTACTGTGATTAGTGAAACAGAGTGTGATTAATCTAGCTAATTACTCTCTCATCTTAAATAATTGGTCTAATTCCTTTTACATGGAGTTAGTGGACATCATTGCTAAGCTAATGAATGCCTGGTCTCTCAATTTGGACAAGCATTGAAGAAATTAGAGCAATTCTACTCTACTGGTTTTTACTGGTTTTTCTGGTTTTTCTCAAAACAGAGAAGGGAGTTTGACAAAATTGGTATGTACGCACCTTGGTTGGTGTTGATATACAACATTGAGCTTGTTTAGGTGTCAATGCAAGTTATCCACACTTGATTGAACCACTACATTGCAATTTGAAGCCTTGGAAAGCGTGCTAAAACAGGGTACCTTGGACTGCGTATGCCAGTTCATTTTGGATGCCAGTTCATTTTGGATGTAATCAGTTCATTTTGGATGCAATCAGTTCATTTTGGATGCAATCACTTCATTTTGGATGCCAGTTTATTTTGGATGCCAGTTCATTTTGGATGTAATCAGTTCATTTTGGATGCAATCAGTTCATTTTGGATGCAATCAGTTTGATTTTCTACATCAAAAGTGAAGTCTATAGTACTTTAGAGTATCTGAAACACTTATTAGAGTGTGGTTGAGCTGAGGAAGGCTCGTTTACAGATTTGGATGTGTGCAGAAGGTGCATTTGTATTGAGCAAATATGTCAGACAACCCAGTACAAATTGTGGGTGAAAAATTGGATAGGAAGAACTTCCAGGCATGGAAGTACAGGATCAAAAGCTTTCTGAAGGGAAAAGGTTTTTGGAATCTTATTACAGGTGCGGAGCCAGAGCCGAAACTACCCCGATAACCTACACAGCAGCAAGTTGTAGCTCATAAGCAATGGTCAGAAAGAGCATAGAAAGTTTTGCATTATCTATCTATATGTATCTCGGATGCTATACTCATATATATACATGATGCTGAGAATCCCAAGGATGCATGGGATACATTGGTAAAGCTGTTTGATACAGACACTAGTGCTCGCAAGTCTCAGTTGCGACAACAGATTCATAATGTGAAACAGAAAGGAAGGAGCATCCATGATTATGTACAAGAGATAAAGAAGTATGCAGATGCATTGGCAACAATCAATGCCCCCATGCCTGATGATTTGGTAGACATTACCTTGCGTGGTCTTGGCAAGGAGTATAAGTCTTTTGATACATCCATCTTGCGTGGTCTTGTCAAGGAGTATAAGTCTTTTGATACATCCATCTCGGTTCGGAGTACAGGTTTACCAGATAGGTTTACCAGATTTTGATGAGTTGGTTTCACTCCTACTTGTTGAGGAAATCAAACTCAGTGACTCCTTTCATGATGCATGTACTAGCCATGATGATAATGGCAGAAATCATGCTTTCTATTCACAAAGGGGATCTAGAGGTAGGGGGAGATTTGCATCACATGGCCGTGGTAATGGTCGTGGATGGCAGGACAGGTCACCACAACCGAATTTTCATCCTACATATGATGCAAGAGGTGGTCGTGGATATACACCTCAGAGAGGCAGAGGTAATCCTCGTGGTAGAGGACGTTGGCAAGGCCAACAAACATCTATGCAAAATATGGAATGCCATTACTGTAGGAAATTTGGTCATATGGCACGAGATTGTTTCCGCAAACAACATGATTTGAGAGGGGGTAGAGCACAACATGATGACACTTGATATATGGACTCTGGAGCATCAAACCATATGACTTGTCATGGTGAATGGTTTGAGCATATGAAGCCTATGGATGTGAAAGGCTATGTGGAGATCGGAGATGATACCCAACATGCCATTACACAGGTTGGAAGTGTACCATTGGTTATGCACAATGGTGAAACAAAATCTATGGCAGATGTCTTGTATGTGCCTTTTATTACAAAAAGTTTGGCCTCAGTTGGTCAAATGGTGGAACAGGGATTACAGGTTCGTTTCAACGAGCATGGTTGCTTCGTTGAGGATTTCAAAAATGGATGTAGAGTCATTGAAGGCAGGTTATTTAAGCTGGATGCTGGGATTCCTGAGTTAAAATCAGCCATGTTCTCTAAAAGCCAAAATGTGGTACAAGACATTGACATGTGGCATAAGAGGATTGGACATGTGAATATACAAAGGTTAAAGAACATGCAGGCAAGAGGCATTGTTAGTGGGCTGCCTGATTCAAGTATGATGGGAATATGCATGTTTGTGATGCCTGTCAGTTTGGAAAGCAGACGAGGTTGCCGTTTCCTAGAGAAGGCAACATGAGTAGCAGGCCACTTGAGATAGTTCATAGCGATGTATGGGGTCCTGCACAAAACCCATCCATTAAAGGCAGCTTATATTATGTGACATTCATTGATGATTTCAGTAGAATGACTTGGATTTACTTTCTCAGAGAGAAAAGTGAAGTGTTGGTGGAAAGTTTATGGACTTCAAAGCTTTTGCAGAGAAGCAATATGGCTCTTGGTGGATACTAGTATATGCACATAACAGTTATTTATACATTTCTAGATTTGTGTGAGCTACACTCTTCATATGTAAGCTTTAGATCCATTTTCTTTGATGAGAGAGAGGACAAATGGAGGTGGTGAATACACCTCACATGCTTTTGAGCATTTCTTGAGAAAGCATGGCATAAGAAGGCAGTTAACTTGCAGGTACACACCTCAACAAATTGTGTTTCTGAGAGGAAGAATAGAGTCATTTGTGATGTGGCCAGGGCAATGCTCAATGAAAAGAGCATGCCAGATTATTATTGGGCAGAAGCGTGTGCCACCGCAGTGTATATACTTAGTGTATATACTTAATAAGACACCCACAACAGCCATACATGGAAGTACACCAGAGATGCGGCTTACAGGTCTTAGGCCAGACATTGGACACCTCAAAGTGTTTGGTTGCATAGCTTATGTACATGTGCCTGATGACAGAAGGAGGAAGCTGGATCCTAAGGCAAAAAAGTGTGTGTTTGTTTGATATGCACAGGATCGCAAGTTACAATCCACAAACTAGGCAAGTGGTTATCTCATGAGATGTGGTGTTTGATGAACTTGCTAGTTGGTACAAAGCAAAGGATGAGGGTGTCATTGATTCTCTTGATGCTGATGTGCATGTGAACTTGCCACAAGCAAGTTCTATTTCTATATCTGGGCCAGCAGAGTCTGAGAGTAGCACTATACGTCCATGGTCAGGACGCTTGAGACATGAGAGTGTGAGCACTGGGAGTAGTGCTGTGGATAAAGGGAAAAAGAAGGTTGAAGGAATTGGCATTACAAGTTATGAGTCGTCAAGTTCAGAGAGTTTGGATGAGGAACTTGGCATACCAGTTTTACACACACCTGGTGCAAACACCTGGTGCAAGGCAGGATAGATATGTGCCTCCACATGCTAGAGTGACAGGTGTTCAGAGTGATCCGCATGCATTGCGGAGATCCCAAAGGGTCAGGTATCTAGTTGACAGGCTGACATATCGTGATTTTGCTATGCATTACGCATATATGACCTCTTTGGTGAAGCACGTGGAGCCTACATGCTATACAAAAGCTATTGGGAAGCATGTATGGGAGAGAGCAATGGATGTTGAGATGGACGCTTTGGTTCATAATGAAACATGGGATTTGGTTGCGTTACCACAAGGCAAAAATGTTATTAGTTGCAAATGGGTTTACAAAGTGAAATGCAAGTCAGATGGTTCCATTGAACGCCATAAAGCGAGATTGGTAGCTAAGGGTTATGCACAAACCCAAGGATTGGACTATGATGAAACATTTAGTCCAGTTGCAAAGATGGGAACAGTGAGAGCAGTCATTGCTATGGCTGTAAATGGTGATCTACAAGAGGAAGTTTATATGGCACAGCCAGAAGGATATGTACACCCGAAGGTATCCCACTCAAAAACAGAGTTGTGCAGAGAATCAAAATTTACCTGCAGTGCGCGTGAATGCCTGCGAATTGAAAAATGAAGGTCTAGACACCTGAAACGTTTTTTGGCCCAAAAAATATCGTCCAAAAGATAATATAGTTGCCTTGTAGCTCTGCTCCTATGAAGAAAGCTCCTCAATCAGAGTTCATTTGCCGGTGCCTCTCGAGCGAAGAGCTCCCGACAAGGGTGTAGTAGCCAACACAAAGGGGGAAGAGTAGATGAAGCTCTTACCCTCATACCACTTTCTGTGCTTCTTTTGCTTGCCACTTAGTCCTTAGCATAACCAGGCTCTGATACCATGAAAAGATGTAAGAAATAATTAAAAGACAAAGAAAAGGAACTAAAGGCTATGAAGACATGTCTCAAAGCACAGATGGCAACCTTGGAAGGATAGCTTGCATAGGCTAAAAAGATTTATGAAATAAGTTGCAAAAACTATGAAATCCATCCAAGGACCTCAAGGAAACTTTGCACAGGGCTTATAGACAGAGAGGATAACAATGCTATAAAGCCACCAATAGGTCATCATCCACTAATCATCCTTCTTATTGATATTTACAACTATTACATCCACATCTAACTGCGAGGGAATGCACTTTGATCTTAACAAAAGGGTCTTCTAACACTGGCATCATGTACTACTATCATCAACTATGCTATCTGCTCTCATTCATGCATACCACTTTCAAAGATATGATTGATACCAACTTTTGGAGGTCACTCTATTTTCTTCGTTGAACCCTTCATGTTCTTTAGACAAGGAAGAGCTGCAATAAAGAGTATCTAGGGCAGTAATAGATTTTGAGGTCAAAATCTCCAAAAAGGCAGGGGTAGGTAATAGGGATGTTACTGATGTTAACCCCATTTTGAGGTTAACCTAGCATCTCTTCGTTACATGAGAGAGATAGCACAATAAGTGTCATGAAATGGTACTATTAACATTGTAATTATGAGAATGACTGGCAACGCTACAAAACTATGTATCTTATAATCATTTACGTCATCTTTCTTTAAGTTTTGGGTGTCCAAGTGTGAATAAGGGCTAGTTGTACAAATAATAAAACTCTCATATGCAAGACACGATCCCTTTCGTGCCAATTGAGTCTAGTATTATCTCCTTGATCTCTTGTGTCTATGGTGTGTGAGAGAGAGAGAGTTGAGAGGAGAGAGAGCTTCATTCTTGGTCCATGTTCCTCTTATGCTTGTGTTTATGAGTATGAGAGTAGAGAGTAGAGAGTAGAGAGTAGAGAGGAGTGAGTGTCCTTATGATGAGAAGAGTGGTGGCAACCTTATGGAGAGCTTAAGGAGGATGTAAAGGAGTAGAGGTACCTACCACTATCATAGCTTGGAGTCTTGAGAGGCACGAGCTTGGATGTCGGTAAGTTCCCAAATGTGTTAAGGAAAGCATTGCCCATTGTAACAGAGAGAGATGGTGTAGCCTATATAATAACAAGTTACACGACGATGGTTATTTTTACTTTTGGAATTTGATTTTACAGTTATATGAGAAAAGGAATGTAACATGTTTTTAGTGGATCATATGTTATGAATCCCTAATGGCCAATGGAACAGATGATGATCTCTTGGATGCATGCTTATTCAAAATTGACATGGTTCTTAATTGGAGTAACAAAATATCCCAATACCTTGCTTATGGTTTTCCACAAGATTGATCCTTGAACAAAGATAGGATATGGGACTAATTTTAAGCTAGCAACACCTTATCAACTTGTTGATAGTGGGATAACTATAGCTAGATGTAAAGATGGCATGCTGTAGAGGTGTGTTTGAGAGGACAAATTTATACACATGCTAGAGGATACACTCTCTAGAACCACAGAAGGATATTTTGTTGGGGAATTGATAGCACACAAATGGTTCTCTAAGCCAAGCAGGACTATGGTGGGGCCGATACAATAAAATATATCAAAGGACTATGGTGGGGCCGATGCAATAAAATATATCAAAGGTTATGATAAGTGTTTACCATAGCAAAGGAATAGGATGCTGCTCACTCCAATAATAGTCCATTAACCTTTTGGGAAATGGGGAATACTTTGTAGGACTCATTGGTCCTACCACACCGAAGCTCGCTACATCATAGTAGCCACGAATTATTTCACTAAGTAGGAAAAAGCCAAGGCTCTACTAGGAAGGTTGATGGTCGTATCACAGATTATTTCACTAAGTACACAAAATCCAAGGCTCTACTAGGAAACTTGATGGTTGTATCATGACCAAATTCTTATACAAGCATGTCATTTATAGGTTTGGATTCCCATTGGAGGTCACACTTTGTCAATGAGGTGATTGATTTCCTCATGGATGGCTTCAGGATAGTTCACATAAAGTCTTCACCATATTACCTACAAGCCAATGGTTAGGCAGCAAAGAGCACAAACAAATTCCTATGGCATCTTAACAAAAATTGTTCAAGCTAGTAGAACGAATTGGGAGCATAAGCTGTGCTATGGGCATACTTAACATCTTACAAAATGTGGCAAGTAGGTATAAACTGTTTCGGTTGACCTATGGGGTTGATGTTGTAATGCCCATGGAATATATAGTCCTAGTTTGAGAATTGTAGTAATCTTCTTCACCAATGTCATTGTTTTTGCTATGACTGTATAATTGATCTAGGAAATTCGAAATAATTAAAATTATTCCACAAGGGTTGGTCAGAATTGAGATCCTTATTGATGGCATAGAGACCAACAGGAGTAAGCTAGAAAACCATGCACCCCTGAACCAAGACATGCTTGGTTAAATTCATAAGAAGAAAGAGGAGAGAAAAGAACAAGATGACAGAGAGCGAAAAGACTTACCCAAGAAGAGAATACAACAAGAATGAATAGGGCTAAACAATGATTCCATGGAAACACTCTAATAATAAATATGTTGACATTGGATTTCGTCGCCTTCCTCTCCCACGCTGCCATGTGGTAGCCATTAATCCCACATTGTGGGTTCTGATCTTCATGGCCCTTCTACAAGGGGCATTCCACCCATGGTCTACCAGGATTTGGGGGTGGGGAGACCATTCAGCTAGGCTAGGCCTTTCGTTTGTCCTCTTCCTGCACTATAAGTGGTGCTCTTGGGCAGCTCTTTGCATTTTTGATATGGTATCAGATCCTATTTGCCTCTTGGGATCTTGCTTGGCATCGTTTGGGCATTTTTGCTCAGCTTCATTTGGGCGTCTCATTTTGGGGGGCGTGTTGGCATTGGATTTTGTCATCTTCCTCTCCTACACTGCCATGTTGCTTAGCCATTAATCCAACATTGTGGGTTCTCATCTTTACGATCCTTCTACAAGGGGCATTCTGCCCCGTGGTCTCCCTCATCCCCAATTATAGTGGATAATCGGGATTCGGGGGGTGGGGAGACCATTCAGATAGCCTAGGCCTTTCGTCCATTCTCTTTTGCACTGCAGGGGTGGTGCGCGGCTCTCCACGTTTCTGATACAACAATATGGCTACCCTATCTTCCATAGAGGATGAGCACTTGGATATTAAGCCTTCAAGGAGGTCCAATGTTAAGTTTCTATGGTGGTTGGAAACCACAACACAATAATTTCTCTAATTGACACATAAGCAAGTCAAACCTTGATGCTCTATGACATATGGGAAGTTCTAGGTAAACCAAGCTTAGGACTGAAAAATAGAAGTGCTCGTAGTTTCCATGCAATTGTGGTAAAATTTTTAGGATTTTGAAAGTTTAATTTATTATCAACAATAACCATGTGGTTGAAAAGGTATATGTTAGTTATGGAAGAGTAGGTATTTGCTAGGAAGAGCTTGGATTAGTGTAATTGATTGCTCCATCCAATGGAATGGAAGGAAAGAATAATCCAAATGCAAATAAAGGGATGGAAAAATAATGGTACCTCTGTGGTCTCCAAGTACTAAGAGCAATGATCATCTTCTTTTAAAGGTGGCTCGAGCTTAAAGAATGGTCAAAGACACCATGATGAATACACCAAAAGAAGCTTGGTCATGGTAACCTCTCCACATGCTCCCAAGAACCATCAATATTTAGGCTAACAAACTAGAAAGCAATGGGTTCTTGCTATGAAAATCTTGAAGATACAAGGTTACTATGAAGTAAATAGACATATTTGGATCCCTAGAGTAAGAGAGTAAAGAAATCCCTAGCTTAATGTCAAAAAAATCTATTATTGACAACCAAAATGGGAAAGAGAGTTCTGACAAAAAGAATCCAAGATGCTAGGTATCTAAAGCCACTTTGACTACACAAGGATATTACAAGGGAGATTTGGAAACCTAAGAGAGTTCAAAATCTAGAGGAAGTGGATATTAAGAATACAAGAATACTAGAGGACATGAAATAACAAAAAGAAGAAACAACAAAGAGAAGGTGACCTCATACTGGACACAAGAGTCCCCATTGGTTGAGGAAGAAGCGATAGGTGCCATTTAACTTGACTAGGAGAGATGAAGGAACCATTGGCTTGACTAGCAAAGATGAAGAAACCATCCAAAAGGGGCCTAAACAATCATCTAGATTGACTAGTAGAGATGAAGATATCATCTAGAAGGGGCCTAAAGAACCAAAGACATCAATGATAAACCCCATGGGTGACAAAGGAAAGAGAAAAGTGGTGAAAGAGCCTAAAAAAGATATTGCCATGGATCCAATAACAAGTTTTATCCAATGGTTTGGAAGAGGAGTTGCCACACTCAAAGAAGGAACTAGAGCACCTCCGTCTCAGTAATATCCTCTATGGAAAATGAAAAATTTGGGTACTAGGGGCCTAGAGTTGGAGTAAAAGAAAAAATTCAAAGGAAGAGAAGAAAGTAAGATTCCTATAACCCTAGAAACCAATTAAGCAACCAGGTGGGGATGTTCACACATGACTATCTCCTAGATAGTCACATTGTGAAAACTCATGTTTTTCACGCCAAAAAAAGTTACTCCATAAGGGTTAAAAATCATTCTTGACACTCCATAATAATCAGAGTGTTCATGAAAGCAATTCAAAATCATGGTACTTAAGAGTTTTGTTGGCATGAAAAACTACTGGATATATTCACATTAGGAATATCTCAAGTTTTTCATGCCAAAAAAGTTATTCCAATAGGTGTGAAAATCATACCCATCCTATTTGAGGGATCACATGAACTGTAACATCACATCACAAGATGAAAAATCAAAGTTTCAGTCGATGCAAAAATCCAAAGGAAACTTAGGACTATGTATTTCGAGTTTTTCATGTCCAAAAAAAGTGGTTCAAAAGTAGCATGAATTATACCAAGGTCTTCACACACGATGATCAAGTACTTCAGAAAATCAGCTTAAAAAGATGAAATTCAAAAGTTTTGTTGACATGAAAAACTAGTAGATGTTCATGGTTGTGAGTATCTCAAGTTTTTAATACCCAAAAAGTGCCTCAATTTTGTCAATTGAGGAAGAAGCTTCCACAGGGTGTGAAGAAATCCTTCATCTAGTAAAAATAATAGAACAATAAACTTTTTTTTGACGTGAATAATTTATTCATGCATGACTATCTAGATCAATCAATATAGCTAACACGTGTCGCTTACCCTATTAATGAGTCAGCTACCCATACCCCTCACTTAGTGTGTCATTTATACTATTTTTGTCCTTCTTCTACACTTATATTTTGCTTTTTGTCTTTCATCTTTGCTCTTGCTTTGTCATCTCTAAAAACTTCACTTTCGAGCCCTGCTTCCTCTTCCATGCCTACTATGACTAGGTCGACAAACATCACTTGTAGCACCAAGGTAGGGGGCACTCTTGCCTATTTCTTTTCCTTTTGTCAATTTTGGTGTTATCATCTTCTTATGGTTGAATATGGTCACTTGTTGTTTCAAGGTTGTGAAATTAGCACTATCCCTCACTCAGCCCTCACTTAGTTAATGTCTCTCATTTTCATACATAAACAATGTTTGCTTGTCATTGTATGCCACGAACATGCTCAAGCTTTCTCTTTCTTTGTCAGTCTTTAATGCAAGTAGTAAATGTTCTCTCTTGGCCATAGAAACAATATTTTTTGGCCAAAAAACACTAAAGCTGATTTCTTAAAACACTCATGCTATCATGCTCCCTCCTTTGACTTACACTTTCCTTCACCTCCCCAAAAGAACAACACACTTGACTAAGTAAGTTGTTTGCATGAAAAACCAATTTCGTTTTTCATGCCAAAATGACCCTATCCAATCAAGGGGGAAACATATATGCTTACACATTCACATCTTCTTTAGTATAGCTATGTACTTCTTATCCATTTTGGTGATAAAAAATTTGATGTAAATATCTTAGGATATTCAAGGGCATAAACAACTAGACTGGTTTTTTATGCCAAGTTTAAATCTTAGGAAACAATAATTTCTCTTATCTTTTATCTCCTCTAACCTCATTTCATCCATCTTTTTTATCACAACACTAATTTTTAGTTGATGTTAATATCTTAGGATATCCACGGTGAAAAACTAGACTACTTTTTCATGTCAGAAAAATTCTTCAAGAATAACACTTTATATACTAATTGCATGTTCTTTTGACTTACTGGACCAACCTAACATCTTATTATCTTCAAATGCTAACATTCATGCCATGAAAAACCAATTTGGTTTTCCCACATCAAGAAAGTTATAAAAAATGGCACTTTTTAACCAAAACTTATACTGTTTTGCATTAGTGAACCATTCTAGCATGTTTTTACTTCAAGATTATGACATTATTTTGACTTAAATATCTAAATATATGCATGGCCATGAAAAAACAATTTCGTCTTCATGCCTAAAGAAACCTTTCTAGATCACCACAATAAGTGTACATATAACTTTAGATACTCTAACAATTTTGCATTAGTGAACCATTCTAGCATGTTTTTGCTTCAAGATCATGACATTATTTTGACTTAAATATCTAAATATATGCATGGCCACCATGAAAAAACAATTTTGTCTTCATGCCTAAAGAAACCTTTCTAGATCAATAAGTGTACATATAACTTCAGATACTCTAACAACACTAACCTACTAATTATTAAAAAAATCAAAATCAAGGGGAAGTAGTCAAGGAGTCTCCCTCCCAACCAACTTATGGTGTGATAAATCTGTTTTATAGGATGAATCCCCATCTAAATTTGTTACAAGATGACTCCCCATCATAAGAAGGAGTATGAGGACTTTAATATGCTTTAACAAATCTCGAGTCCATAGGAGATATCAAGATGACTCTAAATTTGATGACTCCCCACCATAAGAAGGAGCATAAGGACTTTGAATATGCTTTAACAGAGCTCGATTCCATAGGACTCCCTAGCTAAACTCTACCATATACCCAACCAACTAACTGCACCTTGGTGCACCACTTAACCCTTGCCACACCTCATCGACCCTCTTTGCACTATTCTTACCTTTCCCATAAAATGGAACACATGTCCAACTTTCCCATCTTCTTGGTTTAACCAAAAAAATCATCCCCATCCTTAAAGTCATAAACAAGCAAGTTTTCTAAGGATATACTTCATAGTGGATGACATTTTCACACTAAGGGTTGTTATTGAGGAGGCCGGATCATAAAGGCACTAGGTTTCCTAATGCTTTGTGGATTTTCACTTTTGACATTGTCCCTCCTCAAGCACAACTCTTTAGGCATTATAAAAATCAGGCATACCCTCAAAGATGACATGGAGCATTACACTACTTTATGGGTTAGCTAATTGGTTTTGGTTAGAGCTTTGGGAGATATTTCAAAGGAGATCTCTATATAATTGGGGTGAAATAGGGTTATCCTTGCGCTCTAGAATGATAAAATATTTAAATTTGTCAACATGATAAGTGGCAAATGTTTTACTCAAGTAAGCACCTTGATCCCCCTCCTATTATATGTAGATGACATAGTTCTCATTTCAAATTTTGTTGAGGGAAAAGACTACAAAGGCATTTAGATGCATTTTCTCATGTGAGCAACAAAACTGAGCAACAAAACGGGACCTCACAATACATGGGAGATCACAAATGGATATTGTAGCATCTTATGTATACCTATTTCGGAGTCACCTTCTCTAGCCCAATTTTCACCATGTGTCTAGTAGATCTGAGGCCAAATGAATGAGAGGCCAAATGAATGAGAGGCTACATATATAGCTCTAGCCCTTCTTAAGAGACACCTTGAGAGATAGTGCTTTCAAACACACTTCAAAGAACCTACTAGCACTTACTTGTGGTTCAGTGTGTTGTATTTTTGATTCCATAGATTCTCAAGCTCCTATCTGTCCTACTCTTTCTCTTATGGAGTTTCCAAATAAAGTTAGTCCAAGCAACAAAAGTAAAGATGTGAGTTCATGTTTGTGCTTTAGGACTCAGTGCAGACTTACAATAGGGACCTTATTGTATGTTACGAAAAGACTCTTGTGCAAGGTGGGTGTAGAGAAGGTTAATTCACTTACCAATACTTACCACCTGCTCTTGTCGTGTCAATTGTCAAAGAAGTCAAGGCCTGGCAACTTGTAACATGCATCCACATGAAAATGCAACTAGGTTGTTTTTGTTATGCCACTGTAGTAAAATATGCAAGGTAGAAAGTTTAGAATACGAACCTTTTTTACCTGACATTCACCATCATGTTTGTTGATGCTTGTGCCCTTCTTCTCTCTGCACATTCTTAATCAAGTGTTAGATGTAAAATCCACTAAATGACGAGCACTTAATGCATCATTCAAGAAGATTTCCAAGTGCATAATTTTGAAAGCTCTAGTAATGTTAGGGTGTGTGCTAAATCACTTTCAAGCAAGAACCCTTAATTAATGCAAGCAAATCTTATCGTTTTGAGCCCTTAACAAAGAGATTTTTTAAGCTCTTTGTTCTCTATAAAACAGAGTATAAAGAGATGGATTTTTGTTTTTATCATAACTACTACTAATGAAGTTTGAATTATGAATGCAATATATCAAATGAAAGCTTAAGCAAGGTAGTTTACAATGTTGGGAATGCCTAATCCTAATTAGTGTGGCCAGAATTAGAATTTTTTTTATAACTCATATTTGGTCAATATGAAGTGATAGGATTGTAGGGCTAGATCTCCCAACTTCAATGGTGGTCTTGGATTTCCAATTCGAGTCCTGGAAATCGAGTTATGAGCACTAACCAGATAGTGACGTTTTTTTATTGGGGGTTGATAATAGCTTAATTATTTACTAAATTAGAGAATGCATGGTGATTCTTATGAGCTTATTCAAGTCCTAATTCCATTTGATTAACTAATTTTTAGTTTTTTAATGAATTAATGACTAACTACTCTCTTTGTTTATTTTTCACACAGTTTTGAACAGAGAGGCCAAAATTGTATGTCGACTCAAAAATCCTTCACTAAACCATAAATCAACCACATAATCAATCCCACTACTAATTTAACCTTACAAAAACAATAAAATCAAGCAAAAAAACAACAAAGAAGTCCACCTAAATCCATGGATGTAAACAACCTTATCTTCTTTTATCTCTTTCTTCACCTCACTGTATGATCATGTAGTGAGCACAGAATGAGTAGAAAATGACAAGAAGTATCCATAGAGGCTATTCCAAGATTAAGGAAATCACCATTTCCCTGGCAGTGATGCCAATGCTAAGTTATTTTCTACACAGTAAGGAGTCACAACAAGGAGATGTACCCACTCCATAGTGTTAAACACATTACATAGTATCGAATGCTTACCTTTGTCATGGGAATGATGGTGTGACCCGTTTAGAGCTTCCCAATGGAGGCTCTCCAACTACTTGGTGTTGCAAATAACCTTCTAAAATAGATTCCACCATTGTCACCCCCGCGATGTTTAATGTAGAACTCCTTGGACAAACCCACTCTCACAACTCCATAGCTATGGTGATGCAACCCAATAACCTGCAAGAAACTCACTCACACACTCTCACATACTCTAGAAAGAGGGTAAGAGCAAGAGAAAACAAGAGCTCTAAGATTGCACAAGGGAAGTGTGTGTTCTCATTCCTTACATTATTATTTATACAAAACTTATAAGTGGCTAGGCACCCAAACTTGGGTGGCTATTGTGTAAAAATGAGAACTATGTGTCTCTACACCTACTAGTGTATATGTGTATGTGATGTCAACATTACACTCAGCTCGGACATCCCTTGTTTACATCATGATGCACTCATTTGAGTGGAAAAAATCTGTAAAATGGTACATGAAGTGCTAAAAAACCCACTCGAGTGGTTCAAAAATGACAAGTGACCCTTTTGAAATAACTTGATGAATGACACAACCACTTTCTTTGCTTAGACGGCCTTTGAAAAATGTTGGTAGGCCCACCTGAGCCAGTTGCCCAGTTAACTGCCATTGGAAATGTGGTTAACAGAAGCACATGGAAAGGACAAACCTGGGTGTGTTAGAAGGATGCCATTATACCCATGTTGCCTCACAAGTATATGGTTGTGGATGTTATGTTTACAATAAGCAAGTATGTGTAAAATTAAAGATCTCTATTGGTAATCAAAGCTTGGATAAGTCAAGCATTTAATTATTAAAAGTGAATGACTTTTTTATAAGTTAACAGTGAAAAGGCGAGAAGAATCTACTGAATGAGAGAATCAAGGGTAGCATGAGTGAATATAGGGGTGTGGAAAGATTATAGGAAAAGGTGCCCCTAGATGTAGGGGAGGTGGCACAAATCAAGGAGAAATCAGTCGGATTAGATGCTTGGCATCTTGTGGATGTAAAATCTATGAATTGAGGCATTGGCCTAATGAGAAATTGCTGGTTTTTGAGTATCCATGCCTACATTAAGCTATTAGATTAATTGTGCACTAATCTCATCTTAATCACCTTCTAATTACTTGCTAATCATGTTGATCCTTACATATGATCCACCATAGCTCGTCACATTGTTGAAAATTTAACTTGCTAATCATGTTGATCCTTACATATGATCCACCATAGCTCGTCACATTGTTGGAAATTTAACTTGGTATCAGAGCCAAGCTTAGGATTCATCCAATTTTTAAGCCTTATCACCTTGCTAATCATGATTAGAAACTAATCTCCTTTTTACCTTCTTTTTAACTAAACCTCTGCACCCCCAGTTGGTGGAGGGGCTTGATCTCCCTCCAGCCTCAACATTAGCCAAATATCTTTTAGCCATAGCTAGCCACAACCCCCATGCATCGGACCAGCATGTCAATGCATCAAATCGTCGGCTACTAGGAGCAACCGAGAATCGTGAATCTGCAGGTGTCTTTTTCTGGAAGAAAAACCTAGATCTACACTCCCACAAGTGAATCAATCTAATTCCTCTCAGCCCTAGAGGTTTTCAAGGATGCTCTACAAGCCTATGACCTCAGATTTCAGAAATTCTTCAAGGAGAAGTGGCATCAAGCTCTACATTAAATCAGCAAGTGACTTTGGTAAAACAGAGATTAAGCATTCAATGTTTAGTCAAATCTTTTATTTTTGGGCTTAATACTCTACTAGACTAACTGCTATTGTTGCTTTTGAAAGTATTTGAGCTCATTTGAACTCTAAGGCACTAGATTTGGCCTCCCCATACACTCTATTTTTTGCACATAAAATAGGAGATTAATTTTACTAATTAGTGATTAATTAGTACTAATCACTATATTTTGGTGCAATTGATGGTTTAAATTTACCATTGGGTATCTGATACAAATCTCTATCACTTTAGATTAAAATTTGAAGTTGGTTTGATATTCCAACCATCGAGTATAAATCAATTATCCTTGGCTTTATGCAATTTTTGGTGTATTCATGCTTGTAAATCTATTGTAATCATCATTTAACACCAAAATGGAGTTGTAAAAGGGTAGGCACTGCCCTTGAATCTTGAATTGGATCAAGAGGTAAGACCCCCTTCACATCATCATGAGCACTGCACAAAAAATAGCTAAATTTAATGGGGAGCAGTTCCATACATGGTAAACAAAGACCACGTATTTGCTCATGAGGAAGAACCTATGGGGGATAATTGAGGGAAGAGAAGAATATCCAGTGGAGAATGGGGAGAATGAGTGGAAGAATAGAAATGAGAAAGCATTCTACACTCGAGGAGGTCTCACACATATAAGGACGAGGAAGAGACAGGGGAGGAGGAAGGACATTCACTTGCCCACAACTGTGGGAAGCTAGGACACATGGCTAGAGACTTCCTATAGCAAACCAAATGAAGAAGGATCGACATCTGCAAACTTCACGGAGACTCCTAAGGTAGAGGAGTTAGGACATCTTTGCTGAGAGAGAAAGAGAGAGAAACCCACAACCTAATGAACCTGCCCCAATAGAGTAAAACCACCTTTGAGCCACCGATGATGTAGGCCATGTGGTAGATGTATGTGTAAGCACTTTAGTCAAGGTCACCGGGCACATATAGTAGCCTTGGACACATAGAGAGAGAGTGTCAAGGACTATGAGTTATGGACTTGAGGCATTGGTCGCGCGGGCTACCAACAAGCAACAGGGAAACTTGGTATAGGGTCCAGGTGTGCTATAATTATTCACTTGAGGGGAGGTGTTGAAATATGCAAGTGAATGGGTGTGTGCGGAAACAAGCCCTTAGCTAGAGATCGTAAAAGGGAGTTAGTGAAAAATTGAGAAGAATCTACTCAATGAGAGAATCAAGGGTAGCATGAGTGAATATAGGGGTGTGTAAAGATTATAGGAAAAGGTGCCCCCAGATGTAGGGGAGGTGGCACAAATCAAGGAGAAATCAGTGGGATTAGATGCTTGGCATCTTGTGGATGTAAAATCTATAAATTGAGGCATTAGCCTAATGAGAAATTGCTGGTTTTTGAGTATCCATGCCTATATTAAGCTATTAGATTAATTGTGCATTACTCTCACCTTAATCACCTTCTAATTACTTGCTAATCATGTTGATCCTTACATTTGATCCACCATAGCTCATCACATTGTTGCAAATTTGACTCATAGGTGTAGTGAGTTGGATCTTATTTATAAAGCTTTTAACATGCTTTATGTTACCTCATTTTTCTTTGTACTACCTCATTTACTTTTATATTCGAAAAGGTGTTGGAAAAGGAAATGGAAAACTTAAAGGTCACCATATTGATTAAAGCTTGTGACATGCTTTGTGCTACCTCATTTGCTTCCATATTGGCAATGGTGGCAATGGAAAACTTAAAGGCATATTTTATAGATACATCCATAAAGTCTATGATTTGCAAACATTTTGTTAGTGGAAATGCCATGGGCACACTTAAAGACATAGGCATGGTGCTTGTTGTGACTATAATCACATCCATCGTACATGCACTTATTGGTATTGCATCTATGTCTTTGCCTTGCTTTGGCTCCTAGTGTGCTTCATTTACTTGTGGTGCTTGTGATATGGCGATCTCTTCTAGCCCTCTTTGTGGTTGGTGATCTCTTGTAGCGCTCTTTGTGGGCTCCAATCCTCGTGTTCTTCTAGCTTGGTTGCTCATTTCCTTACTTTGATGGGCATAGGTTGACAGCCTTATTTTGATGCATGGAGGTACTTGTTCATTTCCTTGTGGATGTAGTAAGCATAATCATCATGTTGCTCCAAGTGCACCTTCTCTATAGGTTGTGTAAATCTATTTTGTTGTATCTATCCACGTGCTTCACTTGTTACTCCAAGTGAACCTTCTCTGCAGCTTGTGTAAATTTACTATGTTGTATCTATCCACATGCTTCACCTACATAATCAAGGAAAATGCCATGCAAGACGTTTTTTGTTGGTAGGGTCCTTAATGCTCTCATAGTTCTTATAATAATGTTATTGGTGTAGTATACTTCTTTTCCTTTTTTGTTGGTAGGGTCCTTAATGCTCTCATAGTTCTTATAATAATATTATTGGTGTAGTATACTTCTTTTCCTTTTTTGTTGGTAGGGTCCTTAATGCTCTCATAGTTCTTATAATAATGTTATTGGTGTAGTATACTTCTTTTCCTTTGGCATGTCAACAAAGGGGATATCTTTTTTCTCAACCATATGTGTTCCAGTTGGTGGGGGAAACTACATAGCATCCCAAACATCATTTTCTCAGATTATTACCTTGAATCTGTTGCGATCAGGGGGTTGGGTGACTTCACTAATCTTCCTTAGTCATAGTTCTTCAGAAATCCTACACCCTATAGGTGAGGTGAACATGGTTCTAGCCAAGAGAGAGAGTGAGTGGAAGGAGAGAACAAGCCACGTTGACTTGGTGCATAGACATGGTATGTGGAAGAGAGAGAGAGAGAGAGAGAGAGAGAGAGAGAGAGAGAGAGAGAGATCACGGCCACGCACAAATTTTCACCTTCACAGTGTTTGTGTTTGCCCTAATTTCTCTGTGGGTGAGCCTGAAGAGGTTCCATCAATTGCGCTAGGGTTTTACCTCCCTTTCATAGCCATTCGTGTAGACTGATTTTCCATCCGGGTAGTGGAGAATTTGCGCGATCGCGACCGCGACCACGCATATATTTTTAGGCTGTACAGTGTTTGTGTTTAACCTGATTTCTCTGTGGGTGAGCCTAAAGCGGCTCCAGCTATGCTAACCATGCTGGAGTTTTACCCCCCCCTTTTGGAGCCATTCATGCAGACAGATTTCCATCCAAGCAGTGTGGAGAATTCACGATCGCCGCCGTTCAGCTTGCACAATGTTTGTGTTTGCTCTAATTTTTGTGGGTGATCCTGAAGCGGTTCCACAGTGTTTGTGTTTGCCCTAATTTCTTTGTGGGTGAGCCTGAAGCAGTTCCACGAGCTATGTTGAGGTTTCCCCCCTTTTAGATCCATTCGTGTAGACATATTTTCCATTCAGGCAGTGGATCTTCTCCTCTTTGTTTGTAGGGTTGAAACATAACTCTTCTCCTTCTTTTGGTGGAAGAATTAGTTTTCGTTTATTGAACAGTGGAAATGAGTCAGGGAACCATAGATATGGATTTTGTAGAGACACATGTCTCAACAACAGATGCAGAGAAGTTTGAGGATGGAGGGCCAGAGCCGGAGTATGATCAGGCTAAAAGACAGAGATTGATCCGAGGTGAATATGGAGGGAAGGAGGCTGGTCGGCGGATGCTTCAGGATACTTTGCTTCTTGTTGATACACCTCATGAAGAGAACCATGAGGTGGCTTTTGACTTTTGAGTTGCACAAGCTAATCAGATTTTGCAACCATATGTTATGGCAAATCATGTTAAGGCTACCAAGGTTCCAATAGAAGAAGTGGTAAATGTCTGAGTGAAAACATGGCGGTTTGTGGCACAAGTGGAATCCTTTCATAACAAGGCTACAATTTTATTTTTTACTGGATGAATTCCATTCTTCAACAAGATTCCAGATTGGTTACATGATTTATTAGATGGTAATTTTGTGGAGAAGATCTTTGACGGTCCTAGAGGATTCTATGAGGTCCTATTCTCATCCAAAGAAGTTCGAGATTAAGTTATGCAGAAAGTCCCATTATTTCTAGATGGAGAGTTGGTGCATGTTGTACCATGGCGCCCTATGGTAGAGTATACATATATGTTGCGCTAGGCATGCCCTGTTTGAGTGGAGGTTAAAGACTTTCCATCAACTATGTGGGAATTGTTGTTGAGATATCGAGCTCATCTAGTGAGGCGGTGGACACTGATGACCCGCCTGGGGGATAGGCCCCACACTTACACCACTGGCATGGTTGGTGAGATCTTGGGTGATATGCGGCCAGTGGGATGACAGGCTGTGTGATAGCCATTCTAGAGACTAGCATAGTTATAGTGCCAGCTCATTTAGTCGGGTTCACACTATAGAGAACCTGTGTATGTATTGGTTGAGTACCTTTCATATTATGTGTACTCTTATTCTTGTATATGGGGTGTTGAGTGTTGAGTAGAGAAGAAGAAGTTTTTCAGCCTCTCACCTTGTGTGTTCTCTATTAGGGTTTTGTGAGTGTGTGTGTGTGCTTGCAAGAGCTCAAGCTCTCTTCCCCCCTGCATCTTTTCATGGTATCAAAGCCTGGTTCGTGCTAAGGGCTGAGCTGCAAGCAAGAGAACCACAGGAAGCGGTACGAGGGTAAGAGCTTCAACTACTCTTCCCTATTGTGTTGGTGACTACACCCTTGTCGGGAGCTCTACGGGAGGCACCGGCAAACGGTCTCTGATTGAGGAGCTTTCTTCGCGGGAGTAAAGCTATAGGGCAACTATACAGTCCTATCGGACTGTTTCTTCACGAGAGTAAAGCTATAGGGAAACTATACAGTCCTATCGGACTGTAGTCCTATCGGATTGCTATAGGGAAACTATACAGTCCTATCGGACTGTAGTTCTATCGGATTGAGTTTTTCGGGCCGAAAAAGTGTTTCGGGCGCGTCTGGACCTCCGTTTTTCAGAAAGCAGGTGATTTCGAGCACTGCGGGTAAGTCATCGATTCTCTGCAGAACCCTGTTTTAAGAACTGCAGGAAGACAGATTGACTGTGCAGACACTGTGGGTGCTGCAAAGAGGTCTACAGTTGCCATTGGGTGTATGTATGCACATTGAAGTCACTATTTGTGACATTTGAGAGTACTACAATACCGTTGCAGGAAATACAGCATTTGTGCAGGAAAAACCAGAGTGCAGTTTTTGGTAAAATTGTGTGTTTGGCAAGATGTCTAATGATGGCATAACACAGATGGTGGCTGAGAAGCTGGATAAGAATAACTTCCATGCTTGGAGGTTCAGGTTGACGAATTTCCTGATGGGAAAAGGCTATTGGGACTACATAGAAGGTGAGCATGAAGAGGCACCGGAGATACTGGATATAAATCCGAGTGCTGCAGATGTGAAAGAATTTAAAGACTGGAACCAAGGAGCCAGGAAGGTTATGTATTGGCTCTCCATTAGTATACAGGACACCATGATTGGGCACATTCAGGATGCCAAGTCCCCCAAGGAGGCGTGGGACACCTTGGTAAAGCTCTATGAAACAAATACCAAGGCACGTAAGATACATTTGAAGAATGAACTTCATACTGTGGAGAAAAAGAGCATGTCTGTGACTATGCGCTGAAGATAAAGGGTATTGTGGAATCCCTTGCATCTATTGGTGTGTCAGTAGATGATGATGACAAGGTGGAAGTCTGTCTACATGGTCTCGGGCCACAATACAAGGCGTTCAAGACGTCCATTCAGACTCGGGAAAACATTCCCAAATTTATAGATTTGGTGTCTATGCTGATTATCGAAGAGAAGAGCTTGGGTGAAGACCAACAGTCTTCACAAAGCAAAAACAGTTCAGAGCAACAGGCCTTCTACACTAGTTCAGGAAGAGGATGAGGTAGAGGAGGCCGTGGACGCGGTCAAGGAGGTGGCCGAACAGGTAATCAGAATTATGGTCAACAGCAGCAACATCAACAACAGTCCCAGAATCAACAACAACAACAACAACATGCAGGTGGAAGAGGCAAATTTAGAGGCAGGGGGAGTCAAAGAGGCCGTGGAAATTGGCAAAGGCAATATAATGATACACGTGAATGCTATTATTGTGGTAAGCCTGGACATGTGCAAGCAGAATGTTATAAGAAGCAAGCTGACACGCAAAATGGGAAAGTGCAGCAAAACAACTATGCATCCTCAAGCAGAAATAATGAGGATAATGAAAGGTTGTTTGTTATGCAGCATGTCGTGAATGCCATGTCTGAAAATGTTGATGCAGCACAAAAAGATAATGTATGGTATGTGGATTCAGGCGCTTCGAACCACATGACGAGTCATGGGGAGTGGTTCAAGGAGATGAAAAACCCGGAAAGAGCAGGTTTTGTGGAAATAGGGGATGACACTGCTCATCCAATTGCCCGGAAAGACCAGGTTTTGTGGAAATAGGGGATGACACTGCTCATCCAATTGCCCACGTTGGAGATGTGCCATTGTCTATGCAGGATGGCAAAGTGAAGTACCTTGCAGATGTACTTCATGTACCGAACATAACAAAGAATCTGGTTTCAGTTGGCCAGATGATTGAGCAGGGTTTGCAGGTTCGGTTTAATCCTGATGGGTGTTATGTTGAAGATTTCAAAGACAAGTGCAGGTTTGTTGCAAAAGGCAACAGAGTGGGTAGAATGTTTACGTTGAATGTAGACATGCCTGAAATGAGTCCTGCGATGTTTGCAAATGGTTCAGGAATTGTTGCAGACACAGACATTTGGCATAAAAGGATTGGACATGTAAATGTGCAGAGATTGAAGTCTATGCAGACAAAAGGAATTGTGACAGGGCTGCCAAAATTTATAGTGGAAGGTATGCAGAAAATATGTGAAGCATGCCAATTTGGGAAGCAAACAAAGCATGTGTTTCCACGTAACAGATATGTGAGCAGAAATGCACTAGATGTTGTGCATTCAGATGTATGGGGTCCTACGAAGACCATATCTATGGGAGGCTGCAGAGCAGGTATTATGTGACTTTCATTGATGATCACACAAGGAAAGTGTGGGTATATCTCATGAAGGAGAAGAGTGAGGTGTTCACTCACTTTCAGAATTTCAGAGTTTTGGTTGAAAAGCAAACAGGGAAATATGTAAAGTGCCTAAGGTCAGATGGAGGGGGAGAGCACTTCTCCAATGAGTTCTCTGAATTTTTGAAGAAGAATGGTATTCGGAGACAGTTCACATGCAGATACACTCCGCAGCAAAATGGAGTTGCTGAGCAAAAAAACAGGCACATTGCAGATATTGCGCGAGCATTGATGGAAGAGAAGAATATGCCGCATTGCTATTGGGCTGAGGCTGTTTCTACAGCAGTATACATGTTGAATAAGACTCCAACTGCAGCCATACATGCTGTAACTCCAGAGGAGAGGTTTACTGGCAGAAAACCAGATTTGTCTCATCTGAAAGTCTTTGGATGCATTGCATATGTGCATGTGCCAGATGAGCTGAGAACTAAGCTGGATCCGAAAGCTGAAAAATGTGTGTTTATTGGATATTCCCTTGAGCAAAAGGGATACAGGTGTTATAACCTTGCTACACATGAGTTGAGGGTAAGCAGGGATGTTGTCTTTGATGAGATGAGCAGCTGGTATGCTGCTGAAAAAGAAGCTGTTGGGGCTGATGTGAGTGCAAGTGTGGTTGCACAGAATGCAGGTCAGCAATCACAGTCTTTGAGTGGACCAGGAGAGTCCTCATCTAGTGGGTCTGTAGACCATGGAGTGGTAGGCTGCGTCATAATACCAACCCTGCAAATGTGATTAGTACATCACATAAAGGAAAAGAGAAAGTGGTTGAGCCCCTTGGTATGCCTGACATTTCTGCAGGGCATTCTCATGTTGATGGAGAGTCTAGTGGCTCAGATATGAGCCTTGATGAGGAGCTTGGGATCCCAGCTATGAGAACACCTGGTGTAAAGAAGGCTATGGAAGCCATGAATGAAAAGTTGCAAAGATCTGGGAGAGTGAAAAATCCTGTGCAGAGATTTACCTATGATGGTTATGTGGCATATCACTATGCATATATGGCAAAGGTTGTGCACGTTGTTGAGCCCACATGCATTGATGAGGCTATTGGAAATGTGTGTTGGGAGAAAGCTATGGATGAGGAGATGGATGCACTATATGGAAATGAAACTTGGGATTTAGTGCAATTGCCTGAAGGCAAGAAAGCCATTGGATGCAAGTGGGTGTACAAAGTTAAACATAACAGTGATGGGAGCATAAACAGGTACAAGGCTAGATTGGTAGCCAAAGGATATGCGCAGACATATGGGATTGATTATGAGGAAACTTTCAGCCTAGTTGCCAAGATGGCAACGGTGAGAGTTGTGATAGCAGTGGCTGCGTCAAAGCAATGGTCTTTACATCAGATGGATGTAAAGATTGCATTCTTGCATGGGGATTTGCAAGAAGAGGTGTATATGTTGCAGCCACCTGGATATGAGGATGTGGGTCACCCCGAGCATGTTTGCAAGTTGAAGAAAGCCTTGTATGGCTTAAAACAAGCACCAAGAGCATGGTCTGACAAGATTTCTGAATATCTTGTCACTATTGGCTTTCATGTAGCCAATGCAGATTTCTCGCTGTATGTGAGACATGGTGATAGAGGAGTTGTGCTTGTTGTCATCTATGTAGATGACTTGATCATTACGGGGGACCATGATGCAGAGATCTTTGATGTAAAGATCTTGCTTAGACAGAAGTTTGAGATGAAGGATCTGGGGGAGCTCAGATATTTCTTGGGCATTGAGGTGATTAGGTCACCACATAGTATTGGATTACTGCAGAGACAGTATGGCTTGGACATGTTGTCCAAGTATGGTATGACAGGCTGTAAGCCTATTTCCGTGCCATTGGATCAGAATGGCAAGTTGAGTGCAGATTCAGGAGAGATCTTGGAGGATCCTACTATGTACAGACGCATAGTAGGAAGTTTGATCTACATGACGATCACCAGACCAGATTTGAGCTATGCTGTTGGGTTGGTGAGTCAGTTTATGCAGGTTCCACGGAAACCGCATTTGGATGCAGTGAGACGCATACTGAGGTATGTGAAGTCTACTTTGCATTGTGGAATATTCTATGAGACTGGGACAGAGATATGTGTACATGGGTACACAGATGCTGATTGGGCTGGTAGTATCTCAGATAGAAGATCTACCAGTGGATTCATGTTTTCTTTGGGGAGTGCTGCTGTGACTTGGAGCAGCAAGAAGCAGCCTACGGTTGCTCTATCGAGTACAGAGGCCGAGTACAGAGGAGCTGCTATGTCAGCATGTGAGGTAGCTTGGTTGAGAAAGCTACTTGCAGATTTGGGTCTATCAGTGGATAGACAAGTTGTCATTTTCTGTGACAACATTAGTAGTATACAGTTAGCCAGGAACCCAGTCTTTAATGGTCGTACGAAGCACATAAAAGTCCACTACCACTTCGTCAGAGAGAAGGTCTTGGTAGGAGATCTTGACCTTGTTTATGTCAGCCCAGAGGATCAGGAAGCTGACATCTTCACCAAAGCATTGGGTACAGAGAAGCTCCGCAGATTCAGGGCTTCGCTTGGTGTACATGAGATGGAGTTGAGCTCGAGGGGGAGTGTTGAGATATCGAGCTCATCTAGTGAGGCGGTGGACACTGAGGATAGGCCCCACACTTACACCACTGGCATGGTTGGTGAGATCTTGGGTGATATGCGGCCAGTGGGATGACAGGCTGTGTGACAGCCATTCTAGAGACTGGCATAGTTATAGCGCCAGCTCATTTAGTCGGGTTCACACTATAGAGAACCCGTGTATGTATTGGTTGAGTACCTTTCATATTATGTGTACTCTTATTCTTGTATATGGGGTGTTGAGTGTTGAGTAGAGAAGAAGAAGTTTTTCAGCCTCTCACCTTGTGTGTTCTCTATTAGGGTTTTGTGAGTGTGTGTGTGTGCTTGCAAGAGCTCAAGCTCTCTTCCCCCCTGCATCTTTTCAATTGTTACTATTGGCCATGTGTACTATTGGGGAGATGTTGGTGAAGCCCAGAATGTCATCCAAGAATAAAAATAGGGTTTGTATGTTGTGGGTTATGGGGAAGCCGTGACCTCGACAATTGAGGTTGTGCATGGATGGATTTGACCCTTTGTATTTTGAATTAAAGTGGGGATCATTTGCAGGCCATTGCTTCGGTTATGGGGAGATGGGTCACTTCATTTTAGAGTGTCCAGAGGAGGTGAATGCTTGGCCACAACCGAATGTGTCCCAGGATTCGACTCATAAGGATACATAAGCTCTTATTTGCCATTTGGTTTGAATATAGAGAAGAGAAAACAAGTAGCAAAACAAAGTGAGCAAGTGGTAGATAAAGGTAAACAAGTTTTGGCAGATACAGAAGATAGACCTTGGCTTGTGGTGGTGGTGGTGAAGAGAGGCATTCACCAGACAACTACTTCTAGTGGTAATCAAAATGTGGGTGCAGTCATGGTGCCTCTTCATCATTTTGTCTTGGTGCCACATGGCTGGACAAGTATATGATTACAAGGAATTTTGTGTGTTTTATAGTGGGCACCCACTACACATTCATGGGTCATGATTGTAGTGAAATCTCAATTTAAGCCATCATTGGTTATGCAGGATGTCCGGGGCATGTCCGGGGGTAGTTCATTGTTGTGGAAGTGGAGTTTATGGATGAAACATTATGGCTTGTGGGGCTGTATGCGCCTAATGGCGTTGCACAACATCGTTAGTTATGGGACGGTTTATTGTGTTTGTGCAACGCTAAGCCTGGCTTTGTGTTGGGTGATTTCAATGTATGTGAATTGCTAAAGCATGCTTCTACACCTCACTCTATTATGGATGGGCCAGAGAGGCTTTGGAATGTGTTTGCCAATCAAGTTTTGAAATAAGATATGTGGTTATGGCTACACCCACATGAGAGATGATTTACATATGCCTCTCAGCAGTACGCGGGTACAAGAGCTTGTCTGGATCGAATGTAAATATTTGCCAACATGATTTGTTTCTGCCAGAGATATTGTCCATGTAGGTGGAATATAATCATATTTGGTATTATAGATGCATAGCCATTATGTGGATGCTTATAGGCCATTATGTGGATGCTTATAGGCCATTATTGGGAAAGGCTCCTCTTAAGGTTAACCAGACTTTCTTGGAGCATATTGTTTTCCAGCAGTTTGTGTTGCAGGTGTTACAAAACTTTTGAGGCCATGTAATCTCTATTGGGGTATCAGCTTGGGAGTGTTGTATGTTCAATATTCAAAAGCTTGCTTGCCAATATGGGATTCATAATGCATCATATTTTAGGGAGAAGTTGCAGAACCTAGAATTGTTATTGTGATTGATTTGAACCAGGTGGTTCAAGAGGACGGTTCTTGCCCTGACATTGAGATAGCTATTGATTGGTTGTCCCATCAGGTTGCAACATTGCATGAGAATCAATATGTGAGATATAAGCTTATGGCTCGAATAATGGATGTCCTAATGGATTATAATTGTCAGTCACATCGTTCTTTTGCTTGTTTGCAGCAAAAGCATGCACGTGAGAATATTGTGAAGATGCAAGAAAGGCAAGGAGTATTGATTATTGATCTTGATTGTGTTCTAGATGTATGTATGGACCTTTATCACCATTTGTTGGGTTCGCACACAGGAGGTTATATCTCCTGATGTCATTGCAGCTAGAGAGTCTTTCACTACAAGACAATGCTGTCATACACGCATTTCATACACGCGATAAATTATGAGCGCGTGTATGGTCGCGCATGTATTTGAATAGAATCAGGCACGTGTATTTTGGCATTTACATTCGCGTGTATATTTGCATTTATCAATGCGTGTATAAGCGCGTTTATATACATGCAATAATACACGCATCAATACACGCTGCCATACACGCATTAATACACGCTTGGCAAAGAAAAACTGAATTCCTTTACAAAATTAAGAACTATTTTCTTTAAACCATCTCATAGTACATTACAGTATATATCATTACACAATCCCACTACATGCATTTACAACAATGAAATATATTCAAAACTAAATCATGCATATGAGATGATAATTAAAAGATAACACATACAATAGAAATGTCATCAATTTAGAACGATACAGTGACGGATTGGTTAGGGTTCGATCTCATCTTCAATAAGATCCATCCTTGCCAAACGATCAACATCAATATCCATTTGATCAATTTGTAAGGCTACGATTAAATTTATTCCACTATCGATATTCTGTACTCCATTGATAATGGTATCGATGTCCTGATCATCCTCATCAACATCACCATCATCCTCAATGGTAGGGTCATTCTCATGATCATGAGAAATGGCACGCTCATCCTCATTATCATGATCATCTCTTATTTCTTGATCATCGATCACAACATCTTCATTGGCATGTTCGACATCATCTTCATTGTGGCTTGTTACATCCTCCATATGCTCCATATCAGTGAATGTATTATACATCACTTTGGAACGTGGTGCAATAGGGATGACGTACCACCATTTAATGTCATGCACCATTGGTAGATAGATAACCTACTCAAATACACATACTACAGTAATTAATTAGCATATCAAAAGTCAAGGGGTACGCGAGCTTAGATATATATGTACATGAAACACATTAGTAAAAAAAACACATTACTTTGATCTCCACTCCAACAATTGGTATCAGAACGGATTCTATTGGCTCGCACTCCCTTGTCATCTTCTCCTAGAGTTGCTCTTTTGATTATCCCAGATTGAGCTATCCTCTTAGTTGGAGAAGGTATACCCTGTAGGTGTTGTTAACTATGTTAACACATCTTTTGCATGTTTTGAGTGTGTTTCGGGGTTCATTCACATGCTTTAAGGTTTTTATAGGCATCTTGGGAGGAGTGTTAGTTCAACTAGTTTTTGTTCAATTTTGGGTATTCTTCACAGTAGAAGCAACATTTCAGTCATGGTTGCCATCATCTTCATATTGCATCTTTAAGCTCATCTTCAACAGCTTCAACAACATCATCAACAATATCATTGATTTTTACAATTTTGTTAATTATCATTTTCACACTCTACATTATGCAAATTTTCATACACTTTGTAGGTTTCCTTTACCATCAATAATGCCATCAATGATCTACTAGCAGCAGCCATATTGATTGCATTCAATGGGAATTAACAGTTCGTGCACAGGTGGTTGGGATATTTGCATTCTATATCAAGGATTAGTTATTTGCAAGGCTAAATGGAAGGTGGTGATATATTTGGGATGCTTTTCGTTGAGGATAAGCTTGATGGAACCAACTCTCCATTATGGTCCTATATGATGTGCCATGCATTGATCATAAAAGGGCTTTGGAATGTTGTTTTTGGCTTTGAGCCACACTCTGTCTCACCAATACAACATTATAGCACATGTACTTTGGATAGTGGAAAAAGTTCTAATGTAATTGTGGCATCTATCTCCACACCTCCCACAATGGAACAAGCCAGGTGGGATGGTACAAGGATGCATAGGCACATGCATTAGTGGCACTTTCAATGAAAATGAGCATTATTCCTCGCTTATGTAAAATTGCAAAGCATGCTTGGGATGCGCTTGCAACAAGTAGTTAGAGTCCAAGCATATGAATGAGGGAGATTTAATGGACGAGCTCCAATTGAGCACAAAAGCGGAGAGAAAGTGGATTCGTCCCATTACCTTGGTCTTCTTGCATGGCTACATGGCTCCTAAGATACCATTACACCATGGGTGTCAAATCTTATTTACATATAGAAAGTGAAGGCCCACACGGATCGATCCTCAATAATAATTGGCATAATGTTATTTAAACCTTTTAAACACTCTACCAAATGGTTCCAGTCCTAGTGGTAAAACCATGCCCTTTTGACTTATAGTACATCTTAATATATTGAATTACTCTCTCTATGTTTTAATGCATACTTGCACATCGGTTAGCCAAGATGTTACCACTCAAGCTAGAGCCCACTAGGGAAAAAAACCATTTTAACATTGCCTACCTACCTTTACTATCTGAAAGGACCTAAACCTAACCCTTGTTGTGCCCAGTGTGCTTGTAATTGAGCAGTGAGGAGAGCTTGTGACTCGTGGACAGGATGCCCCCAGTTTTTTTTGGTGTTGTTTTTCGTGCCTAGGGTCAACTAGGCACAGATATGCCCCGCTAAACTGCCTTTGACTTGAGTTCAAATTGACGGGGAGACCAAGCCACTTGTGGGCTAAGGTTGACACTAGAGAAGAATCTACACATGGGGAAGAAAAAAGAAAAAGAGAAAACCTGGCCTTGTTCACATTTTCTTAAAAAGTACCTTTTTTAAAATCAATACTAGTAGTTAATTAAGATTATATATCTAATGAAATGAAGTGATTCTTCCCCATTTGTAACTGATTAACTCTCCCTGAAGAGTACACATACAGGAAGTAAGTACATCTATAGACATGCATGTTAATCCACGGCAAGGACCGATCTTTCTTCAATGCAATGCCAATTCTAAGGGGTTTGCTTCTTCTAGATTTCACTTTCTGAAGCAACCTAGGGCATTTTTAGGGTTCTTTTCTTAACACGAAATGTGACCGTAGAACTGCCTGATAAATCTAGGGTTTTCTTGGTTTCTTCTGTATTCTAGAAAAGCCAGGCGATCCGTCGTTGAGAGATGGAAGTGGAAGAGCCCCGTAGGCTTACTGTAAGTACCTTGACCTCTTATTTCTGTGTGGCTATGGCTGTGAATCTGTGTTTGTACATTATTTTTCTTGTGAATATGTGGTTGTACACTTTTGTTCTGGCATTGGCTGTTCAAAGTGTGTCCATGATTCTGGGCTGTCAAAAATTTGTTGACTTTCATTCTCCTGTGGCTATGGCTATTGTTGTTGAAATTCTTGGTGGCAACCCATGGCTATGTCTATGGGTTATGCTGCTATATGATATGGCTGTTAAAGAATATGGGCTATGGGCTATGTGTTATGACTTTAAAAGATCATGGGCTATGTGCTATCTGCAATGCTTAGGGGCTGGGGCTAGGGCTATGTGCTATGGCTGTTAAAGATTATTGACATCAGGTTTTTAAATTATTTTGGGGCTAAGGCTAAGGATTTTGATAGCATTTTTCCTCATTATGTGCTCATGATTGAGGCTAAGGCCAAGGCTGTCCATTATCTATTCTCATCCATGAAGGCTATTGAAAATTTGCTGTCATCTGGTTAGGAGCTATGGCAATCTGGGGGTTGAGAACAGATTAAATGTCATAGCATGTCCCATGCGTGTCCATAAATCAATGAATGTGGGGCTTTTTCTTTGCCTTTCTTTCTACAGGATGTAGCGTGATGGCAGGATCATCTTAGCCTCAAAATTTACATGGTTTACATTTAGTTGATGCTTTTGACACTCCATTTGCCAGGTTGATGACATAAAGACAGCACCCATGGACTTTCGGTTCCCAACAACAAATCAGGCCAGACACTGTTTCACTCGATACATCGAGTATCACAAGTCAGTCATAATCATAGTACTTTGTGGCTAGTAGCAAATTAATTTGCAGTGCACACATGCACAGCAGTACCTTAAGGACATTGATTTTGTGCATACTTGCATTGATGCATGAGTAGACTGAGTACACATGCACATACATGCACTGCACATACTTCTTGGTACTAATGCCAAAAAAATCAACATGGGTGCAGATGCCTGAAAGTTAAGGGAGATGAAGCAGCATCTGATTGTGATAAATATGCAAGATACTATCGCTCTTTATGCCCCACTGAATGGGTTGGATTATACCCTCTTGTTTTGATCTTTTGCTGAGTGAATGTCCTTGAGTTTGGCTTCCTATGCTCTGCATGCATGCACTGATTTCATTTTCTGATGCCAGGTTGAGAGGTGGAATGAGCAAAGGGAAAATGGGACTTTTGCTGGACCCTTGTAATGCTGCATTATCATTTAGGTTTTTTCAGTAAGCTATTACGATTGGACAAGTAATAACAAGCAGTCCATGCTTATGAATAAGAATTGCATCATAAGAATATAGCCGCATCTGTCGAATTTTTTTGGGGCAACAAAATGAAAGATCATAAAGGTAAGTCTTTTTGGTCGTGAAGGTTTTGCATGATGGAGATAAGTCTTATTGGGTGTGAAGGCTTTGCATGATGGAATCTATCCAAACATGCCCATGTTGTTGGCCTTTGGATTGGCTTGCTATTTTTCGATGGGATTGAAGGTTTGTAGCTTTCTGAGTATACTCTCATAGAGTCAAGGTCGTACTTTGTTTTTTGCTAAGTTTGGAAAATAACCCAAACTTTCCATTAATAAATCTTTCTATCGTATTAGCAAAGGTGCAGAGAATTTGTCCAAGTTGCAGCTAGATGGTTCATATAAATTATTTCTATCCAAAGTGTTGCAGTTTAGCCAAACAACTATCCTGTGTGCGCACGCTAGTGCTAGCCTTCATCATGGCCGCTTCACCTTGGAAAAAATTGTAGGAACTCAATTTGATGGTTTAATTATGAAGATTTCTCTACTAATGTGGCATGTCTTTATGGTTTATACTCTCATGGAGTCAAGGTCGTACTTTGTTTTTTGCCAAGTTTGGAAAATAACCCAAACTTTCCATTGATAAATCTTTCTATCGTATTAGCAAAGGTGCAGAGAATTTGTCCAAGTTGCAGCTAGCTGGTTTATATAAATTATTTCTATCCGAAATGGTGCAGTTTGCCTAGTCAACTATCCTGTGTGTGTGTGTGTGCGCGCTCTCTCTAGTGCTAGCCTTCTCATGGCCGAGTCTCCCCTTCACATTGGCAGGAACTCAATTTGATGGTTTAATTATGAAGATTTCTCTACTAATGCGGCATATCTTTATGATTGAACTTGCACCTACTCTTCAGTGCTGATGAAAAAGCCAAGGGGCATGGGCAGGCGGATTTTGTGAAGCCACCCTTCAGTGTCTTTTGTGTTGTGCAAACCAAGGATATAATGTGCCATAGAGTGACAGCCACTTACGATTCTTCATACTGCAGTGCCTTTTTGCTTGTTGCAATCACAAGGAGGGTTCAAAGAGCTTAAGGTTGTTCCACAATACTATGAAGTAGTTTTTTGCATGATGGTAGAATCAAAGCTGTAAGCATGTTGTTTAATGTGGGTCTTTTCTTCATCTGGTTACCTTGACTTAATTTGGTATGTTGTATTGCATTTTGCTGTGAAACTTTTGTGGTCTCCCTCTTGGCAATTGCACGGTCCAGTTGGCTCTCAAATTTGTGTGAGAATGCACCAACCATGAGTTTCAATTTTGTGAAACCTTTTTCCTCACTATCTCAGGTGTAGAGTCTTGAAGAATTGAAGCTTTGATTGGCGCGACTGAATGGGCCGATTGTCTCTCACATTCATGTGATAACAAAAATGAGTGATCAGAATGGGAAATCACACAAGTATCTTTTGATGAGCCCAGGTCAGAACAGGCAATTCCCAATTTTTAGGCGCCAAAAACAGTGTGATGTTAAAGGTGATTGTCTAATGTTTTAAAGTGGAGTTACACCCCTCATCTACTTGCCACAGAAATTTAGAAGTGCACTTGCCAAAGGTGTGCTTCCACATGAGGATACTCGTAACTGCACCCATTATTGTTGATCTTGTCATCTTCTCTGCCTTCTTACCCTAAATTGGAGAATGATTACTTTACTACCCTTCCGGAATAGGTGCCAGCTCTTCATGACAGTCTTACGTACTAAGTAAACTACTAGACCCTTTCAAAAACTGGTCTAATTTAACCTTACCTCTCACAGCTTCTGGAAATCTAACTCCCTCGCTTCCGTTGGGCAAACCCCTAGCATGGTGAACACACTATGAATAGAGTACATACGGAACAAACCCACTAGAGATGAGCGTAGGATGATATGTATGACTTGTGATTACTTTGTTTTGGAATGAATGGTTGATATGCATGTGTATGATGAGACTTGAGATAAGATTTTAAAATTCAAGCCGGCCGTTCGTAGACAAGGAACGCCGAACAGAGAACGAGATTTATGCCTCGTGGGAGCCATGTGGTAGAGCCCAGAGAGGACGAGATTCAGAAAGAGGCATACCCGGGATAGCTGCGATGTCCAGTGTGGAGGTTGGGTGGACGGGCATCATGTAGAAAGCCCTAGATTGGTTGGATTTTGGTCATTATGACTAACCATGTTGTCGAGCATGGTGATGATGATATAATCTTGAGATAGACACATATATGTTGATTGATTGAGATGCTATGCTTTAATTGATAGAGATTTATATTATGTGAATGTTTGTTTGAGATTACGTGACTCTTTGCTTGTGTGATAAGAATCTTGGATATGGCATGCATGCTTATTTTGCTATTTGAGAGGATTGATTTGATTGTATTGCTATGTAGAAATAGCATGATTAAGTGAGTTCTAATGTTTCTTAGATTAAGTTATATAATTAAGATATGGCTAGATTCGAGACCGTCACGTCAATGCTAAAGGATCAATGAGAAATTATGATCGATTTAGAGAAAAGGCCTCATATTCCAATACGGAAGACCTATAGGAGGAAGAAAATCAATTTAAAAGAGGGTTCTCCATTAATGATGAGGAACTAACACCTGAAGAGAAGCAGAGGCAAGTAGCCACCATTGATGCTAAGATTCAACAAAAGCACGTGAGTTTGATCGTAAAGCACGCTATGTATGATCAACATGTCGGTGCAAGATCATCTCATTCTACACATAAGTACCCCTAGTTCCCAGTTGGAGGCATGGGAGACCCTTTACAGTAGCAAGAAACGAACACAACTAGGTTGCTTTACTTGAAGCAAAAGCTTCACAACTTGGAGATGAAGGAGTACGAGTCAGTTGCATACTTCTTGACAAGCCTCAAAGAGGTGTGTGACGAGCTGTGTGGGATTGGGATTGGTGATCATGTGGATGATGTGGATATGTTAAGCATCATGTTTAAGGCTCTTCCTCCAAGCTATCAAAGCTTGCATATAGCTTCTATGGTTTGGAAAACTACTTCATATTTTGAAGAGCTGTTGGGCATCTTACTTCAAGAGGTGACGACTCGGAAAGGCAAGTCCCAAAACGGTTCAAGGGGGAGTGAAGAAGCATATAATGTGGGGTCAAACTTCCAAAGAAGAAGAGGAGGACATGGTCATGGAAGAGGCCATTTCAAATTTGCTTCCAACCATCCCATGCAAAACCATGGTCCCCAAAGGGTTCAAGGGGGAGTGAAAATATAATGTGGGGTCAAACTTCCAAAGAGGAAGAGGAGAACATGTCCATGAAGCAATTTCAGATTTGTTTCTAACTGTCCCATTCAAAACCATGGTGAGAATTCATTGTTTGGATAGCCACAAAATCAAAGACTCAATCAAAATTTCAGCTATAGAGGTAGATGAAATTTCAGGTCATCTAACAACACTAGATATCAAAGCAAAGTCTCGTGTTATTATTGTGTCAAAGATGGACATATAGAGAGGGATTGCCGCATCAAGCAACAAGCGTAACTACAAGGAAATGAAGGAAGAGGAAGAGGATGCAGTTTCCCCAATCGTGAAAGGAAAATCAAATTTTGTTGGCTTTTAAAGGATGAGCTTCTTCTCATGGCAATAAAAACCTCAACCCCTATGATGAGGAAAGGTCTCTTGATTCCGTGGCATCCTTTAATATAACTTATCATAAAGATTGGTTTTTAAATTTTGTGGAAGAGTCCTACAAAAATGATGTGATTCTTGGTGACGATAGCTCAAGGATTGAAGGGTATGAATACGTACCAGTTTAGCCTTCATCCGGTATAAAATGTCACATCAAAGATGCTTTATTAATTACTTAATAAGGAATTTGTTTTTCGTAGGATGTATTGCAGATCAAGACAGATTGAGTTCTACAAAGATAAGTGCCTTATCAAAGACTTGAAGAACTTTAAGGTTGTAGCTTGTGGTGTAAGAGATGATGGAAAGTGATATAAGTTAGACACCATTATTATGGATCGACAAGCTTTAGTGGCTTTGAGAGATGACCAAAGTCAATTGTGGCATGAAAGATTTGGTCATTTAAGTTATGGTAACCTGTGATATGCAGCGGAAGTCTTTGATAAGTGCCTTATCAAAGACTTGAAGAAGAACTTTAAGGTTGTAGCTTGTGGTGTAAGAGATGATGGAAAGTGATATAAGTTAGACACCATTATTATGGATCGACAAGCTTTAGTGGCTTTGAGGGATGACCAAAGTCAATTGTGGCATGAAAGATTTGGTCATTTAAGTTATGGTAACCTGTGATATGCAGCGGAAGTCTTTGTATTGGAAGATCCACAGATGCTCACATCGTCTTCTGTATCCTGAGTTTCGTGAGTTTAGCAATCCACTTTAATACTTCAAACTTTAAAGAGATGAGAATTGTACACCAGATTGGGTCCCAAATTACCCACTGAAGTCCCCCCTATCCCGATAACGAGATAGTATTTGCTTTATTACTTTAGAGAGAATGACTGTGGACTGTAGATAAGCCAAATGCAAGATCTCAGAGGATCTGAAGCCTGGCTGAACTGTACACGGCTGTAGAAACACCTCGATGAACTGATCTCGAGCCTATGCACTCTTCCCAAGGGCATGAGGAAGGGCTGCACACCTGAGGTTGAGAAAGAAGGCGGTGGACTGTTCTAAGCTATGTTAGAATGCTGTAAATGCTTATCAATGATAGAATATCTTTACCAGATGACTGGTGTATGCTTGGATGATGCACTGAATGCTGGATACTGATGTAGACTGATGAATCAAGGCTGAAACTGCTGGAAATCTGCAAACGCAGACTATAGGGCTGATGCTGTTGTGGACTGAAACGCAGACTGTATGGGCTGTGATGCTGGACTAAAACGCAGACTGTATGGATGATGCTGGACTAAAACGCAGACTGTAGGGGATTGAATTGCAGGTGGTTGCTTATCTGCAAAAAACGCAGGTGTGCTGATTTGGGCCTGTGGAGGACTGTACGGTTGCGCTGCCTGAATGCTATCCTACTGTACTGCTACATTTGTACTGTTGCGTTGGGACTGCTGAACTGTTGCGCTTGAGACTATGGATGACTGAAGCAAAAACGCAGATGCTCAGAGGGTTGGAGAAGTAAAACTCAAATACTAGGGTACTCCTAGGGCTGAGGAGGAAAGCTCTTAGCACATTGAAGACTTATTGAGAAACTAATCCCTATGCAAGCCTATTTATACTAGATAGGGGTTGGTTTTCAATTGCTTGCATAGATCTGTCCTCTTTCCTCTTCCACTACTTCTGCTATTGTGACTGTTCTGGCTGCTGCAGTCTGAGGCGGAACTCTTTCTCTTTGGTTGCCCCCCCAGTTCTGGTGGGAAGGAGTTCTAAGGCTACTCTAGACAGAGGTAGATGGCTGAGCTGGAGTTCTCTTGGGATTTCCCTGATTTGGGCGAGACGGAGGGATTGGTCTAAGCACTCTGGGTCCTTGACTTCCCTGTCTCCTTGACATGGCAGGAGTCGGGTAGTCTTTCAGCTGGTGACCAAAACCCTGGCATCCAAAACATCGTTTCTCACTTCTGAGCTCGTCCCTCTGAATCCTTGAAAGAGGTGGGGCTCCTGAGAAAGTGTTTTGGGGGAAGGGTCTTCCTTCACTTTTGAATCTTCCTACATCCTGATTCTGAATTAGGCCTTGCTGCCTCTTTGGCTGTCTTCGAGATATCTTGCTCTTAATCCTGATTTGATAATACCCTGATTTGAGATCTATCTTTGTGAAGATCTGGGCTCCACTTAGCCTATCCAGAAGCTCATCAATTCTGGGGATATGATACTTATTCTTAACTGTGAGCTGATTGAGACCTCTGTAGTCCACACAGAGTCTTAGCGTTCCATCTTTCTTTTTCTGAAAGAGAACTGGCGCGCCCTAAGGTGAAACACTGGGTCTTACAAACCCTTATTCTAACAGCTGTCTAAGCTGTTCCTTGAGTTCGATGGCTTTAGGAACTGGCATTTTGTACGTGCGCAGTGCTACTGTGGGCAGAGCTCCGGGGGTCAATTCTATCTCATGATCTACTTCCCGAATCAGAGGCATCTCAGTTAATTCTGCTAGGAATAAATCATCATAAGGTTCTTTAGCTTTTAACTTTGTGTCTACTAGATTCATTTTGACAACATAAATGAGCTGCTTCTTTCTAAGTCCTTTTAACTTAGAAGCTTTTACTAATTGCAGACTTGGGGATCCTGAAATTCCGGTTCCTTGAACTTTGCTTCCATGAAGGTCACGGAAGGAAATGGTTCCATTACGATAGTGAATGTCAGCTTGATTTTTGTGGAGCCAATCCATTAGAAGGATCCCATCGAAAACTCCCAAAGGTAGGACTCTGAAAGAACTGACAGTCAGTTAAATTCCTATCTAGATTGAACTGAATACGATCTGTCTCAAGGTGAGTGAAAAGAATCTTCCCACTGGCCAATTCAACTTGCATAGGTTTCCCTGATTTCTGTTCTAAGACTAGCTTACATAAGCATCATGGGGAAATGAAAGAATGAGTACTGCCTGAATCAATCAAAAGCTTAAAAGGCTTACCTTGATACTCAGCTAGAGTATGGATGACTGAGAATTGACGGTTTGGCCCTTGGTTTTCAATTGCTATATAAATCTGTCCTCTTTCCTCTTCCACTACTTTTGCTATTGTGATTGCTCTGGCTGGTGCAGTCTGAGAACTCTTTCTCTTTGATTGTCTCAATTCTGGGAAGGAGTTATGAGGCTACTCTGGACAGAGGTAGATGGCTTAGCTGGAGTTCTCCTGGGATTTCCCTGATTTGGGCGAGACGAACCCTGATTTGACTGATACAAAGGGATTGGTCTGAGCACTCTGGGTCCTTGACTTCCCTGTCCCCTTGACATGGCAGGAGTCGGGCAGTCTTTTAGCTGGTGACCAAAACCCTGGCATCCAAAACACCGGTTCTCACTTCTGAGCTCGTCCCTCTGAATCCTTGAAAGAGGTGGGACTCCTAAGAAAGTGTTCTGGGGGAAGGGTCTTCCTTCACTTCTGAGTCTTCCCACATCCTGATTCTGAATTGGGCCTTGCTGTCTCTTTGGGGGTGGAAAGTTTGAAGTACTTCTTGGGGTTTAGAATCTTTTAAAATTAGAGGGTGTAGGCTTCGGCGGGACCTTAACTACAGAGGCTTTGGCAAAGTCCTTTGCCATTCTTACTACTTCGGCCATTGAGACAGGTTTGGCATTCTTTACTAAGGTGTCCAATGGCTCGTTCATTCCTTGAATGAACCTGGCCATCAGCTGCTCTTCATCCAATTGTGGAGAATATTTGAGGAGAAGGGCAAAAGCCTGATGGTACTCTTCAATTATCCAGCTATTCTGCTTTAGTTCCAAGAACTCATTCATTTTAGTTTCAAGGAAGCCCGGAGGACAAAACCTCTTTCTGAGGTAAGCTTTAAGATCGGTCCAGGTCTAGGTATTCCGGTCGAGACGGTTAGTCTCGCAGTGATTCCTCCAAGCGACGGTTAGTCTCGCAGTGATTCCTCCAAGCGACCCTGGCCGTTGCCTCAATCCACTTTTCCGGATCTAACTCTTCATCATCGGTTAGAGGATCCAGTTGCCTTGCACGGGCCGCCTGTCTCATGACTGACAAAACAAGATTTTTGTCAGCTTAACTTTGACAATAGATTTATGATTATTTAATTTTTGAGATTTATCTTTAAACAGATAATTATTTCATCATACTTCTTGAGCAAGATTAATCATATTCACAATCATGAGAGCAAAATAATTTTTTTTAAAATTGCAAAACCTCATTTACTATCAAAAGTTTTCGATATATGCATAGAGCATCACGGCTCCAAAGTCACTGCCACAATCGCCTACGCATAAAGAAGCGAAACTGTAAAGGAGACATGCCATGGTACACACGATTCATTACAGAAAGAGGTGCTGTAATTCTACTTCTAGGGATAAAGCGGCTAAGAAGCCTAAAAACTCGGCATGAAATTCTGAAGTTCCTGGGTGAATGATTAAAGAGTTGTACATGCTAAACAAACCCTAGCCTTATCAGAATCATGGCTAAGGAAATATTTTGCCTGAGCCTCTGATGCTGATTGGTACTGATATTAATACATCGTCCTCCAAAGAACGACATATACCGACGTCGCTCCACAGGATCAGGAAAGTAAAGACTCTCAAAATGACGTGCGAGTCTCACTCTGCTTACACGGGTTGTAGCAGAGTTGATGAGGTGATCGAATGCAAAGGCTATCATATCCTGACTCTGGGAGAGTTCAGGAATGCCAGATAGATTCGGGGTATCCATCTATAAATTTCCAATTCAATTTATGAGTTTTCAATTTTTGAAGTTCATTCAACATAATATTAACACAAGCAAAAACATTATTTCCTAGACTTACTTTAAAATTTTAAGCAATTTCTATTGCTGTTACGTAAATTTACAACAGCGCTCTGATACCAACTGTGAGATCCCACTGCTGCCTCCTCCGCACATCGGATTCTCGGTATCTGTGGTGGCAAACGGAAGCAGCTCCCTCATGCGCGGGGCAGGGTTTCCCACTCGGGGCCTCGCCCTCGAATGTCTGGGCACGACACTAAGCTGGTGGTCATTCCGAAAACCGAAATCGGGAGAATTTTCCATGTCCGAAAAACGGGGACAATTCCACCATTTTTATTTTCTTAACGAATTTTTCTAACGAAGTTAAGATACTGAACTAACCTTCATCTGAATAAACTAGGTAGAAGGGAAACTATTACAGACTTAACTTGAAGGGATCAACGCTTTTTTCCTAGTTGAATCAGGCACAGCCATTGATCTATTCATTTAGAGAAGTCTTTAGGCTTTTATTTAACTACTCGAGTTCTAAACGTATTCTTATTAATCAATTTTATTATTAAAACTCTAATGATTTCAGCCTACCATCCGGCCCATGGGTTAGCCACCGCCCAACCACCCCACTCGAATTGGTAAAACCAGACAAGTACTCACCCACCCATAATTGAATGCCTTTCTTAACTTTTGCTTTAGAATACAGATATGCACACACTCCTCTTTGAACTTTAACTTATAAAACAATCCATTGACAAACAATTAGTGGTTACAAATGTCATAACTCAAAATTTCCATTCAATCCTTGTTTCTCACAAAAAAAACAGTATCACTCTGGACTCTCCGTTGAGACTAGCTGGTCAGCGAGATCCAGTAACAGATTACAATAAACATTGGTCCATCATATAATATATATCTTCCACGACATACACATGGGTGTCCTAAGCACCGTGAGCTCGTACATCGCCTGGTCAGAACCCTCCACGATCCTTCTTAGGTGTCGTGGCACTTTACTCAGGGGGACCGCTTCGTCGGCCCTTGCCCATCGTACCGGAAGCACGCCATTTTTCACCATACCAAGGCTGGTCAAGACCTGGGCAGGTTTTTGTTGAGATATGTAATCGTGGTGTTGTGTGTATGTGGGAAAGCACTCTAGAAGTGCAAGATATTGTGGTGAGATGGAATGCCACATGTAATATTGTATGGTGTGTGAGTGTTGACCAAAAGAAGTGGAAAAGGAGTTGCCACATGGATGATGATGTGTAAAGTGGGATAAGGCTAGAGAGCCTATATCATTGTATGGTTCATTGTGATATGCAATACAAGGGAATAGTGTTGAGTGTGCAATCTCCCTCTCTCTCTAGTTATGGAGTTCTTAGTGTGGTTTAATCCACCTTAATTCTTATGCTTAATCTATGTCCTTCACCATGATCAATCCCATTTCTAGAATCTTAACATGGTATCAGAGCCAAATGGGCTCTTGGTCATGGTGTTTATTATGTATATTAGCTTGTTTGTGTGTTTCTTTGATTAAGCATTATTTTCAGTTATTATGAGAAAAAAAATTATGCACACTCATATTATCATTTGTATTTGTGAGGATTTGAGAGGAGATTTACATTTGTGAGAGGATTGAGAGGAGATTTGCAACAAGGAGGTTGCATAGAAGCTGCCCAAGAGAGTTGCAAATGGAGTTTTGCAACATGGAGAGCTTGCTCATCATCAAGGAAGCTGAAAATGGAGATTTCAGCATTATGAAGGCTATGGAGTCTTCATCATCATCAAGGAAAAGCTGCCAAGAGAAGATATGCTGCTGATTATGCCTCAAGAAGGTTGGTTTTGTGAAGTTTTGCCTCAAAGTTTTGTATTTGAGCATGGAAGAATGTTCATATTTGAGAAGGGTTGCTATGTGTGGGATTTGTGGATCCCATGGTTCTTTGCATTTGGGCAAAGAGTGTAAGAGGTGCAATGCTTGTCTAAGAAGGGACAAGCGGTTATGGGCTTAGAAGAAGTCCATGGTTGAGCACATTGGAAAGAGTGATGCTCATGGTTTTGCTCATAGAAGATGGGCAATGTTTGGTGGAAGCTTTTGGAGTTTTCACATTGGTTTGCACCTTGGTTTCTTGAGAGAAACCAAAATGAAAAGCACCCTTGAATGGATGCATGCATTGAAGGAAGAGCATGCTGATTTGGAGGCCATGAAGGCTATGTCAATGGTAATGGAACACCTCAATGAGAGAGGTTTAGAAGAGGCAAAGAGATTGAATCAAGAAGAAGATGCACTCATGGACATGCTCATAATGATGGGCATGATGTGGTGAAAGTAGTAACTTTCACATGGTTGGCACCTTGGTTTCTCTATGGAAGAAATCTTTATAATAGCACCTTTGGATTAATTGCATGCAATGGAGAAGCATGTAGAGGATTTAAGTTCATATTGAAGCTTCCATTAGTCAAGATAGAGGCTACATTTACAGGTTTTTGGAGGCAACAATTTGCACCAATGGACAGTTGCATTTGAAGAGCATTGGAGAGCTCACAGTATTGGCCATCTCAATGGCTATGGAAGAGTTGGAGCAGCGGCAACACCTACCTTCAGAGAAAAGCACAGAGGAGAGAGAGCTCGTGAGAGAAAGACAAAAACAAGCAAGCGAGCTGAAGCCAGTCTCAGTAGCGCAGTTCAGACTTGGAGGCAGTGGCTAGCGAGAGGAAGCATGGGCTGTGGATCGTGCTGCTCACATGAACGAGTAGAGCCTGAACATCAACGAGCAAACAAGGCAGCAGCAAATAATAGCAAAGGAAGCACAGCAACAGGAGCGAAAGGAGTCCGCCATGGCTGCTGTGCAGAAGCAGTCGAGAGGATGGATGAAGAAGACGACCTGGTGAAGTGGGTCCGAAGCAGTAGACTGGCGTAATGCATTTGATGCTCACCGAACAAAGACTGCAGCAGCGCAGACTGGGCTCATCGGCGCACAGAGAGTATTTACTATTCAACGGGCAGTCGTGCAGCAGAGCCTGCACGATTTCAAAAAAAAAATAAAATAAAATCATATAATATTTTTTAAAGGTTTTAACCTTAAGGTCATTTCACTCCCCCTTGTAGCTGCAAGTCGCCGCACCTCTTTATTTTTTTTAATGGCTCAAGGTAACCCTAAGGGTTATCCTTAGAGATGGTGTAAAAGTGTACTTCACAAGGGGTACTCACATGCAGGCTAAAGGCGATAGATGAGTAAATGGTATTGTGTTTCTTTGGTTGGAAGGCTAATGCTTGTTCACACACACTTGGGTTCACTGCCCGGCTTCGGCCAAAATGATTGTATTTTCACCCATGATTATGAGAAGGGTAATCGTACCCGAGTTTAAAGCTCAAAACGAGATATGTATCATTCACCCATGGTATGAGGGTCGTCATGCCCGAGCTCACCTAGAAGCTCAAAATTGTTGTTGTGATGTGTGCAAGAGCGATGCACGTGTGAGGTGCATGCGCATGGGTTTGATCCCACCCGAACTTCCATGTTCAAATCGGACTCAGTGGTTCCGCTGTGAGCGATGAGTCGGCTCAAAATGGACAAGGTGTCTAAGATGGTAGACACGCGCACACATGTTTGGATGATGGACACTCCAATGTATCATTGAGGGGGAGTGTTGAGAGATAGCGATTGCGTTTGTGCAATGCTACATTGATATGAGTGATGGATGATGGGTGAGTTGTGGAACACCTCGATTAAGAGGGGGTGTTGAGATATGTAATCGTGGTGTTGTGTGTATGTGGGAAAGCACTCTAGAAGTGCAAGATATTGTGGTGAGATGGAATGCCACATGTAATATTGTATGGTGTGTGAGTGTTGACCAAAAGAAGTGGAAAAGGAGTTGCCACATGGATGATGATGTGTAAAGTGGGATAAGGCTAGAGAGCCTATATCATTGTATGGTTCATTGTGATATGCAATACAAGGGAATAGTGTTGAGTGTGCAATCTCCCTCTCTCTCTAGTTATGGAGTTCTTAGTGTGGTTTAATCCACCTTAATTCTTATGCTTAATCTATGTCCTTCACCATGATCAATCCCATTTCTAGAATCTTAACAGTTTTTGCCGTGTGAGCCGTCCTTTGAATACTCCCCACCAGCTGTTGCAACCAAAAATCCCTTAGAAAAACACATATACCAAATGCTCCCTTCAGCATTCTAGCGTAAGACAGTCCTTTAAGAAAACAAGGTTTCTATGCAAGTTTTCATTTTTGATTTTCTTTTGAATATAATGAGTATATCTTAAATCCGTATCCCAATACTTCTAGATCGCAAGTTTGAATTCCAACAGAATTTCATGAATTCTATAATCTTGATCCTCAGATCCGAATCAAAGGGTCTTAACTTGATTTCAGATTCGGTGGGGGATTTGAGTGAATTTTCCTGGAACTGATCACATCGTCTTTTCTTGAAACTGACGAAGGAGTTATATCTTGGTCATAGTCTGATTCAGGGTTTGAGGACTGGCTGCCGGACCGGACCCTAAGGAAGAAGCTGATGTCCCCTTTGTGCCTTGGGTGGAGGAGGGGGTGGCGGCTTGGGAGCTTGACCAATGTTGTCAGGTTCATCCTAAGGGGAGTGAGGCTGGATCAGCCCGAGGGGGTTGACGGTGGCCTGGCTCTCTTTTTTTTTGGGGGGGGGTTGACCGATGTTGTCAGGTTCATCCTAATGGTCCTTTCAGAGCTTCTCCCGACACCATGGAGACCCAGCTCTCCACCCCCACCACCAAGTTTGCCCCAGCTTCACTGGCATCGTACGATAATTATCATCCTACTGGGTTCTAATAATGTACAAATGTTGCACTACTGATGATGAGCTAGTTTGTCACCATGCACACTGAGTGCAGAGTGAATGTGATTCCCTCTTGCTTAGCTTGGCGGCAGGTTCATGGCTTCCAAGTAGTCCACCAACAACTGGGGGTACTCATGGAAGAACTCCTCGTCGAGCCATACGGCTTCGTGTGGGTATCTCGATCTCGGAATTTTGTATAGAACTGACGTATCCATGACCGAAACCATGCTTCCATCCATGAAGAAGGATCTACTCGGGCTCAATAACTTCTTCTTTGTCTACCACGTCTGCCTGCTGTTCATTTGAAACATCAAACACTTGTGGACCAACATATGGTTTTAGCCAAGAAACATGGAAACATCATGCATTGTCCAACTAGTAGGCAACTTTAACTTCATCGTTTAACTTCATCGAGACATCACTTAACTTCTTAACTATTGGAAAAGGGCCAAAACTACAGAATGAAAGCTTGGGACAACATTTGCCCACTTGTTTCAATCTCAGTTTCATGATATGCAACAAATAGACCCAATCCCCTTCCTTGAAGTGGACATCTCGTCTAGATTTATTTGCTTGTCTGCTATATGCTTCTTGAGCTTTGGTGGTCAACAAGCGGTCCTTGACTGGCTCAATGATCTCAGAAAATGCTTCCATGGTTTTATTAGCCTCTAAAGATGGAGACACCATTCTCGTCAAAAGAGAAGAAAAAGGGTGACCAAAGGCTGCTTCATATGGAGTCCGCTGTCCCCAACACTGGATGAATGAGTGTCATTCAAGATAGCTTGGACCAATGGAAGATAATGTTCTTATTTGGACTGCTGGTCATGAGAGTATGACTTGAGAACATCAAAGGCCAACTGGTTATAAATTTTTGTTTGGCCATCTGTCTGCGGGATGGAATGCACTAGACAACTGCAACTTAGTTTCGAAGTTTTCAAATAATGCCCTCCAGAAATGCGAGGTAAACTTGGAATCTCTATATGATGTTATGGTGATAGGCAAACCACAAATTGGATACCAATTCTTGAGAAATAGATGGGCTACGTCCTCGGCTGTGGCTGTATGCTTGCATGGGATAAGCATGCAGAATTTACTAAAGCGATCCACAATGGTAAAACACTGAGTGTTACGGGATCCGATGGATGCTAGTAGAGGCCCTACAAAGTCCATAGATATGTCGATGAAAGGTCCATCGGGGATAGGCAAAGGTTGAAGTAAACCTGCCTTCTTTGTATGGGGAACCTTGACTTTTTGACAGATCTTACAGGCTTGTACATGTGCATAGACATCATGCCTCATCTTTGGCCAATAAAAGGACCATTCTAATTTCTCGAGGGTACTGTTGATACCCTTATGTCCTCCAACTAAGGTGTCATGGGGGCATCGTGGAGAAGAGCGAAATGCTTTTTTCGAGTAACACAACGATGGTTCTTATAGAACAACCAACCGTTCTGTACTGAATAGTGGCCAGGCTCAGAATTGAGGGCCAAACTATACTGAGTACCAAACTCAGGGGAGTCGACATATTGGTCTTTCATACTATCTAAGTCCTTTCCTGTATTTCGAGAATGGTAGATTCTTGGACTGCCTGGATGCTGGACTTTTGACTAAGAGCACTTGCTACACTCGGTTATGCTCCATAGGGATGTATTCAATCATACCTCCAAACTGTTGGAAGATTTGACTCCACCTACTAGCCTGTCGATCACTCCATAGGCACTTGGCATAGTTTGAAGCCACTTAAGTGCTTGGTGGTCTATTTTCATTGTGAAAGCCTGTCTATAAAGAAAAGGCTTCTAATGTTTGAGCGTTGTGATCACACCCAAAAGCTCTTTGTCATATATCGATTTCGGCGACATCCAACTTTCTACTGTAATATGCCACATGGGTCTATTGTCTTGCTAGAGGAGTGCACGTATGGCTACATTGCTAGCATCTGTGATGACCTCAAAAGGTTTGTCCCATGATGCTAACTTTAATACAGGTGCTTCTGAGGTAGCTTTCTGGACTGCACGGAATGCATCAAGCACCTTGCCTTCTGTAAAACTAAGACTTTCTGCTTGCGAGTCTTCACCCCCTTGAGCAAGTCGGTAAGAGGCGCTGCAAGGTTGGAAAAGAGGTGCTGCAAGGTTGGAAAACTGATGGACATGGGTACTATAGGCCTGACAAAGACCTACGAATGAACGGATTTCTTGGGCGGATTTAGGAATGTCCCAATCTAAGATCTCCTGAACCTTTGATGGATCTAGTCTAATCTCATCGAAACTGATGATGTAGCCCAAATACTGAACTTCCTTAACACCAAAGACAGACTTTTTGGTGTTTATGTAGAGCTGATTATCTCGCAACAAATGTTGCAAGACTGTCTCCACATCTTTCTCATGCTGCTCCGCACAGTGTGGCTGAGAAGACTAGTACGTCATCAAGGAATATGAAAACACACTTCCCAATGTGGACTGCGAAAATCCTAGACATTATCTTATTGAAGGTTGCGGGTGCATTTGTAAGCCCAAAAGGCATGACTACGAACTCGTAGTGACCACGCTCTATCCGAAAAGCTGTTTTTGGAATGTTAGCTTCAAAAATGCGGACCTGATGGGTAACCACTCTTAAGGTGGATCTTAGTGAAAAACTTAGCACCATCGAAACGCTCCAAAATGTACTCTATCCTTAGCATAGGAAACTTATTCTTGATAGTGATTTTGTTTGATTCCCTGTAGTCTCTACACAAAGGCGTGTAGACTTGTCCTTTTGGACAAATAGGATAGGTGCAGCAAATGGGGAGGAAGAAGGCCGAATGAATCCGGCTCGGAAAAGCTCAGATAATTGCTTTTCTAACTCGCCCTCTAAAGTCTTGGAAAGACGATAGGGAAACCTGCTAGGAGGATCTGATCTAGGGACCGAATCAATGGGATGGTCCTCGGGGCGCGAGAGAGTGGGAGTCTAGGCGGGAGATCGTCCCTAAGCATATTGTCCTAATGTCTGGATAATAGGAAGTTTGCTAACTGAGGGACTGAAGATGTAACGGATGCTACTAAAATGAGGGAGGGGCTATTTGAGCACGAACATAAAGGAGTGCTTCTTCTGCTCCCTTTTGCGGATAGCTCATCTGGCATGGAGATGCGAAATCAATGGGATGCTAAGAATGCTTCTATCCCCACGAATCATGACAGGCTCAGGAAAACCTTTACAAATAGTAAAAGTGTCCTGCCCCCAAACGGGAACAGGCTCATACTGACGGAACCACTGAATTCCTAAGATCATGTCATACCCCACAAAGGTGAGATGATGAAATCTTGTTGAAATGAGGCCTTCTTAACTTCAAAGGCAAATTGCTATGCCTTTTGGAAAATGTGGGTGCGAAGACCAGGTGTAAACCCGTCCATATCCAGATGATATGGGACTAATGTGCAGTTCAATTTATTAGCCAACTGGGGAGAGATGGCGTCTTCAGAACTACCCATATCGAAAAGGACTACAAACTAACGGCCCTGGTTGGCCCTGGGCAGAGCCATAAGCTTGGATGCGGCTCTTCTGAGCAACATCGCTCTCACCCTCCTGCTTAGCATCAAATACCACGGATGGCATAGGATGAATAGAAGGTAAAAGTTGAACTGCATTTGAGGTAGTAGGCAGGGCTAGAGGAGCTGGGGAGGCTGTGGCAAAAGGAGCTTTGGCGGCTTGTGCCGCTATTTGTGGGAATCCTTCTTACCATGCCCTATAATATGACAGAAAAAACATCTATCTTCTGACTGGTACTTCCTTAGCTCCTCTGGAGGAAGATAACCTCCAGTAATGCCTACATTAGCCTTTTCATCAATGGTTTTCTTAGGTTTAGATTCTTTATCTTTCTTACCCCCTGAACTGGAGCTTTTACTGCCGTCCTTCTTAGCATCTTTAGAAGAAGTGTTACCTTTCCTTGTCTGTGCAGCTGACTGCTGCTACCAAACCCCAGCAGCACATCTGATTGCTGCTGCTGGGGTTTGGTACTGGATGGAGATGACTGCTTGGGCTTGCCCCCGTTTAGCTTCATTTCTTCATTCTGAGCGAATGCTCACACCGTCTTTTGTATCTTGAGTTTTGTGAGTTTAGCAATCCACTTTAATACTTCATATTTTAAAGAGATGAGAGAGAGAGAGATATATGGGAACTGTACACCAGATTGGGTCCCAAATTACCCACTGAAGGGCCCCTTATCCCGATAACGAGATAGTATTTGCTTTATTACTTTTTTAGAGAGAATGACTGTGGACTGTAGATAAGCCAAACACAAGATCTCGGAGGATCTGAAGCCTCGCTGAACTGTACATGGCTATAGAAACACCTCGATGAACTGATCTCAAGCCTATGCACTCTTCCTAAGGGCATGAGGAAGGGCTGCACACCTGATGGTGAGAAAGAAGGCGGTGGACTGTTCTAAGCTATGTTAGCATGCTATGCATGCTTATGAATGATAGAATGCCTTTACCAGATGATTGGTGTATGCCTAGATGATGCTGGATGATGCATTGAAGGCTGGATACTGATGTAGACTGATGATTCAAGGTTGAAACTGCTGGATGATGCTGGATGATGCAATGTATGCCTGGATGATGCATTGAATGCTGGATACTGATATAGACTGATGAATCAAGGCTGAAACTGCTGGAAATCTACAACGCAGATTGTAGGGCTGATGTTGGTCTGCAACGCAGACTGTATGGATGATGCTGGCTGAATTGCAGGCGGCTGGTTTATCTGTAGAAAACGCAGGTCTGTTTGCTAATTTGGGCCTGTGTGGAGGACTGTACGGCTGCGCTTGAATGCTATCCTAGTGTACTGCTACGTTAGGACTGCTGGACTACTGCGTTGGGATTGCTGAACTGCTGTGCTTGAGACTATGGATGATTGAAGCAAAAACAAAGATGCTCAGAGGGTTGGAGAAGTAAAACTCAAATACTCCAAGGGCTGGATGAGACTAGTCTAGTGCTGAAGGCAAGGGTACTCCTAGGGATGAGGAGGAAAGCTCTTAGCACACTGAAAACTGAATGAGAAACTAAGCCCTATGCAAGCCTATTTATACTAGATAGGGGTTGGTCAAGTTGGCTGGTCATAATTTAATAAACTTTATGTTTATAAATGACAATAAATGCCAAATAAATACCATAAAATATAGGAAAAATACCAGACAAATCCTAGTAAATTCCTTAAGGCTCCTAGGATGTTCTAAATGATGCACAGGCATATGAATGCTTATTATGTAGGATGCAGAGTTCTTTTTGATGCAAACCCTAAGGCTTCTACTGACTCTACATGTATGAATGATTCTCTCCAAGTGGGTTAAGGGACTTGACTGACTGGCTGACCCGCTAAGGCTGAGGAATGACCTACATAGCTCGTGCTTGACTTATCCTGGACTGAGGATGTACAATGGGGTCACGACATACGACAATTATCATCCTATTGGGTTCTAATAATGTACAAATGTTGCACTGCTGAGATGATGAGCCAGTTTGTCACCGTGCGCTGAGCAGAGTGCATGTGACATAACCTTCATTTGCTTCATGGAAAAGATATGGTGATCGGTCTTCCAAACATAAATGTGTTAAGTGAAATTTTGCGTGTTTTGGCACGATTCGGGCCCTGTTTTGGCTCTGCAAGTTCTCCGCATCACGTTATGAATTGTTGATTTTGATTGTGTATGCCAATGTTTTGGTTCAATTTAAAATTACAACAGAAATTCGGCTGCAAGGCAATCCATGTAGAGAATATAAGTGTTACAGAGGTGGTGGTGGATGTATGTTTATGTGACTGGTTCACATATTGCTGGTATAATAGGTTTACAATACCCTTGTGTTGGAGATTATAGGTTTTCATATTAGTGGTATAATAGGTTTACAATACCCTTGTGTTGGAGATTGCAGGTTTACATATTGCTGGTATAATAGGTTTATAGTACCATTATGTTGGAGATTACAAATTTGTTGCAAGTGCATAAGTATTTGGAAAGCACAATTTGGTAAGTTCTTGCACGTATTCATGTCTAACAATCTATCCCAAATTGTGAGCGAAAAGCTCGACAAGAGTAACTTCTAAGCATGGAAGTTGAGGATGAACAATTTCCTTATGGGAAAAGGAAATTGGGAGTTCATTCACATGTGATGAAAAGGAGCCAAAGATTGGTGAAAAAAATCCCTCCTCATTAAGTTAAGGCATATAAAGCATGGCATAAAAGAGTGAGAAAGTGTTGTACTAGTTGTTTGTCTCAGTGTAGAAGTTACATGTGCACCCATGTGTTGATGAATGAGAAAGGAATGCCTCATTACTTTTGGGCTAAAGAAGTAGCAACTACTACAATTTATATTATAAACAAGACCCCCACCCACTACACCAATCCATTACATGATGTCTGAAAACTAGATTTGGCACACTTGAAAGTGTTTGCCTACATTGTCTACGTATACGTGCCAAATTAAGTGAGAAGAAAACTAGATTCTAAAGCAAAAAAATGTATCTTCATTAGATACTCCCTTGAGTTAAAAGGTTATAGATGCTATAATCCCGCTACTCATGAGATGCAAACTAGATCCCAAAGCAAAAATATGTATCTTCATTGGATACTCCCTTGAGTTAAAAGGTTATAGTTGTGATAACTCCACTACTCATGAGATGCAAGTAAGCAAGGATATTTTTTATGAGATGAGTAGCTTGTATACTACAATGAAGGATTCCATAGAGGTTGATGTAAACAACAATGTAGTTATAGAGCGAATGGAGAACAACAATCACATGTGCTTAGTGGACCTACATAGTCCTCTAACAATGGGTCTATTAGTCTCAAGAAGATTGAGGTAGAATACCAATAATTTGAACACATCATTTGGTGGCACTATAAGTGCTACAAATTCAACAAATTTACATGTATCATGTAAGGGATAAGAGAAGGTGGATCAACCTCTTATTATCCCTGATGTTTTAGCTAGTCATTCATTTGTTGTGAGATAAGGATAGTGGCTCAAGACAAAGCCTTGATGATAAGTTTGGGATCCAAGTGTACAAAGATAAGTTGCTATACCAAGTATGCAAAGAACCAAAGCAGTGTACAAGTGTTGAGAACAACTAGCAATGTACAAGTGCTCCTTGATGTGATGAGTTACTATACAAAGTGCACAAAGAGCCAAAGCAATGTTGAGAGAGCACCTGGCAGTGATCCTTGTGTGTGTAGGTCTATGAGGATTAGATATCCAGTGGACAGGTTGAGATATGATGGGTATATAACCCATCATTATGCTTACATGGTTAAAGTAATATATGAGTTGAAATCCACTTGTTTTGACTTGGAAATTAAAAAAAGGAAGATGCCATGGTGGGATGAAGAGGTGGCCACATTGGATGCAAATGCAACATAGGAGTTAGTGCCTTTACCTAAGAAACAGAAGGTAATTGGATGTAAGTGGGTGTATAAGCATAACTTGAATGGATTAGGAGCAGGTATAAGGAAAGATTGGTAGCCAAGGATTATAGGCATACTTATGGCATTGACTATGAGGAGGTAGCTTGTGTGTAAGAATGGCAATTATGAGAGCTATCATTGATATGGCTAGAGTAGTAAAGGGTTAGTCTTTACATTGGATGGATGTAAAGAATGCCTTCTTGCATGATGATTTGTAAGAAGAAGTATACATGATGTAGCCATCGAGTTATGAGAGTGACGTACACCCAAAATTTGTGTGCAAGTTATGCAAATCCTTGTATGGCTTGAAATAGCCACCTAAAGCATGGTCAAACAAGATCAGGGAGTATCTTGTTACCATTGGATTATTTTAGATATCCAAAGCATATTTTTCACTTTATATAAAAAAGACAAATAGAGGGATCATTATGTTCGTAATTTATGTGGATGACTTGATTATCACTGGTGAAATTAAGTGATGCTGCCTTGATTATCATAGGTGATAGTGATATTGACATATATTATATTTGGATACTTTTGAAGCAAAATTTTGAGATAAAGGATTTGGGTGAGGTATGATATTTATTTGGTATAGAGGTTGGTGAGATCACCTCATGTCAATTTGTTATTACAGAGGAAGATATGGCTTGGACATATTGTTCAAGTATGATATAATAGGTTGTAAGCCGATCTCAATACCATTGGAGCAGAACATGAAGCTTTCGATAGATACATCTGAGCTTTTAGAGGACCCCACTATGTAGAGGCACAATAGTGGGTAGCTTGATCTATGCTACTATGGCAACTTGTGAACCCAATTACTTTCATTTTTCTCCTTTGGAAAGATACACCCTCCTTTCAAGATTTTCTAAAGATACTATTTACAAAAGTGGGTAACTTGATCTATGCTACTATGCAACTTATAAGCCCACTTACTTTCATTTTTCTCCTTTAGAAAGATACACCTTCCTTTCAAGATTTTCTTTTTGGGAAGTGGAAAAGTTCAAAATATTATGAAGGTCTATTTGGTAACAACAACAACAACAACAACAACAACAACAACAACAAAACCATTTTGAGAAAACGATAAGGCAAGATGGTGTGTTTACAAAAGGAACACAAGACATAGTTGCCATTATGTTGTGTAAACAAGATGAGAATGACTAATATTCCCCAAAGCACTCAAGGACACTTTGTGCTAGTAGTCGAGAAGCTCTAGTAATTTACCTTATGAGTTTCATACTCGTTATCAATGTGAAAAGCTACTCTCATAGCTGGTTTATTAGTGACAAGAGGAGGAAGTAAATGAGTTAGAATGTGATCTTGTCACCTTTACAATTGGTTCTTGCAATGCTTTATCACATTCTAGTAATAGCATTTTGATTTAAAAAATAAACATTATAAAGAAGGCAGAATATGATCTTGTCACATTTACAATTGCTACTCTCATAGCCGGTTTATTAGTGACAAGAGGAGGAAGCAAATGAGTTAGAATGTGATCTTGTCACCTTTACAAATGCTTTTATCACATTCAAGTAATAAAATTTTGATTTAAAAAATTAACATTATAAAGAAGTCAGAATATGATCTTGTTACATTTACAATTGCTACTCTCATAGTAGTTAGCTTATAAGTAACAAGAGGAGGAAGTAAAGGATTAAGGTAGCTTGGCTTCATAAGCTACTTGGTGATATGGGTGAGCCCGATATAGGGCTCTTATTATTTATTATGATAATATGAGTAGCATACAGTTGGCCAATAACCCAGTCTATCATGCTAGGACAAAGCACATTGAGGTGCATTATCACTTTATGAGAGAGAAGGTTCTAGCAGGTGATATGGATTTGGTATATATTAGCACAGAGGATCAAGTGGCTAACATCTTCATGGAGACATTGGGTGCAAAGAAGCTTTGCAAGTTTAGAAGCTTATTTGGAGTGTAGTGTGTGGAACTGAGCTCGAGGGGGTGTGTAGATATTGGTGACACACCAAGATAATACCTCTACCCTTATGCCACTAGCATGGTTGGCGAGATTAAGTTTGATATGTTGTCAATGGGATGATAGGTTCTGTGATAGCCACATTTGGATTACTAGAGTATGGCATAGTTATAGTGCCTGCTCATATAGTCAGCTTCACACTATGGACCAACTTCTATATGTTATAGTAGAAGAGTGTCCCTTATGGTATGTACTCTTATCTCTTTATGTTAGTGGTTGTACAAAAGAGAAGAAGATAGAAGAAAATTTAGCCATCCATCTTTCTCTTGTGTCTTTCTCTCTCTTATGTGTGTGTGTTTGATTGTAAGGGACTTACACTCTCTCTTTTCCTTGTATTCTCTTTATGCCATCATGAGGATGTAGTCCCCATTAGAAAGGGGGATATATTAACAACTTTGCAAGTTAACATGGTCTAATCCACCCAACATACTATAAAGTGATTTTTCATCTTACCCACTTGATCCACTGACAACTATCATTTGTAAGATGGCATTGAACTTTATAAAGCAGCCTGACCATGATCTTGACTATGAGCTAAAACTTGATCTAGCAATGTTGACTATGGCCCACTCACCAAAGCCACCCTAAGGGCTATTCATGACAAGAAACAACAAAAAAAGGACCATGAGGATATGAAACAAGCCCCCCAAGAAGAGACTAAAGCAAGGCAAGCCAAGCTTGGGTAGAAACAAATCATGGTCAACATGGCCCAAGTGGTCGACCTCGAAGAGGAAGAATGGGAGGTGAAGCCTGCTCGGTTGTGGTTAGGAATGACCACCCCAAAAAGATTCACCCAAAAATTAGCTCTTGTAGATACAGGAGTTAATTACAATTTGATGCCTCACGAAACACGGCGTTCTCTCGGGAAACCTTCACTAAAAGATACCCCTGCCACAATCACAATAGTGGCATCTCAGGAGGTTCACTGCTTAGGCACAATCACACTTTTGTTCCACATTGGAAACAATCCCCTGGAAGGGAGGTTGTATGTGATGTGCTTGTAGGAACAATGCGTGAAGAAATACTCCTTGGAAGGGGTTGGATGGGACACAACAGGGGCAACATTGATTGGGATGCAAGGATGGCTACCTTACAACTAGCCTCCGGCCAAGTTATTGTCCTTATGAGACGGATGAAGAGCCCGTACCCGCTGCTCCCCCATGCCAAGAAGCCACCCCTCCACTCCCCATTATCATTCCTTCTTCAAATTCCCACAAATCCATCCCACTCAAACACATCATTGCCTCTCACACCCCCTTACCACCACACTCAGTAGTAGCCCACTCTCACATCTCAACAATCACACAAGTTGCTGACCCACCATAGAAAACTAACCATAATAATACTTATAACCACACTAACAAATGCACACAGGGCATGCCTTCTCCCAATTGGGTGCCTAAGAAGCTCCTAACTGTACAGGGCTATTATGAGGGCACATCTATATTGTGAATCCCCTAACAATCCAACTCTCATTCTCGTACATCGAGACCTAAGCTCCTCGTCCCCCTTGTAGTAGGCAACCAATTCGCCAACCACAAGCCTACAAGGAACAAGATAGACGTCAACCCAAATGCTCTCCATGGCCCTCCTATCCTCAATCACACCCTTAGCCATGCCCAAAACCAACCTCCAAGTTGATCCCTAAACCTCCAAGTGGATCCCTAAACCTCCAAGTGGATCCCTAAACCTCTGGTACGAGCCCAACATTTCTATGAGGGAAATCGACACATTTGGATCCCCGAGTCAACCCAACCCCAACTCCCACACCTCGTCTCACTCAGCAATCACCGACCTTCTTTTAATGGAAACCCAAGGTGGCCTCTGCCACAACCACCTGTTATTCTAAGGCTTCCGCGGAGTACTCCAATGCCACCATCAACCTCTTTAGTTTTACGTACTCCCTTGTCATCAGCCTTTGCATCCCCCCAGGAATCAGACGTTCCCACCTTGCCATCACCTAACTTTGCTGAATTGGGCATGCAGTCAGTAAAACCCGTAATGAGGTGCTGGCATCATAGCCCAAGGGGTAAAAACTTGACTCAGGGTGCCCCCCACAAAAAAGAAGAAGTGCCACAGCCATACCATTCGCATCCTCAATTTTCCCCACACGGACGCACCATTCAAAACTTTAAATTTGCCATGGTGGTCGTTTCGAATATGCCACGGCCATCGTACCAACATTCACTTAAACTACCTTGACCGTTCTAACTTTTGTTCAAATTGCCATGCCGTACCAACCCACAAATGAAGTGCCACAGTTGTTCCATCATCAAACCCAACTGCCCGGCTATTCAGAAAGTTCGACGACCACACCAAATTTTGCTGAAATCGCAATAGCCGTACCATTCCCCCAAATGAAGTTCAGAAAGTTCGACGGCCACACCAAATTTTGCTGAAATTGCAACAGCCGTACCATTCCCCCAAATGAAGTGCCACGCCTGTTCCATCCTCAGCAAAACTTGGTACGCCCATTCCAACAACTGCCACGCTCGTACCAAATCCAAATCCGATTTCCATGCCCGTTCGCTGATGACATGCCCATTCGCTGAAGATGCCACACCCGTTCGCTGGGGATGCCACGCTTGTACCATTCAGGTTGCCACGGCTATGTCCTAGAAAAGTATATATATGGGCCTCACCCCCTCATTTCCTCATTTTCATCTCTCATTGTAACCAAACTTTTGCCAATTTTTCTCTCAAGCCTTCCTGTGCTCACACCCATGGCCGACATCTCGGACTCCCCATGGAGGTCCTCCACCACCCTCTCATAAAGAAGCGCCCGATGGGGGGACGCTTTTGAGGAATATGCCCGCCGCCACCCCGCACAGTTATCACATCTGGGGGACCCGCTCATGAAGCAAGTTAGTGGCTATATTGTACACTTATTGATGAAGAACAAACATAAAGTAGAGCACAAGATCCTGTACTTTACAAGGGCATGTTACAGGGTAGTTGTTGCAGCTGACCCTATACTGGTAACACGTGTGGAGCAGTTGGGGCTAGGAGATCGACCAACAGTGGAGCCGTGGGGACCATACCTATACAATTGCCTCTATTTCACATAAACTTATGATGCCAACCTGCACATAGGTGAAGTGCTTGACAATGAGGGGCAGCCATAGAGAGTGCAATTAAGTGTGGATTTGATGAGAGATGCCCTCCAGCCCCCCCACATGGACCAGCCTTACATACGGCAAACAAATTCCCCCAAGTTGACCAAGGGCACTTACGGGGGTGCAACCAACAAAGACGGGGGGTGATGGGCCAACATCACATAGGAAGATCTAGTCATGCCAGCAAGGGCCCTATAGTTTCTTTTGACAACAAGATGGATAGACCACTTCAGCCGGCTGCCCGCTGGCATGTCCACTTTGGTCAGCTGCCCGTTGGTATGTCCACTTTGGCCAGGGTACACCAAGGACAATCATTAAATTGGGCTGAATATTTGCACAAGGAACTCCATGCCATTTTCTCCAATCCTTAAGGGAAGCTGCAGAGCAGCCACGCTTCTCACTCACGAAAGTTCTTTACCATGCCGTTAGGTGGGAGGAGCTTCCTCGAGCCATCCACCTCAGTGGCCAAGACGCAATACCCATCTCCATGCCTCCCCCGCCATCTTCTCCCCAACCACCACCCGTAAAGTGCCATCAACTAGAACCTTAGGGCAAGGAGCCAAATCCCCCCACCACCCAGTCAAGGCCTTACACAAGAGGATTCGGAAGCTGAGGATGCCAAACGAAATAGTACAGAGGAGGAGAGACAGAAGCAAGAATTCTTCAATCAAAATCTTTATGAAACCTTGCCCCCCCCAGAGAGCTTCGTAGATTTCCCCCCACTTCACAAAAGCAGGCCCTTCCTCCCCTCACTCTTCTCATGTCAAGTAGCTTAAGATCAAGTCAACCATATGCTGAGAGTGTCCATGTAGCCCATGGAGAGATACTGATTTTTTCACTAGGATTCTCTCATATGACTCGAGAGCTTATTACACATATGATCGATTGTATTTATCGCCAACAACAGGAGGTGGGCAGCTATGTCCCAAAGAGAGATGTTGCTACTGGCAAAGGCTCAAGAGAGGCAGATTGCAGAAGATTTATACACTACAAAACTCAACAACTTCCAGCTCTAAAACATGCTTGATAAGAAGCAGCAAAAGCTCGAATAGGCCATCTCGACTATTACCAAACTCTAGTAACAGCTCCACCAAGCTCAAGAAGCTGCACAAAGGGCCCACCACGATCTATCTTTAGCCTAGGCCGTTTCCAGAGACTCCAAGGATCGAGATCATGCTGTGGAGAAGAGGCCCTCACAAAGACGCAAAATGATTTCAAGCAATACATGGAGATCTCAAAGGACACACTATGTGATATGGAGGCCACACTGGATACAACAGAAGCCAAAAAAATACAAGTCGCCACACCGACACCATTTGCCCCTTTCTCCAGTGCAATCGAAAGAAAGGTGGATGTGCTAATGGATACATCAATGGAGTTTCCCCTACTTGCCCTCCCCCCACATAACCCCTTCCAACTCCTTAACCTCCACTATCAGTGTCTGGCTTAACTTGCTCTAACACAACATTTTTATGGATGAGCCCCTCTCTTTCCAAACCTATAATTATATCCTCACAAAGATCCCCCTCTCCAGGGTTGCCCTCATTCACCATTTTTTCTTCCAAGGTCTCATCTCTTTCGCCCACCCCCAAATGTTCATTGAGCTCCCGGCCCACCACCCACTTTCTAATCTACCCTCATCAGTTGGTCTCACCTCCTCCGATTTGGCCAACCAACAGAACCAGGTGATGTCATTGACCTCTCAGTCCCTGAAGGCTTGTGTCCATACCCCCACTCCTCCTAAAGGATAGCTGGCGCTCTGCAACATCTCCACAGTAGGGGTTGTTGGAACATGGTCATGCAGCAGACAGCTCCCTTTGCCCACGACGAACTTCCCCTGTACTCCGCAGTTGGGATTCTTATCCTTTACTGGTGGTGCCACGTACAGATGGAAGTAATGGAAGCCACAAGAATCAGCTAGTTCAATGACTCACATGTGGCCTTCCCAATGGATTTCACACCTAAAGAAGCTGCGGAGTCAAGAGCATTTTTAAGGTCGCATGGCCCAGAAGATTCTAAAGACAAAGCTTACGACGACAGAGATGATGGCTTTGATGGAGGCGATGATACCAAGGCACCCAACCACCTCCACCCCCACCACCGTCATCTCCCCCACATCAACCGACAGCTATTCCATCCCCAATCACCTTGCCCCATTCATTTTCCTACCCCACCTCCCTCTTTGTCCTTGAATTTGGGAATGCACACAACATTCTGAGATATCCCTTCAACCCCTCAGCAATGCCCCCACCACTCCTTAATGCCAACCTCGCCACAACAGCCTCTTCATTGCCTATCCTTCCACCCTTGTTACCAACTAATCACCCCTTCCACCAAACCCTAGAAGAAGGTGAAATTCCACCGCCTGCTGCCATCGCTCGAGCGTGAGGAAGTCAACCCTCCGCTCAATCCACTCAACCCTCAGCTCCAGGCAACACCAATTACATGCATCACAGAGATCGTATGGACATCAATGTCCCACGTATGTACATTGATGCCAACATCGGACCTAGCAGAGTGAGAGCCACCACGCTAGCGAGGAGGCTACATTCGATCACCTGCCCGCTACTTGGCCCATCACTTTTGATCTCATAAGTGAGCAGTCGGCCTGGAGGCTCTAGCATTTTTGCTCAAGCCATTCATTTGGGAGACATATTCAAGGCGCCGTGACCCCTCCGCATAAACCCAGAGTACCTACCAATCCACAAACGGTAGGCATGGAACTCTTCCAAAAGAAGCAACAAAAGAACTCAAAGCTGCAGTTTAACTTTCCATGGTTCACTCTTTCTTACCCCCTGAACTGGAGCTTTTACTGCCGTCCTTCTTAGCATCTTTAGAAGAAGCGTTACCTTTCCTTGTCTGTGCAGCTGACTGCTGCTACCAAACCCCAGCAGCACATCTGATTGCTGCTGCTGGGGTTTGGTACTGGATGGAGATGACTGCTTGGGCTTGCCCCCATTTAGCTTCATTTCTTCATTCCGAGCGAATGCTCACACCGTCTTCTGTATCTTGAGTTTTGTGAGTTTAGCAATCCACTTTAATACTTTATATTTTAAAGAGATGAGAGAGAGAGATATATATGAGAACTGTACACCAGATTGGGTCCCAAATTACCCACTGAGGGCCCCTTATCCCGATAACGAGATAGTATTTGGTTTATTACTTTTTTAGAGAGAATGACTGTGGACTGTAGATAAGCCAAACACAAGATCTCGGAGGATCTGAAGCCTCACTGAACTGTACATGGCTATAGAAACACCTCGATGAACTGATCTCGAGCCTATGCACTCTTCCTAAGGGCATGAGGAAGGGCTGCACACCTGATGGTGAGAAAGAAGGCGGTGGACTGTTCTAAGCTATGTTAGCATGCTATGCATGCTTATGAATGATAGAATGCCTTTACCAGATGACTGGTGTATGCCTAGATGATGCTGGATGATGCATTGAATGCTGGATACTGATGTAGACTGATGAATGAAACTGCTAGATGATGCTAGATGATGCAATGTATGCCTGGATGATGCATTGAATGCTGGATACTGATATAGACTGATGAATCAAGGCTGAAACTGCTGGAAATCTACAACGCAGATTGTAGGGCTGATGTTGGTCTGAAACGCTGACTGTATGGATGATGTTGGACTGAAACGCAGACTATAGGGGGCTGAATTGCAGGCGGCTGGCTTATCTGTAGAAAACGCAGGTCTGTTTGCTAATTTGGGCCTGTGTGGAGGACTGTATGGTTGCGCTTGAATGCTATACTAGTGTACTGCTATGTTAGGACTGCTGGACTACTGCGTTGGGACTGCTGAATTGCTGTGCTTGAGACTATGGATGATTGAAGCAAAAACAAAGATGCTCAGAGGGTTGGAGAAGTAAAACTCAAATACTCCAAGGGCTGGATGAGACTAGTCTAGTGCTGAAGGCAAGGGTACTCCTAGGGATGAGGAGGAAAGCTCTTAGCACACTGAAAACTGAATGAGAAACTAAGCCCTATGCAAGCCTATTTATACTAGATAGGGGTTGGTCAAGTTGGCTGGTCATAATTTAATAAACTTTATGTTTATAAATGACAATAAATGCCAAATAAATACCATAAAATATAGGAAAAATACCAGACAAATCCTAGTAAATTCCTTAAGGCTTCTAGGATGTTCTAAATGATGCACAGGCATATGAATGCTTAATATGTAGGATGCAGAGTTCTTTCTGATGCAAACCCTAAGGCTTCTACTGACTCTACATGTATGAATGATTCTCTCCAAGTGGGTTAAGGGACTTGACTGACTGACTGACCCGCTAAGGCTGAGGAATGACCTACATAGCTCGTGCTTGACTTATCCTGGACTGAGGATGTACAATGGGGTCACGACATACGACAATTATCATCCTATTGGGTTCTTATAATGTACAAATGTTGCACTGCTGAGATGATGAGCCAGTTTGTCACCGTGCGCTGTGCAGAGTGCATGTGACATAACCTTCATTTGCTTCATGGAAAAGATATGGTGATCGGTCTTCCAAACATAAATGTGTTAAGTGAAATTTTGCATGTTTTGGCACGATTCGGGCCCTGTTTTGGCTCTGCAAGTTCTCCGCATCACGTTATGAATTGTTGATTTTGATTGTGTATGCCAATGTTTTGGTTCAATTTAAAATTACAACAGAAATTCGGTTGCAAGGCAATCCATGTAGAGAATATAAGTGTTACAGAGGTGGTGGTGGATGTATGTTTATGTGACTGGTTCACATATTGCTGGTATAATAGGTTTACAATACCCTTGTGTTGGAGATTATAGGTTTTCATATTACTGGTATAATAGGTTTACAATACCCTTGTGTTGGAGATTGCAGGTTTACATATTGTTGGTATAATAGGTTTATAGTACCATTATGTTGGAGATTACAAATTTGTTGCAAGTGCATAAGTATTTGGAAAGCACAATTTGGTAAGTTCTTGCACGTATTCATGTCTAACAATCTATCCCAAATTGTGAGCGAAAAGCTCGACAAGAGTAACTTCTAAGCATGGAAGTTGAGGATGAACAATTTCCTTATGGGAAAAGGAAATTGGGAGTTCATTCACATGTGATGAAAAGGAGCCAAAGACTGGTGAAAAAAATCCCTCCTCATTAAGTTAAGGCATATAAAGCATGGCATAAAAGAGTGAGAAAGTGTTGTACTAGTTGTTTGTCTCAGTGTAGAAGTTACATGTGCACCCATGTGTTGATGAATGAGAAAGGAATGCCTCATTACTTTTGGGCTAAAGAAGTAGCAACTACTACAATTTATATTATAAACAAGACCCCCACCCACTACACCAATCCATTACATGATGTCTGAAAACTAGATTTGGCACACTTGAAAGTGTTTGCCTACATTGTCTACGTATACGTGCCAAATTAAGTGAGAAGAAAACTAGATTCTAAAGCAAAAAAATGTATCTTCATTAGATACTCCCTTGAGTTAAAAGGTTATAGATGCTATAATCCCTGTAAGATCCCTGTTCCCACCGAGCAACGGGGATTCGGGGTACTGGCAGCGGAAGTAGCGCTTCTCGCGCGGGACAGGGGTCCCACACTCGGGGCCTCGCCCACGGATATCCGGATAAGAGACTAATCCGTCGGTTGTTCCAAAATCGAACCCGGAAAAACTTCCTTTACCGGAAAGTACGGGCGATTCCACCAGGATAACTTTTTACTCTAACGTAGTCAAGATCATTTCTGATCGAGATGATCCAATTACATCTATAAGATACTTAGTCAGTTCAAGGAAGAAACTTGCACTTGGATCATTGGGATCAACGCTTTTTCCCCCATTCAAGAGGCACAGCCGTTGATTCCTATCCATAGAACAGTTACTGTCCGGAATTTATTTTTTCTATCGTAAAAACAAGAGTTTGAGTCTCGATTTACGGATCCATCAGTCCAGCCTAACCCCATCCAATCCCATGGGTTAGCCAACCGCCCAACCACTGTAGTGATGGGATCCAATTAAGAATTTGGTTAGGTTTTGTCCCGGGTACCAAGGAAAAGAGTTCCAAGGCCCCCTAGCCGGATGTTCATGCAAAATAAAACTAGTCACACCACTCACACACCCAATATGAAATTGCCTTTTCACAGATTCAACCAGTTTAAAACAATCCTTTAATAAAACCATGGTATCACTGATCACCATCTTCCAATTTATCCAGTTGATTCTTAATTTTTCCATCATTCCTTCATCAAAGTATCTATGGCATCATTGGCAACTAGGACGCTCACCACCTGTCCACTCACGGGCCGTTTCCTAATCCCTAGCCCATAATACTTGGCAATATAATCACTTATCAAGATGGACTCTCGTTGAAGATCAGCAAGATCAACCAACAGATCCATATAAAGAGCCATGGACTCATCCATTGAAGACCAGCAAGGTCAATCAACCAGATCCATGCCCGATTTCAGAAAACAACTCCAACTCTGTTCTAATATCTTCCTTGACGCACGCGTGGGTATCCTAGGTGACCCAGAGCCCGAGCACCGTATGGTCAGCACCCTCTAGGATCCTTCGCAGGTGACCTAGCGCTTCACTCATAGGCCGCTTCCTTGGCCCCTCATCCACCGTACCGAAAGCTCACCATTTTAATCGCACCGAGGCTGGTCAAGACCTCGGCCGACCTTGCTACGCAAGACGTCCTTCATTGACTCTCCGTCAGCAGTTGCAATATTATCAGTTAGGTCTCCACGACCTTAATCACAAGATAGTCACAATGCTCCCCCAGCAATCTTGACATAAAACAGTCATTTACAAACAGCATTTACAAACAGTTTACAATACAGTTTCTATTTTTACTTTCATTTTTCCACATTATCCCTCATCAATCCACATTACTTATTCCATATTCCATTTATATGTATACTCATCCCATCACATCATTTTCCATCTTAACACTTCATATTCCTTCACATCACATATCATATATTCACATCCATACGTATATTCACATCTCCACATCCACATCCACATTCACATCCACACATCCACATCTACATCCATACATCTATTTTCACATCCACATCTACATGCACATTCATGCATCCACATCCATACATCCACATCTACATGCACATTCACATCCATACATCCACATCTATATGCGTACATTCTCATCTACATGCATACATCCACATCTCTATGCATACATCCACATCCACATCCACATTCACATTCTCCTCATACATCTACATCTACATGCATACATCCACCTCCACATCCACATCTATACATCTACATCTACATGGATACATCCACCTCCACATCCACATCCACATCTACACATCTACATCTATATGCATACATCCACATCCACATCTATACATCTACATCTACATGCATACATCTACATCTCCATTCACATCCACATCTATACATCTACATCTACATGCATCCATCCACATCTCTATTTACATCCTCATCTATACATCTACTTCTACATACATACATCCACATCTCCATGCATACATCCACCTCCACATTCACACTCACATCCATACATCTACATCTACATGCAAACATTCACATCTCCATGCATAATAAAATTCTTTTAATTAATCTAGGATGATAGTTCCTAGAATATGGTAGGAAGTCCTCTTTTTATGCTTTGAATGAATTTATTTTATGCGTAATTTCTATAAAAATTTTGCCATAGCTCCACTACTATGACTGATAAATCTCAATTTTTTTCTAAGGGATAAAGATTATCATTAAGGAAATAATTAGAATGGTCTCTAATTGGGTCATCAATCCATAATGGATTGAATCATCAATGTGCTTAAACTAAAAGCATAGAAAAAAGTCATTAATTTGGCCTCAAGCATAGCTTAATCTTGGATTAAGGAAAAGCTTTATGAAAAGCTTCATTTGGATTGAGAATGGGTCATGAGTATGACCATTTCTTGAGTGTGAGAGAGAGAAATTACATAAAAACCATTAGAATTTAAACATAAATGGAAATTAACTTCAATAGCATTTATTAAATTATGTAACTCTTCACTACTATTCACCACTTAACTTCAATAGCATTTAAAAAAACCATACCAATTAAGCTTCTCAAGCTTGAGAGGGGTTGAGAAGAGAGAATCATTGAGAAATTATAGAAAAGATCAAAATTCAATATACTTACCTTATAATTTGCTTGATTCTTTATTCACGGTAGAGGCCCCCAACCAATCAATTGGTTTAGTATGTTGATGAAGCCACCAATGGGGATTGAAGAAAGAGAGAAGTATCAAAAACTAGTGAATTATTAAAGAATTCACAGTTCTTGGCTTAGGTAGAGTAGAGTAACAATGCATAAGACACTCTATATTTTGGCTTAGGTGGAGTAGAGTAACAAAGCATAAGACACTATATATTTTGGCTTAGGTGGAGTAGAGTAACAAGCATAAGACACTATATATTTTGGCTTAGGTGGAGTAGAGTAACAAGGCATAAGACACTATATATTTTGGCTTAGGTGGAGTAGAGTAACAAGCATAAGACACTATATATTTTGGATTAGGTGGAGTAGAGTAAGAAAGCATAAGACACTATATATTTTGGCTTAGGTGGAGTAGAGTAACAAGCATAAGACACTATATATTTTGGCTTAGTGTGGAGTAGAGTAACAAGCATAAGACACTATATATTTTGGCTTAGGTGGAGTAGAGTAACAAAGCATAAGACACTATCTTTTTTTCAACAAGGGGAGGCTTCTATTTAAAGGAAAATTTGAGCTCCTAACCAAACAAACTGATTCTAGAATTTTCCAAGTCAGTTTGGTCACTTTTTGACCATTTTTAGGTCAGTTAAGCTAACTTTTTGGAACTAGACTTGAATGAGGAGAGAGGAGAGATGAAATATCTCAATTTTTATGAGTTTAAAACTCATTCAAGCATGTGAAATATGCACCTCCTTTAAAGAACTCTCCTTCCTTACATATGTGTCATAGTTTTTTTATTAATAAACCTTGTACATTTTCAACTCTTCATCTTATGTGAAATATGCACCTCCTTTAAAGAACTCCCCTTCCTTACATATGTGTTTTTTTACTAATAAACCTTGTACATTTTCAACTCTTCATCTTATGTGAGCATTTACTCCTTTTTGGATACCCAAAATATCTCATTTTTAAAATATTGCTCATAGTTTTTTTTTAACTAATAAACCTTGTACATTTTCAACTCTTCATCTTATGTGAAATATGCACCTCCTTTAAAGGACTCCTCTTCCTTACATATGTGTCATAGTTTTTTTTTTTACTAATAAACCTTGTACATTTTCAACTCTTCATCTTATGCGAGCATTTACTCCTTTTTGGATACCCAAAATATCTCATTTTTCAAATATTGCTCATAGTTTTTTTACTAATAAACCTTGTACATTTTCAACTCTTCACCTTATGTGAGCATTTACTCATTTTTGGGTATCTTCTTTTTACAAATTGGATTTATCTTCTCCCTACACATGTATTGATGCTATTGGCCCATAGGAACCTTAATTGGACCATAGTCTAAAGATTTCTGAAAATCTAGACCCTTAGGCTAAGGTTCTTTATACCTATTTCCAATTAATTCCAATTGCACATTGAAAAATTCTTTTTAAATTTCTGTTTCAGGGGAACTCATCTGAATTATAAGAGATATTTTTCTATCCAAAAATATTCAAAATTTGAATATTCTCTCTCTAGAATATTTTCTCTCTCTAGGTTAAAATAGTTAGAAACAAGGTCTTTATATTTCTGAAGAGGGATTGATTACAAGGGAAGATACTAGACATCAAAAAGGGGGTTGGGGGAGGAATCTTACATTCTACCCCACTTAAAAAACGCGAGATGTCCTCATCTCGCAACTTGGGATAATTTCGCAAGATGCACGAATATGAGACTTAGAGAAAAATTTTAATCAAGATTAACCACCAAGAAAAGTCTTAAAGAGGGCAAGATAAGAACAAGATTTAAACTTTATTCATTCTCGAAACTTATACAGTAAAGATAGAAGAACTCTTTACACTTCCATAAGCCCGTCCATCATATGGTCACAAAAGCAGTCCTCACAAGCTGCACAAGTATAGGGTAACTCATCTAGGGGAATGATTCTGCTGGTTATTGCCGCACCTATCTCAGTGGTATGAGGTGATCCTACAAAAGGACCTCTGAGAGGCAAGCCAAAAACGGGGTAAAGACATATCTTCTCAATAGGAAGAAAACACGCCAGTAAGAAGACCCGCTCAGAAAACCCAAGATGCCTTGATCTCATGACGCAGTAGTATCGGGGACCCAAACCCAAGGCTTCGATAACCATGGCCAAGCGGACATTGTTACGAAAGTGCTGCTGACCCCAGGGTGTTACCCTAGTTATGTTTTGATAGGTCCGCCATTTGGTCTGCGCTACAGAAGTTCCTAGGTGAGGAAAAAGTGAGCGCTCATACTGTTCTATAAAGTCTTTCTTCACAGACTCTCTTGCGTCTTGAAGGTGAGAAATCATCATGGATAAAACTAGTTCTTGTTGCCAAGCCATGAAGGAGATTAAGAAAGAAAGGAGATTGATGGGAGTAAGATTACTGTGAGCGACAAGTAAAAGTTACGACTTATATAAAGGAAGGAGCTAGCGTAACCTAGAAGCCAACGGTAACTTGCCACTGAAGTTTTACCGTCTTTCCATGATTTGTGTTTGACACATTTTTCTATAGAAGGAATTAAGAATTTTGAGATGAGGAGATAAAAGAAGCTTGTAGGCTAAGTCACCTACTTTCATTAAATTCAGATATAAGGGTCACAATATCTGGGGGATAACTTCTTATACTCCCCAAGAGATAAAGAACTTCTTTTGGGCCGTACTCGAATGAAAACCAAAACCTTGGTATCCAAAACACCGATTCTCACTTCTGAACTCATTGTTCTAAATCTTTAAAACAGGTGGGACTCCTGAGAAGTATTCTAGGGAAAGGGTCTTCCTTTTTTAAACAGAAACTTTCTTTTAATTTAGAGAGGGAATAATTATAAGATCAGAAAAGGAGATTCTTACTCCTATATACCTCGAAAGTTGTGGAGGAATCTTACATTCTACCCCACTTAAAAAGTGCGAGATGTCCTCATCTCGCAAGGTAGAGGACAGCTCTTTTTCTTAAGATCCAATTTTATTCTGGGTTCCTTATATTTTGGTCAACCCAACAGAACACTGGGATAAATATCCCTTATATAGAACTCATCATTAAATAACAATTCATTCAGGTTATATCATTCATATCTTTAACATGATAATGGTCCATTAGACCGAAAAGTTTCTTTCGGAACATTCCTCCACGGAAATTTCAGTCAAGCAAGTCCTCAATTTGACATCCCTTAATTTGATCTACCGATCAAGTATTAACAGCAGCAATCTGACAGCACAACCCACTAATCTCATAGTGATTTGCTGAATTCATTATCATCATTCTAGTTATGAATATCATCACAGGGACTCGTCCCATTCCCCCTCATTGTGGTTTCATTATATTTCAACTAATTTTTAAAATCAACATTTTTCAATCAGCATTTTCAATCAGAATCCAAATCAATTCATCAATTCTCAAACAGAATTAAAAATCATATCAATCACATTCAAAATCATCATCTGGATAGCATTAACACTTATAATTTCAAGTCTTAGATTTACTCGTATATACTGTCAGTAAAGAGCTGCAGTATACTCTCGGTATATACGGGTAGTCACGGCCCTTGGAATTATAGGTAAATACTATCATGTCTAGGCCTCAAGCAAGCCAGGGATTCTATATAATTGCGGTACTTCCATCTGAAGAACCAATTACCAAATTATAAATTTCAGTTTGAATATCAAATTGTATGAATTATCTCACACAATTATAACCTTTTTGTGTTTCTTGATAAATTTTTGACATATTTGTCTTCTCAGTTGATCTTTATTAACCAAATGCTCTGATACCAACTGTAAGATCCCTGTTCCCACCGAGCAATGGGGATTCGGGGTACTGGCAGCGGAAGTAGCGCTTCTCGCGCGGGACAGGGGTCCCACACTCGGGGCCTCGCCCACGGATATCCGGATAAGAGACTAATCCGTCGGTTGTTCCAAAATCGAACCCGGAAAAACTTCCTTTACCGGAAAGTACGGGCGATTCCACCAGGATAACTTTTTACTCTAACGTAGTCAAGATCATTTCTGATCGAGATGATCCAATTACATCTATAAGATACTTAGTCAGTTCAAGGAAGAAACTTGCACTTGGATCATTGGGATCAACGCTTTTTTCCCCATTCAAGAGGCACAGCCGTTGATTCCTATCCATAGAACAGTTACTGTCCGGAATTTATTTTTTCTATCGTAAAAACAAGAGTTTGAGTCTCGATTTACGGATCCATCAGTCCAGCCTAACCCCATCCAATCCCATGGGTTAGCCAACCGCCCAACCACTGTAGTGATGGGATCCAATTAAGAATTTGGTTAGGTTTTGTCTCGGGTACCAAGGAAAAGAGTTCCAAGGCCCCCTAGCCGGATGTTCATGCAAAATAAAACTAGTCACACCACTCACACACCCAATATGAAATTGCCTTTTCACAGATTCAACCAGTTTAAAACAATCCTTTAATAAAACCATGGTATCACTGATTACCATCTTTCAATTTATCCAGTTGATTCTTAATTTTTCCATCATTCCTTCATCAAAGTATCTATGGCATCATTGGCAACTAGGACGCTCACCACCTGTCCACTCAGGGGCCGTTTCCTAATCCCTAGCCCATAATACTCGGCAATATAATCACTTATCAAGATGGACTCTCGTTGAAGATCAGCAAGATCAACCAACAGATCCATATAAAGAGCCATGGACTCATCCATTGAAGACCAGCAAGGTCAATCAACCAGATCCATGCCCGATTTCAGAAAACAACTCCAACTCTGTTCTAATATCTTCCTCGACGCACGCGTGGGTATCCTAGGTGACCCAGAGCCCGAGCACCGTATGGTCAGCACCCTCTAGGATCCTTCGCAGGTGACCTAGCGCTTCACTCATAGGCCGCTTCCTTGGCCCCTCATCCACCGTACCGGAAGCTCACCATTTTAATCGCACCGAGGCTGGTCAAGACCTCGGCCGACCTTGCTACGCGAGACGTCCTTCATGGACTCTCCGTCAGCAGTTACAATATTATCAGTTAGGTCTCCACGACCTTAATCACAAGATAGTCACAATGCTCCCCCAGCAATCTTGACATAAAACAGTCATTTACAAATAGCATTTACAAACAGTTTACAATACAGTTTCTATTTTTACTTTCATTTTTCCACATTATCCCTCATCAATCCACATTACTTATTCCATATTCCATTTATATGTATACTCATCCCATCACATCATTTTCCATCTTAACACTTCATATTCCTTCACATCACATATCGTATATTCACATCCATACGTATATTCACATCTCCACATCCACATCCACATTCACATCCACACATCCACATCTACATCCATACATCTATTTTCACATCCACATCTACATGCACAGTCATGCATCCACATCCATACATCCACATCTACATGCACATTCACATCCATACATCCACATCTATATGCGTACATTCTCATCTACATGCATACATCCACATCTCTATGCATACATCCACATCCACATCCACATTCACATTCTCCTCATACATCTACATCTACATGCATACATCCACCTCCACATCCACATCTATACATCTACATCTACATGGATACATCCACCTCCACATCCACATGTACACATCTACACATCTACATCTATATGCATACATCCACATCCACATCTATACATCTACATCTACATGCATACATCTACATCTCCATTCACATCCACATCTATACATCTACATCTACATGCATCCATCCACATCTCTATTTACATCCTCATCTATACATCTACTTCTACATACATACATCCACATCTCCATGCATACATCCACCTCCACATTCACACTCACATCCATACATCTACATCTACATGCAAACATTCACATCTCCATGCATAATAAAATTCTTTTAATTAATCTAGGATGATAGTTCCTAGAATATGGTAGGAAGTCCTCTTTTTATGCTTTGAATGAATTTATTTTATGCGTAATTTCTATAAAAATTTTGCCATAGCTCCGCTACTATAACTGATAAATCTCAATTTTTTTCTAAGGGATAAAGCTTATCATTAAGGAAATAATTAGAATGGTCTCTAATTGGGTCATCAATCCATAATGGATTGAATCATCAATGTGCTTAAACTAAAAGCATAGAAAAAAGCCATTAATTTGGCCTCAAGCATAGCTTAATCTTGGATTAAGAAAAAGCTTTATGAAAAGCTTCATTTGGATTGAGAATGGGTCATGAGTATGACCATTTCTTGAGTGAGAGAGAGAAATTACATAAAAATCATTAGAATTTAAACATAAATGAAAATTAACTTCAATAGCATTTATTAAGTTATGTAACTCTTCACTACTATTCACCACTTAACTTCAATAGCATTTAAAAAAACCATACCAATTAAGCTTCTCAAGCTTAAGAGGGGTTGAGAAGAGAGAATCATTGAGAAATTATAGAAAAGATCAAAATTCAATATACTTACCTTATAATTTGCTTGATTCTTTATTCACGGTAGAGGCCCCCAACCAATCAATTGGTTTAGTATGTTGATGGAGCCACCAATGGGGATTGAAGAAAGAGAGAAGTATCAAAAACTAGTGAATTATTAAAGAATTCACAGTTCTTGGCTTAGGTAGAGTAGAGTAACAATACATAAGACACTCTATATTTTGGCTTAGGTGGAGTAAAGTAACAAAGCATAAGACACTATATATTTTGGCTTAGGTGGAGTAGAGTAACAAAGCATAAGACACTATATATTTTAGCTTAGGTGGAGTAGAGTAACAAGCATAAGACACTATATAGAGTAACAAGCATAAGACACTATATATTTTGGCTTAGGTGGAGTAGAGTAACAAGGCATAAGACACTATATATTTTGGCTTAGGTGGAGTAGAGTAACAAGCATAAGACACTATATATTTTGGCTTAGGTAGAGTAGAGTAACAAAGCATAAGACACTATATATTTTGGCTTAGGTAGAGTAGAGTAACAAAGCATAAGACACTATATATTTTGGCTTAGGTGGAGTAGAGTAACAAGCATAAGACACTATATATTTTGGCTTAGGTGGAGTAGAGTAACAAAGCATAAGACACTATCTTTTTTTCAATAAGGGGAGGCTTCTATTTATAGGAAAATTTGAGCTCCTAACCAAACAAACTGATTCTAGAATTTTCCAAGTCAGTTTGGTCACTTTTTGACCATTTTTAGGTCAGTTAAGCTAACTTTTTGGAACTAGACTTGAATGAGGAGAGAGGAGAGATGAAATATCTCAATTTTTATGAGTTTAAAACTCATTCAAGCATGTGAAATATGCACCTCCTTTAAAGAATTCTCCTTCCTTACATATGTGTCATAGTTTTTTTATTAATAAACCTTGTACATTTTCAACTCTTCATCTTATGTGAAATATGCACCTCCTTTAAAGAACTCCCCTTCCTTACATATGTGTTTTTTTACTAATAAACCTTGTACATTTTCAACTCTTTATCTTATGTGAGCATTTACTCCTTTTTGGATACCCAAAATATCTCATTTTTTTAATATTGCTCATAGTTTTTTTTAAACTAATAAACCTTGTACATTTTCAACTCTTCATCTTATGTGAAATATGCACCTCCTTTAAAGGACTCCTCTTCCTTACATATGTGTCATAGTTTTTTTTTACTAATAAACCTTGTACATTTTCAACTCTTCATCTTATGTGAGCATTTACTCCTTTTTGGATACCCAAAATATCTCATTTTTCAAATATTGCTCATAGTTTTTTTACTAATAAACCTTGTACATTTTCAACTCTTCACCTTATGTGAGCATTTACTCATTTTTGGGTATCTTCTTTTTACAAATTGGATTTATCTCCTCCCTACACATGTATTGATGCTATTGGCCCATAGGAACCTTAATTGGACCATAGTCTAAAGATTTCTGAAAATCTAGACCCTTAGGCTAAGGTTCTTTATACCTATTTCCAATTAATTCCAATTGCACATTGGAAAATTCTTTTTAAATTTCTGTTTCAGGGGAACTCATCTGAATTATAAGAGATATTTTTCTATCCAAAAATATTCAAAATTTGAATATTCTCTCTCTAGAATATTTTCTCTCTCTAGGTTAAAATAGTTAGAAACAAGGTCTTTATATTTCTGAAGAGGGATTGATTACAGGGGAAGATACTAGACATCAAAAAGGGGGTTGGGGGAGGAATCTTACAATCCCGCTACTCATGAGATGCAAACTAGATCCCAAAGCAAAAAAATGTATCTTCATTGGATACTCCCTTGAGTTAAAAGGTTATAGATGTTATAACTCCACTACTCATGAGATGCAAGTAAGCAAGGATATTTTTTATGAGATGAGTAGCTTGTATACTACAATGAAGGATTCCATAGAGGTTGATGTACACAACAATGTAGTTATAGAGCGAATGGAGAACAATGTAGTTATAGAGCGAATGGAGAACAAGAATCACATGTGCTTAGTGGACCTACATAGTCCTCTAACAATGGGTCTATTAGTCTCAAGAAGATTGAGGTAGAATACCAAGAATTTGAACACATCATTTGGTGGCACTATAAGTGCTACAAATTCAACAAATTTACATGTATCATGTAAGGGATAAGAGAAGGTGGATCAACCTCTTATAATCCCTGATGTTTTAGCTAGTCATTCATTTGTTGTGAGATAAGGATAGTGGCTGAAGACAAAGCCTTGATGATAAGTTTGGGATCCAAGTGTACAAAGATAAGTTGCTATACCAAGTATACAAAGAACCAAAGCAGTGTACAAGTGTTGAGAACAACTAGCAATGTACAAGTGCTCCTTGATGTGATGAGTTACTATACGAAGTGCACAAAGAGCCAAAGCAGTGTTGAGAGAGCACCTGGCAGTGATCCTTGTGTATGTAGGTCTATGAGGATTAGATATCCAGTGGACAGGTTGAGATATGATGGGTATATAACCCATCATTATGCTTACATGGTTAAAGTAATATATGAGTTGAAATCCACTTGTTTTGACTTGGAAATTAAAAAAAGGAAGATGCCATGGTGGGATGAAGAGGTGGCCACATTGGATGCAAATGCAACATAGGAGTTAGTGCCTTTACCTAAGAAACAGAAGGTAATTGGATGTAAGTGGGTGTATAAGCATAACTGTCACCTTTACAATTGCTTCTTGCAATGCTTTATCACATTCTAGTAATAGCATTTTGATTTAAAAAATAAACATTATAAAGAAGGCAGAATATGATCTTGTCACATTTACAATTGCTGTGACAAGAGGAGGAAGCAAATGAGTTAGAATGTGATCTTGTCACCTTTACAAATGCATTTATCACATTCAAGTAATAAAATTTTGATTTAAAAAATTAACATTATAAAGAAGTCAGAATATGATCTTGTTACATTTACAATTGCTACTCTCATAGTAGTTAGTTTATAAGTAACAAGAGGAGGAAGTAAAGGATTAAGGTAGCTTGGCTTTATAAGCTACTTGGTGATATGGGTGAGCCTGATATAGGGCTCTTATTATTTATTATGATAATATGAGTAGCATACAGTTGGCCAATAACCCAGTCTATCATGCTAGGACAAAGCACATTGAGGTGCATTATCACTTTGTGAGAGAGAAGGTTCTAGCAGGTGATATGGATTTGGTATATATTAGCACAGAGGATCAAGTGGCTAACATCTTCATGGAAACATTGGGTGCAAAGAAGCTTTGCAAGTTTAGAAGCTTATTTGGAGTGTAGTGTGTGGAACTGAGCTCGAGGGGGTGTGTAGATATTGGTGACACACCAGGATAATAGCTCTACCCTTATGCCACTAGCATGGTTGGCGAGATTAAGTTTGATATGTTGTCAATGGGATGATAGGTTCTGTGATAGCCACATTTGGATTACTAAAGTATGGCATAGTTATAGTGCCTGCTCATATAGTCAGCTTCACACTATGGACCAACTTCTATATGTTACAGTAGAAGAGTGTTTTCCCTTATGGTATGTACTCTTATCTCTTTATGTTAGTGGTTGTACAAAAGAGAAGAAGATAGAAGAAAATTTAGCCATCCATCTTTCTCTTGTGTCCTTCTCTCTCTTATGTGTGTGTGTTTGATTGTAAGGGACTTATACTCTCTCTTTTCCCTGTATTCTCTTTATGCCATCATGAGGATGTAGTCCCCATTAGAAAGGGGGATATATTAACAACTTTGCAAGTTAACATGGTCTAATCCACCCAACATACTATAAAGTGATTTTCCATCTTACCCACTTGATCCACCGACAACTATCATTTGTAAGATGGCATTGAACTTTATAAAGCAGCCTGACCATGATCTTGACTATGAGCTAAAACTTGATCTAGCAATGTTGACTATGGCCCACTCACCAAAGCCACCCTAAGGGCTATTCATGACAAGAAACAACAAAAAAAGGACCATGAGGATATGAAACAAGCCCCCCAAGAAGAGGCTAAAGCAAGGAAAGCCAAGCTTCGGTAGAAACAAATCATGGTCAACATGGCCCAAGTGGTCGACCTCGAAGAGGAAGAATGGGAGGTGAAGCCTGCTCGGTTGTGGTTAGGAATGACCACTCCGAAAAGATTCACCCAAAAATTAGCTCTTGTACATACAGGAGTTAATTACAATTTGATGTCTCACGAAACACGGCGTTCTCTCGGGAAACCTTCACTAAAAGATACCCCTGCCACAATAAAAATAGTGGCATCTCAGGAGGTTCACTGCTTAGGCACAATCACACTTTTGTTCCACATTGGAAATAATCCCCTGGAAGGAAGGTTCTATGTGATGTGCTTGTAGGAACAATGCGTGAAGAAATACTCCTTGGAAGGGGTTGGATGGGACACAACAAGGGCAACATTGATTGGGATGCAAGGATGGCTACCTTACAACTAGCCTCCGGCCAAGTTATTGTCCTTATGAGACGGATGAAGAGCCCGTACCCGCTGCTCCCCCATGCCAAGAAGCCACCCTCCACTCCCCATTATCATTCCTTCTTCAAATTCCCACAAATCCATCCCACTTAAACACATCATTGCCTCTCCGAACCGCCTTACCACCACACTCAGTAGTAGCCCACTCTCACATCTCAACAATCACACAAGTTGCTGACCCACCATAGAAAACTAACCATAATAATACTTATAACCACACTAACAAATGCACACAGGGCATGCCTTCTCCCAATTGGGTGCCTAAGAAGCTCCTAACTGTACAGGGCTATTATGAGGGCACATCTATATTGTGAATCCCCTAACAATCCAACTCTCATTCTCGTACATCGAGACCTAAGCTCCTCGTCCCCCTTGTAGTAGGCAACCAATTCGCCAACCACAAGCCTACAAGGAACAAGAAAGACGTCAACCCAAATGCTCTCCATGGCCCTCCTCCACCACCCTCTCATAAAGAAGCGCCCGATGGGGGGACGCTTTTGAGGAATATGCCCGCCGCCACCCCGCACAGTTATCACATCTGGGGGACCCGCTCATGAAGCAAGTTAGTGGCTATATTGTACACTCATTGATGAAGAACAAACATAAAGTAGAGCACAAGATCCTGTACTTTACTGGGGCATGTTACAGGGTAGTTGTTGCAGCTCACCCTATAGTGGTAACACGTGTGGAGCAGTTGGGGCTAGGAGATCTGCCAATAGTGGAGCCAGGGGGACCATACCTATACAATTGCCTCTATTTCACATAAACTTATGATGCCAACCTGCACATAGGTGAAGTGCTTGACAATGAGGGGCAGCCATAGAGAGTGCAATTAAGTGTGGATTTGATCAGAGACGCCCTCCAGCCCCCCACACAATGGACCAGCCTTACATACGGCAAACAAATTCCCCCAAGTTGACCAAGGGCACTTACGGGGGTGCAACCAACAAAGATGGGGGGTGATGGGCCAACATCACATAGGAAGATCTAGTCATGCCAGCAAGGGCCCTATAGTTTCTTTTGACAACAAGGTGGATAGACCACTTCAGTCGGCCGCCCGGCTGGCATGTCCACTTTGGTCACCCACTCGTTGGTATGTCCACTTTGGCCAGGGTACACCAAGGACAACCATTAAATTGGGCTGAATATTTGCACAAGGAGCTCCATGCCATTTTCTCCAATCCTTAAGGGTAGCTGCAGAGCAGCCACGCTTCTCACTCACGAAAGTTCTTTACCATGCCGTTAGGTGGGAGGAGCCATCCACCTCAGTGGCCCAGACGCAATACCCATCTCCATGCCTCCCCCGCCATCTTCTCCCCAACCACCACCCGCAAAGTGCCATCAACTAGAACCTAAGGGCAAGGAGCCAGTTCCCCCCACCACCCAGTCAAGGCCTTACACAAGAGGATCCGGAAGCTGAGGATGCCAAACGAAATAGTACAGAGGAGGAGAGACAGAAGCAAGACTTCTTCAATCAAAATCTTTATGAAACCTTGCCCCCAGAGAGCTTCGTAGATTTCCCCCCACTTCACAAAAGCAGGCCCTTCCTCCCCTCACTCTTCTCATGTCATGTAGCTTAAGATCAAGTCAAGCATATGCTGAGAGTGTCCATGTAGCCCATGGAGAGATACTGATTTTTTCACTAGGATTCTCTCATATGGCTCGAGAGCTTATTACACATATGACCGATTGTATTTATCGCCAACAACAGGAGGTGGCAGCTATGTCCCAAAGAGAGATGTTGCTACTGGCAAAGGCTCAAGAGAGGCAGATTGCAGAAGATTTATACACTACAAACCTCAACAACTTCCAACTCTAAAACATGCTTGATAAGAAGCAGCAAAAGCTCGAATAGGCCATCTCGACTATTACCAAACTCTAGTAACAGCTCCAGCAAGCTCAAGAAGCTGCACAGAGGGCCCACCACGATCTATCTTTAGCCTAGGCCGTTTCCAGAGACTCCAAGGATCGAGATCATGCTGTGGAGAAGAGGCCCTCACAAAGACGCAAAATGATTTCAAGCAATACATGGAGATCTCAAAGGACACACTATGTGATATGGAGGCCACACTGGATACAACAGAAGCCAAAAAAATACAAGTCGCCACACCGACACCATTTGCCCCTTTCTCCAGTGCAATCGAAAGAAAGGTGGATGTGCTAATGGATACATCAATGGAGTTGCCCCTACTTGCCCTCCCCCCACATAACCCCTTCCAGCTCCTTAACCTCCACTATCAGAGTGTCTGGCTTAACCTGCTCTAATACAACATTTTTATGGATGAGCCCCTCTCTTTCCAAACCTATAATTATATCCTCACAAAGATCCCCCTCTCCAGGATCGCCCTCATTCACCATTTTTTCTTCCAAGGTCTCATCTCTTTCGCCCACCCCCAAATTTTCATTGAGCTCCCGGCCCACCACCCACTCTCTAATCTACCCTCATCAGCTGGTCTCACCTCCTCCGATTTGGCCAACCAACAGAACCAGGTGATGTCATTGACCTCTCACTCCCTGAAGGCTTGTGTCCATACCCCCACTCCCAAAGGATAGCTGGCGCTCTGCAACATCTCCACAGTAGGGGTTGTTGGAACATGGTCATGTAGCAGACCGCTCCCTTTGCCCACGACGAACTTCCCCTGTACTCCGCAGTTGGGCTTCTTATCCTTTACTAGTGGTGCCACATACAGATGGAAGTAATGGAAGCCACAAGAATCAGCTAGTCCAATGACTCACACGTGGCCTTCCCAATGGATTTCACACCTAAAGAAGCTGCGGAGTCAAGAGCATTTTTTAGGTCGCATGGCCCAGAAGATTCTAAAGACAAAGCTTATGACGACAGAGATGATGGCTATGATGGAGGCAATGATACCAAGGCGCCCAACCACCTCCACCCCCACCACCGTCATCTCCCCCACATCAACCGACAGCTATTCCATCCCCAATCATCTTGCCCCATTCATTTTCCTACCCGACCTCCCTCTTTGTCCTTGAATTTGGGAATGCACACAACATTCTGAGATATCCCTTCAACCCCTCAGCAAAGCCCCCACCACTCCTTAATGCCAACCTCGCCACAACAGCCTCTTCATTGCCTATCCTTCCACCCTTGTTACCAACTAATCACCCCTTCCACCAAACCCTAGAAGAAGGTGAAATTCCACCGCCCGCTGCCATCGCTCGAGCATGAGGAAGTCAACCCTCCGCTCAATGCACTCAACCCTCAGCTCCAGGCAACACCAATTACATGCATCACAGAGATCGTATGGACATCAATGTCCCACGTATGTACATTGATGCCAACATCGGACCTAGCAGAGTGAGAGCCACCACGCTAGCGAGGAGGCTACATTCGATCACTTGCCCGCTACTTGGCCCATCACTTTTGATCTCATAAGTGAGTAGTCGGCCTGGAGGCTCTAGAATTTTTGCTCAAGCCATTCATTTGGGAGACATATTCAAGGCGCTGTGACCCGTCCGCATAAACCCAAAGTACCTACCAATCCACAAACAGTAGGTGTGGAACCTCTTCCAAAAGAAGCAACAAAAGAACTCAAAGCTGCAGTTTAACTTTCCATGGTTCACTCTTTCCATGGTTCACTCTTTCTTACCCCCTGAATTGGAGCTTTTACTGCCGTCCTTCTTAGCATCTTTAGAAGAAGCGTTACCTTTCCTTGTCTGTGCAGCTGACTACTGCTACCAAACCCTAGCAGCACATCTGATTGCTGCTGCTGGGGTTTGGTACTGGATGGAGATGACTGCTTGGGCTTGCCCCCGTTTAGCTTCATTTCTTCATTCCGAGCGAATGCTCACACCGTCTTCTGTATCTTGAGTTTTGTGAGTTTAGCAATCCACTTTAATACTTCATATTTTAAAGAGATGAGAGAGAGAGATATATATATAAGAACTGTACACTAGATTTGGTCCCAAATTACCCACTGAAGGGCCCCTTATCCCGATAACGAGATAGTATTTGCTTTATTACTTTTTTAGAGAGAATGACTGTGGACTGTAGATAAGCCAAACACAAGATCTCGGAGGATCTGAAGCCTCGCTGAACTGTACATGGCTGTAGAAACACCTCGATGAACTGATCTCGAGCCTATGCACTCTTCCTAAGGGCATGAGGAAGGGCTGCACACCTGATGCTGAGAAAGAAGGCGGTGGACTGTTCTAAGCTATGTTAGCATGCTATGCATGCTTATGAATGATAGAATGCCTTTACCAGATGACTGGTGTATGCCTAGATGATGCTGGATGATGCATTGAATGCTGGATACTGATGTAGACTGATGAATCAAGGTTGAAACTGCTGGATGATGCTGGATGATGCAGTGTATGCCTGGATGATGCATTGAATGCTGGATACTAATATAGACTGATGAATCAAGGCTGAAACTGCTGGAAATCTACAACGCACGCAGATTGTAGGGCTGATGTTGGTCTGAAACGCAGACTGTATGGATGATGCTGGACTGAAACACAGACTATAGGGGACTGAATTGCAGGCGGCTGGTTTATCTGTAGAAAACTCAGGTCTGTTTGCTAATTTGGGCCTGTGTGGAGGACTGTACGGCTGCGCTTGAATGCTATCCTAGTGTACTGCTACGTTAGGACTGCTGGACTACTGCGTTGGGACTGCTGAACTGCTGTGCTTGAGACTATGAATGATTGAAGCAAAAACGAAGATGCTCAGAGGGTTGGAGAAGTAAAACTCAAATACTCCAAGGGCTGGATGAGACTAGTCTAGTGCTGAAGGCAAGGGTACTCCTAGGGATGAGGAGGAAAGCTCTTAGCACACTGAAAACTGAATGAGAAACTAAGCCCTATGCAAGCCTATTTATACTAGATAGGGGTTGGTCAAGTTGGCTGGTCATAATTTAATAAACTTTATGTTTATAAATGACAATAAATAACAAATAAATACCATAAAATATAGAAAAAATACCAGATAAATCCTAGTAAATTCCTTAAGGCTTCTAGGATGCTCTAAATGATGCACAGGCATATGAATGCTTATTATGTAGGATGCAGAGTTCTTTCTGATGCAAACCCTAAGGCTTCTACTGACTCTACATGTATGAATGATTCTCTCCAAGTGGGTTAAGGGACTTGACTGACTGATTGACCCGCTAAGGCTGAGGAATGACCTACATAGCTCGTGCTTGACTTATCCTGGACTGAGGATGTACAATGGGGTCACGACATACGATAATTATCATCCTATTGGGTTCTAATAATGTACAAATGTTGCACTGCTGAGATGATGAGCCAATTTGTCACCGTGCACTGAGTGTGTGCAGAGTGCATGTGAGATAACCTTCATTTGCTTCATGGAAAAGATATGGTGATCGGTCTTCCAAACATAAATGTGTTAAGTGAAATTTTGCATGTTTTGGCACGATTCGGGCCCTGTTTTGGCTCTGCAAGTCCTCCGCATCACGTTATGAATTGTTGATTTTGATTGTGTATGCCAACTTTTTGGTTCAATTTAAAATTACAATAGAAATTCGGTTGCAAGGCAATCCATGTAGAGAATATAAGTGTTACAGAGGTGGTGGTGGATGTATGTTTATGTGACTGGTTCACATATTGCTGGTATAATAGGTTTACAATACCCTTGTGTTGGAGATTATAGGTTTACATATTACTGGTATAATAGGTTTACAATACCCTTGTGTTGGAGATTGCAAGTTTACATATTGTTGGTATAATAGGTTTATAGTACCATTATGTTAGAGATTACAAATTTGTTGCAAGTGCATAAGTATTTGGAAAGCACAATTTGGTAAGTTCCTGCACGTATTCATGTCTAACAATCTATCCCAAATTGTGAGCGAAAAGCTCGACAAGAGTAACTTCTAAGCATGGAAGTTGAGGATGAACAATTTCCTTATGGGAAAAGGAAATTGGGAGTTCATTCACATGTGATGAAAAGGAGCCAAAGATTGGTGAAAAAAATCCCTCCTCATTAAGTTAAGGCATATAAAGCATGGCATAAAAGAGTGAGAAAGTGTTGTACTAGTTGTTTGTCTCAGTGTAGAAGTTACATGTGCACCCATGTGTTGATGAATGAGAAAGGAATGCCTCATTACTTTTGGGCTAAAGAAGTAGCAACTACTACAATTTATATTATAAACAAGACCCCCACCCACTACACCAATCCATTACATGATGTCTGAAAACTAGATTTGGCACACTTGAAAGTGTTTGCCTACATTGTCTACGTATACGTGCCAAATTAAGTGAGAAGAAAACTAGATTCTAAAGCAAAAACAGTATCTTCATTAGATACTCCCTTGAGTTAAAAGGTTATAGATGCTATAATCCCGCTACTCATGAGATGCAAACTAGATCCCAAAGCAAAAAAATGTATCTTCATTGGATACTCCCTTGAGTTAAAAGGTTATAGATGTTATAACTCCACTACTCATGAGATGCAAGTAAGCAAGGATATTTTTTATGAGATGAGTAGCTTGTATACTACAATGAAGGATTCCATAGAGGTTGATGTAAACAACAATGTAGTTATAGAGCGAATGGAGAACAACAATCACATGTGCTTAGTGGACCTACATAGTCCTCTAACAATGGGTCTATTAGTCTCAAGAAGATTGAGGTAGAATACCAAGAATTTGAACACATCATTTGGTGGCACTATAAGTGCTACAAATTCAACAAATTTACATGTATCATGTAAGGGATAAGAGAAGGTGGATCAACCTCTTATAATCCCTGATGTTTTAGCTAGTCATTCATTTGTTGTGAGATAAGGATAGTGGCTCAAGACAAAGCCTTGATGATAAGTTTGGGATCCAAGTGTACAAAGATAAGTTGCTATACCAAGTATGCAAAGAACCAAAGCAGTGTACAAGTGTTGAGAACAACTAGCAATGTACAAGTGCTCCTTGATGTGATGAGTTACTATACAAAGTGCACAAAGAGCCAAAGCAGTGTTGAGAGAGCACCTGGCAGTGATCCTTGTGTGTGTAGGTCTATGAGGATTAGATATCCAGTGGACAGGTTGAGATATGATGGGTATATAACCCATCATTATGCTTACATGGTTAAAGTAATATATGAGTTGAAATCCACTTGTTTTGACTTGGAAATTAAAAAAAGGAAGATGCCATGGTGGGATGAAGAGGTGGCCACATTGGATGCAAATGCAACATAGGAGTTAGTGCCTTTACCTAAGAAATAGAAGGTAATTGGATGTAAGTGGGTGTATAAGCATAACTTGAATGGATTAGAAGCAGGTATAAGGAAAGATTGGTAGCCAAGGATTATACGCATACTTATGGCATTGACTATGAGAAGGCAGCTTGGGTGTAAGAATGGCAATTATGAGAGCTATCATTGATATGGCTAGAGTAGTAAAGGGTTAGTCTTTACATTGGATGGATGTAAAGAATGCCTTCTTGCATGATGATTTGTAAGAAGAAGTATACATGATGTAGCCATCGAGTTATGAAAGTGACGTACACCCAAAATTTGTGTGCAAGTTATGCAAATCCTTGTATGGCTTGAAATAGCCACCTAAAGCATGGTCAAACAAGATCAGGGAGTATCTTGTTACCATTGGATTATTTTAGATATCCAAAGCATATTTTTCACTTTATGTAAAAAAGACAAATAGAGGGATCATTATGTTAGTAATTTATGTGGATGACTTGATTATCACTGGTGAAATCAAGTGATGCTGCCTTGATTATCATAGGTGATAGTGATATTGATATATATTATATTTGGATACTTTTGAAGTAGAATTTTGAGATAAAGGATTTAGGTGAGGTATGATATTTATTTGGTATAGAGGTTGGTGAGATCACCTCATGTCAATTTGTTATTACAGAGGAAGATATGGCTTGGACATATTGTTCAAGTATGATATAATAGGTTGTAAGCCTATCTCAATACCATTGGAGCAGAACATGAAGCTTTCGATAGATACATCTGAGCTTTTAGAGGACCCCACTATGTAGAGGCACAATAGTGGGTAGTTTGATCTATGCTACTATGGCAACTTGTGAGCCCAATTACTTTCATTTTTCTCCTTTGGAAAGATACACCCTCCTTTCAAGATTTTCTAAAGATACTATTTACAAAAGTGGGTAACTTGATCTATGCTACTATGCAACTTATAAGCCCACTTACTTTCATTTTTCTCCTTTAGAAAGATACACCTTCCTTTCAAGATTTTCTTTTTGGGAAGTGGAAAAGTTCAAAATATTATGAAGGTCTATTTGGTAACAACAACAACAACAACAAAACCATTTTGAGAAAATGATAAGGCAAGATGGTGTGTTTACAAAAGGAACACAAGACATAGTTGCCATTATGTTGTGTAAACAAGATGAGAATGACTAATATTCCCCAAAGCACTCAAGGACACTTTGTGCTAGTAGTCGAGAAGCTCTAGTAATTTACCTTATGAGTTTCATACTCGTTATCAATGTGAAAAGCTACTCTCATAGCTGGTTTATTAGTGACAAGAGGAGGAAGTAAATGAGTTAGAATGTGATCTTGTCACCTTTACAATTGGTTCTTGCAATGCTTTATCACATTCTAGTAATAGCATTTTGATTTAAAAAATAAACATTATAAAGAAGGCAGAATATGATCTTGTCACATTTACAATTGCTACTCTCATAGCCGGTTTATTAGTGACAAGAGGAGGAAGCAAATGAGTTAGAATGTGATCTTGTCACCTTTACAAATGCTTTTATCACATTCAAGTAATAAAATTTTGATTTAAAAAATTAACATTATAAAGAAGTCAGAATATGATCTTGTTACATTTACAATTGCTACTCTCATAGTAGTTACTTTATAAGTAACAAGAGGAGGAATTAAAGGATTAAGGTAGCTTGGCTTCATAAGCTACTTGGTGATATGGGTGAGCCCGATATAGGGCTCTTATTATTTATTATGATAATATGAGTAGCATACAGTTGGCCAATAACCCAGTCTATCATGCTAGGACAAAGCACATTGAGGTGCATTATCACTTTGTGAGAGAGAAGGTTCTAGCAGGTGATATGGATTTGGTATATATTAGCACAGAGGATCAAGTGGCTAACATCTTCATGGAGACATTGGGTGCAAAGAAGCTTTGCAAGTTTAGAAGCTTATTTGGAGTGTAGTGTGTGGAACTGAGCTCGAGGGGGTGTGTAGATATTGGTGACACACTAGGATAATAGCTCTACCCTTATGCCACTAGCATGGTTGGCGAGATTAAGTTTGATATGTTGTCAATGGGATGATAGGTTCTGTGATAGCCACATTTGGATTACTAGAGTATGGCATAGTTATAGTGCCTGCTCATATAGTCAGCTTCACACTATGGACCAACTTCTATATGTTACAGTAGAAGAGTGTTTTCCCTTATGGAATGTACTCTTATCTCTTTATGTTAGTGGTTGTACAAAAGAGAAGAAGATAGAAGAAAATTTAGCCATCCATCTTTCTCTTGTGTCTTTCTCTCTCTTATGTGTGTGTGTTTGATTGTAAGGGACTTACACTCTCTCTTTTCCCTGTATTCTCTTTATGCCATCATGAGGATGTAGTCCTCATTAGAAAGGGGGATATATTAACAACTTTGCAAGTTAACATGGTCTAATCCACCCAACATACTATAAAGTGATTTTTCATCTTACCCACTTGATCCACCAACAACTATCATTTGTAAGATGGAATTGAACTTTATAAAGCAGCCTGACCATGATCTTGACTATGAGCTAAAACTTGATCTAGCAATGTTGACTATGGCCCACTCACCAAAGCCACCCTAAGGGCTATTCATGACAAGAAACAACAAAAAAAGGACCATGAGGATATGAAACAAGCCGCCCAAGAAGAGGCTAAAGCAAGGCAAGCCAAGCTTCGGTAGAAACAAATCATGGTCAACATGGCCCAAGTGGTCGACCTCTAAGAGGAAGAATGGGAGGCAAAGCCTGCTCGGTTGTGGTTAGGAATGACCACCCCAAAAAGAGGAAGAATGGGAGGTGAAGCCTGCTCGGTTGTGGTTAGGAATGACCACCCCGAAAAGATTCACCCAAAAATTAGCTCTTGTACATACAGGAGTTAATTACAATTTGATGTCTCACGAAACACGGCGTTCTCTCGGGAAACCTTCACTAAAAGATACCCCTGCCACAATCACAATAGTGGCATCTCAGGAGGTTCACTGCTTAGGCACAATCACACTTTTGTTCCACATTGGAAATAATCCCCTGGAAGGGAGGTTCTATATGTGATGTGCTTGTAGGAACAATGCGTGAAGAAATACTCCTTGGAAGGGGTTGGATGGGACACAACAGGGGCAACATTGATTGGGATGCAAGGACGGCTACCTTACAACTAGCCTCCGGCCAAGTTATTGTCCTTATGAGACGGATGAAGAGCCCGTACCCGCTGCTCCCCCATGCCAAGAAGCCACCCCTCCACTCCCCATTATCATTCCTTCTTCAAATTCCCACAAATCCATCCCACTCAAACACATCATTGCCTCTCACACCCCCTTACCACCACAAATCCATCCCACTCAAACACATCATTGCCTCTCACACCCCCTTACCACCACAAATCCATCCCACTCAAACACATCATTGCCTCTCACACCCCCTTACCACCACACTCAGTAGTAGTCCACTCTCACATCTCAACAATCACACAAGTTGCTGACCCACCATAGAAAACTAACCATAATAATACTTATAACCACACTAACAAATGCACACAGGGCATGCCTTCTCCCAATTGGGTGCCTAAGAAGCTCCTAACTATACAGGGCTATTATGAGGGCACATCTATATTGTGAATCCCCTAACAATCCAACTCTCATTCTCGTACATCGAGACCTAATCTCCTCGTCCCCCTTGTAGTAGGCAACCAATTCGCCAACCACAAGCCTACAAGGAACAAGACAGACGTCAACCCAAATGCTCTCCATGGCCCTCCTATCCTCAATCACACCCTTAGCCATGCCCAAAACAAACCTCCAAGTGGATCCCTAAACCTCCAAGTGGATCCCTAAACCTCCAAGTGTATCCCTAAACCTCTAGTACGAGCCCAACATTTCTATGAGGGCAATCGACACATTTGGATCCCCAAGTCAACCCAACCCCAACTCCCACACCTCGTCTCACTCAGCAATCACCGACCTTCTTTTAATGGAAACCCAAGGTGGCCTCTTCCATAACCACGGAGTACTCCAATGCCACCATCAACCTCTTTAGTTTTAGGTACTCCCTTGTCATCAGCCTTTGCATCCCCCCAGGAATCAGACTTTCCCACCTTGCCATCACCTAATTGGAACCAACTCCTCACTTTGCTGAATTGGGCACGCAGTCAGTATAGTACAAAACCCGTAATGAGGTGCTGGCATCATAGCCCAAGGGAAAAAAACTTGACTCAGGGTGCCCCCCACAAAAAAAAGAAGTGCCACAGCCATACCATTTGCATCCTCAATTTTCCCCACACGGACGCACCATTCAAAACTTTAAATTTGCCATGGTGGTCATTTTGAATATGCCACGGCCATCGTACCAACATTCACTTAAACTACCTTGACCGTTCTAACTTTTGTTCAAATTGCCATGACCGTACCAACCCACAAATGAAGTGCCACAGTTGTTCCATCATCAAACCCAATTGCCCGGCTGTTCAGAAAGTTCGACGACCACACCAAATTTTGCTGAAATTGCAACAGCCGTACCATTCCCCCAAATGAAGTTCAGAAAGTTCAACGGCCACACCAAATTTTGCTGAAATTGCAACAGCTGTACCATTCCCCCAAATGAAGTGCCACGCCTGTTCCATCCTCAGCAAAACTTGGTACGCCCATTCCAACAACTGCCACGCTCGTACCAAATCCAAATCCGATTTCCATGCCTGTTCGTGCTGATGACATGCCCATTCGCTGAAGATGCCACACCCATTCACTGGGGATGCCACACTTGTACCATTTAGGTTGCCATGGCTATGTCCTAGAAAAGTATATATATGGGCCTCACCCCCTCATTTCCTCATTTTCATCTCCCATTGTAACCAAACTTTTGCCTATTTTTCTCTCAAGCCTTCCTGTGCTCACACCCATGGCCGACACCTCGGACTCCCCATGGAGGTCCTCCACCACCCTCTCATAAAGAAGCGCCCGATGGGGGGACGCTTTTGAGGAATATGCCCGCCGCCACCCCGCACAGTTATCACATCTGAGGGACCCGCTCATGAAGCAAGTTAGTGGCTATATTGTACACTCATTGATGAAGAACAAACATAAAGTAGAGCACAAGATCCTGTACTTTACTGGGGCATGTTACAGGGTAGTTGTTGCAGCTGACCCTATAGTGGTAACACGTGTGGAGCAGTTGGGGCTAGGAGATCTGCCAACAGTGGAGCCGTGGGGACCATACCTATACAATTGCCTCTATTTCACATAAACTTATGATGCCAACCTGCACATAGGTGAAGTGCTTGACAATGAGGGGTAGCCATAGAGAGTGCAATTAAGTGTGGATTTGATCAGAGATGCCCTCCAGCCCCCCCACACATGGACCAGCCTTACATACGGCAAACAAATTCCCCCAAGTTGACCAAGGGCACTTACGGGGGTGCAACCAAAAAAGACGGGGGGTGATGGGCCAACATCACATAGGAAGATCTAGTCATGCCAGCAAGGGCCCTATAGTTTCTTTTGACAACAAGATGGATAGACCACTTCAGCCGGCTGCCCGCTGGCATGTCCACTTTGGTTAGCTGCCCATTGGTATGTCCACTTTGGCCAGGGTACACAAGGACAACCATTAAATTGGGCTGAATATTTGCACAAGGAGCTCCATGCCATTTTCTCCAATCCTTAAGGGAAGCTGCAGAGAGCAGCCACGCTTCTCACTCATGAAAGTTCTTTACCATGCCGTTAGGTGGGAGGAGCTTCCTTGAGCCATCCACCTCAGTGGCCCAGACGCAATACCCATCTCCATGCCTCCCCCGCCATCTTCTCCCCAACCACCTCCCGTAAAGTGCCATCAACTAGAACCTAAGGGCAAGGAGCCAGTTCCCCCCACCACCCAGTCAAGGCCTTACACAAGAGGATCCGGAAGCTGAGGATGCCAAACGAAATAGTACAGAGGAGGAGAGACAGAAGCAAGACTTCTTCAATCAAAATCTTTATGAAACCTTGCCCCCAGAGAGCTTCGTAGATTTCCCCCCACTTCACAAAAGCAGGCCCTTCCTCCCCTCACTCTTCTCATGTCATGTAGCTTAAGATCAAGTCAAGCATATGCTGAGAGTGTCCATGTAGCCCATGGAGAGATACTGATTTTTTCACTAGGATTCTCTCATATGGCTCGAGAGCTTATTACACATATGACCGATTGTATTTATCGCCAACAACAGGAGGTGGCAGCTATGTCCCAAAGAGAGATGTTGCTACTGGCAAAGGCTCAAGAGAGGCAGATTGCAGAAGATTTATACACTACAAACCTCAACAACTTCCAACTCTAAAACATGCTTGATAAGAAGCAGCAAAAGCTCGAATAGGCCATCTCGACTATTACCAAACTCTAGTAACAGCTCCAGCAAGCTCAAGAAGCTGCACAGAGGGCCCACCACGATCTATCTTTAGCCTAGGCCGTTTCCAGAGACAGACTCCAAGGATCGAGATCATGCTGTGGAGAAGAGGCCCTCACAAAGACGCAAAATGATTTCAAGCAATACATGGAGATCTCAAAGGACACACTATGTGATATGGAGGCCACACTGGATACAACAGAAGCCAAAAAAATACAAGTCGCCACACCGACACCATTTGCCCCTTTCTCCAGTGCAATCGAAAGAAAGGTGGATGTGCTAATGGATACATCAATGGAGTTGCCCCTACTTGCCCTCCCCCCACATAACCCCTTCCAGCTCCTTAACCTCCACTATCAGAGTGTCTGGCTTAACCTGCTCTAAGACAACATTTTTATGGATGAGCCCCTCTCTTTCCAAACCTATAATTATATCCTCACAAAGATCCCCGTCTCCAGGATTGCCCTCATTCACCATTTTTTCTTCCAAGGTCTCATCTCTTTCGCCCACCCCCAAATTTTCATTGAGCTCCCGGCCCACCACCCACTCTCTAATCTACCCTCATCAGCTGGTCTCACCTCCTCCGATTTGGCCAACCAACAGAACCAGGTGATGTCATTGACCTCTCACTCCCTGAAGGCTTGTGTCCATACCCCCACTCCTCCCAAAGGATAGCTGGTGCTCTGCAACATCTCCACAGTAGGGGTTGTTGGAACATGGTCATGCAGCAGACCGCTCCCTTTGCCCACGACGAACTTCCCCTGTACTCCGCAGTTGGGCTTCTTATCCTTTACTAGTGGTGCCACGTACAGATGGACGTAATGGAAGCCACAAGAATCAGCTAGTTCAATGACTCACACGTGGCCTTCCCAATGGATTTCACAGCTAAAGAAGCTGCGGAGTCAAGAGCATTTTTTAGGTCGCATGGCCCAGAAGATTCTAAAGACAAAGCTTACGATGACAGAGATGATGGCCATGATGGAGGCGATGATAACCAAGGTGCCCAACCACCTCCACCCCCACCACTGTCATCTCCCCCACATCAACCGACAGCTATTCCATCCCCAATCATCTTGCCCCATTCATTCTCCTACCCCACCTCCCTCTTTGTCCTTGAATTTGGGAATGCACACAACATTCTGAGATATCCCTTCAAGCCCTCAGCAAAGCCCCCACCACTCCTTAATGCCAACCTCGCCACAACAGCCTCTTCATTGCCTATCCTTCTTGTTACCAACTAATCACCCCTTCCACCAAACCCTAGAAGAAGGTGAAATTCCACCGCCCGCTGCCATCACTCGAGCGTGAGGAAGTCAACCCTCCGCTCAATCCACTCAACTGGAGGACCCTTTGGATAGAATGGAGTTTGAGCAAGCGATCCAAATTCTGCTCAGTCTCGACAGCTCCAGGCAACACCAATTACATGCATCACAGAGATCGTATGGACATCAATGTCCCACATATATACATTGATGCCAACATCGGACCTAGCAGAGTGAGAGCCACCACGCTAGCGAGGAGGCTACATTCGATCACCCGCCCGCTACTTGGCCCATCACTTTTGATCTCATAAGTGAGTAGTCGGCCTGGAGGATCTAGCATTTTTGCTCAAGCCATTCATTTGGGAGACATATTCAAGGCGCCGTGACCCCTCCGCATAAACCCCCAGAGTACCTACCAATCCACAAACGGTAGGCGTGGAACCTCTTCCAAAAGAAGCAACAAAAGAATTCAAAGCTGCAGTTTAGCTTTCCATGGTTCACTCTTTCGACAATGCAGTAATCATACATCCTACAGCCTCCATCCATGTGTTTGGATGTCAAGCTCAACATGAGCTGACACTCACGAGGTGCCTGCATGACCATTCGACATTTACATCACTAGCGGGTTTGGTAGCTAGCACCGACATATCTTCGCCAGAGATTCTACAGCTGGACTACACCAACTAGTCTACACCTACCCACTCCATTTAGCGTGTTCATATTATGGACCGCTGGTATATACTCTATTATGTGTGTTAGTCACTTTATCTTCTTCGTAGACTTCTTTTGTTATGAGAAGACGAAGAAGAATTTTTAGTCTTTCACTTTGTGTGTTCTCTTCTAGGGTTTGTGTGAGTGTGTGTGTGCTTGCAAGAGCTCAAGCTCTCTTCTCCCCCTGCATCTTTTTCATGGTATCAGAGGCTGGTTCATGCTAAGGGCTGAATGGCAAGCAAGAGAAGCACGTGAAGCAGAGTACGAGGATAAGATCTTCATTTACTCTTCCCCCCTTTGTGTTGGCTACTACACCCTTATCGAGAGCTCTTTGGGAGAGGCACCCGTAAATGAACTCTAATTGAGGAGCTTTCTTCAGAGCAGTAGAGCTATAGGACAACGATAAAGTTCATTGGATAGAAAATTTTGGGCCAAAAACACGTTTTGGGTGCGTTTGGACCTCCATTTCTTAGTTCACAGGCGTTCACGGCGGGGATGGGCATTGCACATAAGTTTCGATTCTCTGTAGAACTCTATTTTTGGAACTGCAGGAAGGGCGATTAGTTGTGCAGACACTATGTGTACTACAAAGAGGTCTTAAAGTTGCCATTGGGTGTAGGTATGCAAATTGAAGTCACTCGTTGTGACAGTTTGGTACAGTAAGTACCGCTCTACAGAGAATACGACAGTTTGTGTAGGTCAAACAAGAGTGCTGTTTTTGGTAAATTTGTGTTTTAGACAAGATGTCGAATGATGGAATAAACTAGATTGTTGTAGAGAATCTTAACAAGAACAACTTCCATGCTTAGAGGTTTAGATTGACAAATTTCCTTATGGGAAAAGGTTCCTGTAGGGCTACATTGAAGGTGAACATGAGGAGGCACCAGAGATACCGGAGATTAATCCAATTGTTGTAGATGTAAAAGAATTCAAGGATTGGAATCAAGGAGCAAGGAAAGTCATGTATTGGTTTTCTATTAGTATACAAAATACCATGATTGTGCATATACAATGCGAAGTCACCTAAGGAGGCATGGGACACCTTGGTGAAGCTATATGAAACTAACACCAAGGCATAAAAGATTCAGTTGAAGAATGAGCTTCATACTCTGGAGGAGTAGAAAAATATGTGTGTGAATGATGATGCCTTGAAGATCATGGGCATTGTGGAATCCCTTGCATCAATTAGTGTTTTTGTTGATGATGATGATAAGGTGGAAGTGTTTCTATGTGGTCGCAGGCCACAATACAAGGCGTTCAAGACGTCTATTCAAACTCGAGAGAACATTCCAAACTTAACAGATTTGGTGTGAATGCTGATCATTGAAGAGAAAAATTTGGGTGAAGATCAACAGTCTTCACAAAACAAAAATAGTTCAGAGCAACAGGCCTTCTACACAAGTGCAAGTAGAGGACGAGATAAAGGTCGTGGTGGGTGTGGCCAAGGTGGTGGCCGGACTGGTAATCATAATTATGGTCAGCATCAGCAACAGTCCCAAGATTCGCAAAACAACAACACACATGTGGAAGAGGTCAGTTTAGAGGCAGGGGGAGTCAAAGAGGTCGTGGTGGTAATTGGCAAAGGTAACGTAATGATACACGAGGCTATTTTTATTGTGGTAAGCCTGTACATGTGTAGAGGCAAATTGCTATAAGAAACAGTGACATGCGAAATGGAAAAGTGCAGCAAAATAACTATGCGTCCTCTAGCAGAAATAATGAGAGGTTGTTTATTATGCACCATGTAGTTAATGTTGTGTCTGGAAATGATGTAGTAGCATGTAAGGAGGATGATGTATGGTATGTTGATTCAGGTGCTTTGAACCACATGACAAGTCGTGGGGAGAGTGGTTGAAGGAAATGAAGATTCTTGAAAGACCAGGTTCTGTTGAAACAGGGGATGACACTGCTCATCCGATTGCCTGTTGGAGATGTGCCATTGTCTATGTAGGGTGGTAAGTTGAAGTACCTTGTAGATGTACTTGATGTTCCGAATATTACAAAGAATCTGGTTTCTGTTGGCAAAATGATTGAATAGGGTTTGCAGGTCCGTTTTAACCATGATGGCTATTATGTAGAAGACTTTAAAGATAAGTGCAGGTTGGTTGCAAAAGGCAACAAAGTGGGCAGAATGTTTACATTGAATGTAAATATGCCTAAAGTGAGTGCTACAATGTTTACAAATGGTTCAGGAGAGAGTTGTTGCAAATACAGACATTTGGCATAAGAGAATTGGGCATGTAAATGTGCAAAGAATGAAGTCTATGCAGACTAAAGAAATTGTGACAGGGCTGCCTAAGTTTAAGGTTGAAGGTATGCAGAAAGTATGTGAAGCATGTCAATTTGGAAAGCAAAAAAAGCATGTATTTTCACATGACATAAATGTGAGCAGGAATGTACTAGATGTTATGCATTTAGACGTATGGAGCCTTGCAAAGACTATATGTCTATGGGAGCTACAGTGGATGTTGATGGTGCCCTCGTGATGGATGCACGAGGGAAGCAAGTCATGAGTTGCATGCATGTACTTGCAATCCTGGAGTTCATGAACTCCTTCAAAAAGTGGAAAGCACAAGATGAACTTTCAAAGCAATATGTCATTAATGTGCTTAAGTCGGAGTTCCCTGTTCTACATGTGAGTCTTTGCTAAGTGGATGAAAAGACGAATCAAGCTTTTGCTCTCTAATAGGAGAGTAAATATCAAGAGAGAAGCAAAGAATAATTTGGAGAAGCCCAACATTTACATGCACGAAGAGTGGAGGCACGCACGCAACTTTGTGGTGAGAAAGCACCCAGGTGCTTTTCAACCACAAGCGGCGGTGAGTGCTTCCCGACTAGGGAAGCGAGGGGCTTCACACTTTGGCTCGGGATGAAAGTCCTCCTTCATTGCTTGTTTTGTAAGTACCTATTTTAGTAATCATTTCTTCTCCTCTTTCATTTTGTTTTGTACTATAATGTTTTCTTTAACTAATTGTATATTTTCTTTTTCTTTTTTTGTAGAGGGAGGTTGTTGGGTGTGACCCAACAAAGGAGGAGTATGACTATGGATAGAGAGCCCCACATCCGCAATTGTGACACTTGGATGAGTCTATTTTGGGGACTCAAGCAGATGAGGTAAGTGAGCCAAAACCCTTCTCTTGTGTCTACATCTAATTGTATTTTATTATCCTTGTGCTTGATGGCATGTACGAAGGATGAAGGGGAAGAGGAAGAGGAGGATCCTGATTATTACGAGCATGAAGTAGTGGAAGGAAGTGAAGAGGATGACGAAGACGATGCTGATGATAATCACTTGGCATTTCGATGAGGATTCCACTTAGCCACCTCTTATTGATATATTTTTGTATATATGGCCAAAGGCCTGACACTTCATGAAATAAAATAAATTTTGAGCTCAATTGCATTCTTTACAATCTATGTGTTTCTTATGTTTATGTTTGTGTCATGAAATTGACTCTATTTTAATTTTAAAAAAAGAGCTGGGGCAAACTGGGGAGTCCTGTAAAGACTCCTAGTCTGCCCCAGCTTTTTTTAACTACACATTTTTAACTACACAGTACTTTCTTGCCCAAAAATGAACCCATTGCACAGTACTTTCTCTGCCCAACAACGAACCCGTTGCACTGAAAATAGCTGCATTTTTAGCAACAAAAATAGCCCGACATCTGCCTACCCTTCTAGTTATAAAAGCGCTGCTACAGCGTCATTTTGTTGTAGTGTTACAATGATCCATGGGATGGGCTCAATTAATGTATCAAATTTATATCGCACTCTCTTTAGAGAGTGCATATCTTTATCCATGAGCGTAACCTTGTGACAGTATGTGGTGCAACTAATACGTAACTATCTTGTAGAAACTCGATTACTTTTGAAGACTCTTGTAAACAATCAAGGGCTTCTCTCTACCATCTGAAAGCTTGTAAGGTCTGATGTTTTTCACATATGTTCCTGCATAATCACTGGAAAGGAAGCTTCGGGATAACATTCCTAAGTACATCTTTGGTGCTTTTCTATATCTCTAAGTGCTTACACTTTTTCATGAGAATCATCTAGCCATTCCATGCTTAGAGAGAGTTTTTGAGTTGGAGAGAGTTAGATAGAGGATGAGTTAGTGTGTGTGTGTGTGTGTGTGTGTGTGAGAGAGAGAGAGAGAGAGAGAGAGAGAGAGAGAGAGAGAGAGAGAGAGAGAGAGAGAGAGAAATGAAATGAAATGAGAGAGAGAGAGAGAGATAGAGATAGAGAGAGACAGAGAAATAGTTAGAGAGAGAGAGAGATAGTTATAGTAGAGAGAGAGAGAGAGAGCTAATCCCAACTATTATCTACACTATTCTACTAAGACCTACCATGCGGCCGAGCCTTTGCATGGAGGTTGCAGGAGTCTGAGCTGGCACTCTTCTGGGTTGCCTTGATTTTGGCGCGGGGGACATTGATTGGACTAATACGAAGGAGTCTCTCTCTAAATTCTGGAACCCTAGCTTCCTTGGCCCACAGAAAGAGATGGGCTCGACTAGGTGGGAGTTCCTTGTGCTCCACCAGTTGAGCGTGAGGGGGAGGAGCAACGCCGCGCGTCACTAACTAGTTCAAATAGTTATATATTAGGCTTCTACAAATAGTCAACGTGGAAACCCGAGCGCGTCGGGGGCTCCTTTATAGCCCTCTACATGACTAGTAGCTCTAGGAGCGCTTATTCTTCAAAAAGATTAGTAGAAAAACGTTTACTCTTCAAAGGAAAGACACAATCTGGGAAAAAATAATTGTGTAACCTTTCGGTCAGTACCTTTTCCAACATTGCAAATTTTTTAAGTTGTCAATTATTATGTTCAATGACCATCCTTCATAGAAGTAAAGATCAATATCATGTGGCGTAGAATCGTGGGAGTACGTCACTTAGTAATTTTACAAATGGTTGGCAACAAGACATATTTTGCATGATGTATGAGAAATTGAATGGATGATGAGGTGTCAAAAAAGGGGCAATAATTATGATGGTTTAGGCATATTTCAAGGCTTTGCCACATAGAATCACGTTGGATGGTATGGGCTTCTGATTCTCATCTCCAAAGGGTCCGGCTGGGGGTGCCCAAACACGGATGTATAGCTCCTGGCCCAAGTATTGCCGCTGTAGGTGTTGCGAAGCCAATCTCCACATTCCCTTATTATCCAGTTGCACAAGAACCGCCGTCCAAGATTTGGGATAGACCTAAACATCACCACAATCACATATTTGAATCATCGTGATGCTTCACGAACAAGCAAGCGCGTTTGCGTGCGCGCACACACATTAACATGGAGCAGCCATGGTGAACAAGCCAGCTCTCTCTCTCTCTCTCTCATATATGCCTTGAAAGCGCTCTCTCTCTCATATGCCTTCAAGGCATTCCGTGGACGTTAAGATGACCTTTCTTTCTCTCTCTCTCTCTCAGACACACACAGCGTATTTCAGTATTTTTTTCTTAATATTACCGTGACTAAGAAAGGGCTTACCTCGGTCGTTGAACGGGAAACAGCATCCTGCATGTTGTAAAGCTTCCTGCTGGTCTTGTTCCAGGTTCCTTGCTCCATTCTGCTCAAAACAAACCATGATTCGAAGTCAACGTCTTGCAGAGGCTGAGACTCGAGCTCACTATATACAATAAATGAATCGATGGCATGGTCGCTCCGATTAATGGCCACAGAGCACTAGTTAAGCCAAGCACTTAATATATTAGCGGTTAAGAATTAAGGCGCAAGCGCCGAGTTTACCCGACAACGAAGAAGCTGTAGCCGTCGAGGTGCCATGTCTGGAGGCTGTCCTCGTAGTTCTGGAAGATGATCTCGGTGAAGTTCTCCTTGAGGCCACTGCCTCCCACGAAGGTGGATTTGACGTAGACGCCTCCTCCCACGGGCGGCCTCTGGTGGTACGGGGTCACTTTGAACACTCCCGAGATGTTGAAGTAGTCGGCCAGCAGGAGTGGGGTGTCCGGGTACACGAAGGAATTGCCGTCCACCGCATACCTGTGCAGGCCCTTCGCATTAATGGGTGCCGAGGTGGCCAACACTATTGTCCTTTTTATTGGAATGTTTCTGTATATGTACGCCCCTTGTGGATTAGGCCGTGCGGCTCCTGTGCTCAGGTTCATCCTGCGAATTCGCACCATTAATAATTAATATGATGATTAAGCTTAAGCTTCTAGTCCCTTCATAAGAAAATGGGAATGACGTTTACATTGGAACACCAGAACTAGAACGATTAAGCTTCATTCGTTACATGGAGCCCGTTATTAACCTTCCGAATCGAAGGCTTTGCATCTTCTGTGATGGACCCCGAGAATTCACCTCTAAGAAATCCCCCACCTAGGTGCTAAGGGTAATAAAAGATAGGTCTATTGTATATTTACAAATCATCTCCTGTTTTGTGAGCCAAATATATCAAATGAAAATAGACAAGATTGTAAAATATGTGAGTGAATTCATACAATTCCTCCGGTTAGAATAGAAATTCTCTAAAATTGGTTGCAATTCGTTACGATAATGTCAAGGTAGGGATTCTAATCCCCAAAGACTGATGATTTTATATTAAGACCCAATATGATCATCAAAGTGGAAAAATACCTCTTATACGTAAGCATGAATACCTCAAGCTTTAACTATGGTATATAACCCTTTAATGCAGCTCGTCCTCATTAATACGTCCAACATTGCAACTCCTAAACTTAAAGAATTGCCAAAACTCAATATTTAAGAGTATGAACTTCATGAACTTGCCTGAGGTTCTTAGCCTGACCTATGGAGAATTGGTAGTCCATAGGAGAAGGGCCAGATGGATACTGAGGAGTGTTGTATGGGCCACTATGCATGTATTGGAGAAGGGCAACCCCATCAGGGACTTGCTCTACAAAGCGGGGGCTGGCCACTATGTAGTAGTTGCCTGGGGCTTGGTTCATGGTGACAAGCACGGACATAGACTGCCCAACATGGATGTCAAGCGAGTCATAGTAGTCCTGCTTGAGATAAGTCCCCTCTGCCTCCACCACCTGCATAGCATGATTTGCAATCCTAAAGTTCAATGACGTTGTTGTTCCTACGTTGGATATTCTGAAGCGATAGGTGCCCCCTGTACATGTGGAAACGCAGTAAATCAGAGTAAGCATCCAATGTTAAACAAACAAAATAATCAGCTACTATAATCCCGCTAGCCTGCCGCGCTATGCATGTAACTAAATGTATGCCTTTAAGAAATAGTGTCGTTTTAATTATATATTCTATATCTCTTGATTAAAAAAAGCCGGTTAGGTCAAAATTTGGATGCAACTTTGGAATAAGAATAGATGAACATATACCAGCCTGAACCAAGAAGCTTGTGGCCCAAGGTTCCTGCCCATTGATAAGCACCCCATCTGGTTTAGAAAGAGGTGCACCCTGGTCTAAAGTTTGTCTCAAGACCTGCCACAATCAATTAACAAAGATGGAAGGCTAATGTCAGTAAAGCCTTTTTCTGATGTGATTCGAGTACTTGGCAAATTTGATGTGCGTGAGTTTCTTTACATTGTTTAGTGTGATGGAATATATTAATTTATTGACATGTGCCAACATCTGCGGCGGTGAATCCTCTTTCTTCTTGTTGTGTGTTCTCTCATCAAAGTTCACATCTTCATATTTGTAAGCTTCTTGAACTTGCTTGTCTAGTACGGCAAAATTACAGCATTACACTATGAGGGCATAAATTTTGAGCATGTATTATGTATTGAACTTCCATGTCCATGATTTCCCAGTGACAAGTATGCACGTGTGTGTCTTCTCCTCTTCCTCTACACCGGTGCAGTCACACCGGTGCAGAACTAGCATGTGATTTCAAGGCATTGAAATGCCTTTTGAAATAAATGTGTGTGTGTAAAGCAGAGCGCGCGCGCGCGCACACACACAGAGAGAGAGAGAGAGAGAGAGAGAGAGAGAGATTACTTTGTGGTCGGAGTTGTACCAATCGCCGATGAGGACAGTGAACTCGTCGGCGGGGCGTGCGAAGGGGACGGAGATGATGTCGCGGTTGGCGATGGAGATACCGCCGAAGCCCCCCGCCGCCTTCTGGAAGAGCAGGGTCGGGTAGTAGAAGAAGCTGCCGATCTGGTCCTTGAACTGGATCACGTACGTCCAGTTACGCCCTGGCAGGATGGGGCAGTTGGTCCCCTGCGTCCCATCTTGCCATGCATCCTTCCTCATTTGAATCCCATTCCTATTGTTATTTTATTCACAGAAGAAAACAATCAACTCAAGCTTGCCACATTCATAACCTGATGTATGATTAATGCATAAGCTAACCCAGATTTACACAAAAAAAAACAACGGAGGGAGTTTCGGTTCTTATACCACGTGAAAAGAAAGGGCTCATCCAAGAAATTATGGACGTTAATGGAGACCACATGGTTCGTTACTGTGGGAAGCGTTGGGCCGGGAAACTGGTCGTTAATGGCAATCACCTGCATCAACAACCAACAGAATTAATAAGTGTAAATTGCAGCTAGAATTCAAGTAAATAATATTGCGCACACATTGCTATCAATATAATAACAATAGTGACCTTCTGAGGTGGGGCGCCGGCCCCCAACGGGGATAACCATTTGTAGGTCACCGTCCAATCAAAGTATTGCGTGGGATCCTCTGCTCGAATGTTCCAAGGCGCCAGTAGAAACGCAATTATAAGGATGGCCGGATATAACAAGTACACAGCGCCCATTGTGCTGCAGCAGTACTGAATCTCCGATTGAGTACTACTACTACTAAAAGTGTTAATGCAGCAGGGTCTTGGATTTGAGAATGCAGATAAGTATGATATGATAATAATCACTGCTTAGACCTTTTGCTTAAGTGTCATAACAGAATATAATTTAGCTCTGGCTAAATGATCTGGGGGATAAACTCCAAAGCCACTAGCTAGCTACTCATGCTTTGCAAAATCTCAAATCATATAGCATTAATATAGGGGCAAGAGCCAACCCGTAGGAGGTGAGGCCTAGAGATAGAGATGAGCCTGACTCTGGAAGTGCAAAAGCAGCGGGATAAAGCACATGGCACAGACTATGGAAATGTGCACGTCCTACCCTCTTGAGGTATCATGGGAAACGCTGATGAAAACCATGGGAAACTTTGGGGAGCCTTCCCAATGCAAGTTACGATTAACCGCGTGGCCAGCTATATATCCTTGCGGTTTGTTGGCCTTTTGTTGACCCGCATTCCGATTGGTGGGCGGCGGCCCTAAACTTTTGCCCACCCATCCCTCAACGGCCACATGAATGCCAAAGTCAAAACTACAGCAGCTCATATATATTATATATATATATTAGGCCTCCATGGGCTCCGGCCGCCCATAATCGACGACGAGCGCCAGCCTTACGTCTCAAACTACGTAAACATAGAATCCTCAAAAGTGCAACCAGCTTGCACTCACCACCCTCGCGCTCGTCGGTGTAAAGCAGCGAGTAACAGTCGCGTTTAGCTTTTGAAAGAGATATCATGGCTATGACAACCAGGAATTTAATCAATCATCATAGTCCACTAGCTTGATGTGCTGTAAATATTTTCCTTTGGTAACGAAATTGTGTTCTTTTCATGTCACGGGCTTGTACACCAAATGCATGGTTCTCCTATGGGTCACATAGGCCTCTTTCTTGTGGTCACATCTTGGTTCAAGTCTGTCGTCCGCGTCGATTGGTCTTTCTAGGTCAAAGAATTTAAAGATTGTGTTGGCAATAAGGTATAATTGAGTAATTATATAAAATTCTGTGCAATTGTGTGTGATGATATAGGTGTTCATGGGTTGTGGGAAGGTGAAAAGTGTTAAGTCTTTGCTCTCAGCCTTCCATGAGGCTTTCATGGCACCTTCACATGGGTACTCAGATGGCTTTGTATTTTTACACTCCAAGAGCTTGGAGTGCATTGATATCTTCATACATTTTAGCATTCCATGTAACTTTTAATGCACCAAATTTTGCCTTCACATGGCCACTTAGGGGATGAATGGAACATGGCTCATCTTTATTATCCTTGTCTTGTTCTTTTGATTCAATGGTGTATGCATGCTTCTCTAATTTGTGAACTAGTTTATGCTTGCTTGCATGGAGATTAGAAGAAGAGTGGGTTTCTCCATAGCCTTGCTTCTACTAATCTCCATGCTTGCATTGCATGGACATTGGAATCCCACATTTCTTTCAACCTCCTAATCTTTCATTACTTTCCCTTACAGGATGCTTTCATGTCCTAGCTAGACTCGCTGTTAGCTGCTCATAGATTATACGACAAGAGTTAGGCGAGTTTTAAATCCTATGCAAACCAAGTCTACTTTCTCTTCTACTTCACTTCTTTGGCCTTTCTAATGCAGGCTATGATAGTAGAAGTTGATGATTGGCTCTTAAGAGCTCATTAAATCATTCAAGCTCATAATCACACACACAATCTCATAAGGTAACAAGCTCATAATGATTCCATGGTTAGATCAGGGTTTGGGTAGGTTTATTTTTAACTATGGTTAAATTGTTTCTATATATATAAAGCCATCTCTCTACCTTTTTCATTTTTGAATCTAAAGTCTTGCTGCATGCATCTCTCTCTCTCTCTATTGACCAGCATCAGGAGCTAGGAGAGGTGACCAGCATCAGGAGCTAGGAGGTGAATTTCTCTCTCTATTAATTTTTGTTTTTGAACACTCACGTTGTAAATGAAATTCTCTCTCTCTCTCTCTCTCTCTCTCTCTCTCTCTCTACCTGTTAGGTATACATACACATACTAAAAGATACTCATGTACACATACACTCACATCTTACATGCATCACTATCCCTCCCTCCCTCCCTCCCTCTCTCTCTCTCTCTCTCTCTCTCTCTCTCTCTCTCTCCCCCACACACATGTATACACACACATACTAAAACACACTCATGTACACATTCACTCACGTCTTGCATGCGTCACTACTACCAGCTCTCTCTCTCTCTCTCTCTCTCTCTCTCTCTCTCTCTCTCTCTCTCTCTCCCCCATACACCTAGGTTTACACACACAAACTAAAACACACTCACTTAATACACTCTGAATACACACAAGTCACGTCTACACTAGACTTTAAACTCATTTACAACGTTGTATTTTGCAGAATGGCTTCATCAACCCGATCTCAAAATGCTTGTCAGGAACCTAATGTCATTAACATTTCTCAACTGGCATTGTTTGACGTTATAGGGCCAAGTGAGATTGTCTTAAATGTGGTCTAGGAAACAACTGTAGTAGGCTCCTCTACCCCACAGAGCTCTCAAAAAAGGGTTGTCAAGCAATCGGTGGAAGAGGAGGATGAGAACTTGCCCTCTCTACCTGGAAATTTTGGGAGGCTGGTGCAAACTGAGATGTTGCAGGACTGGTTGTCTTCACACTTTGTCAATGATATGAGACTTTCACCTGTACCATTGAATAGGATTTGTGTGAATCCAGCCATTCGAACTACAGACGAACACCTTTTGGAACTTGAAGAGAGCTTCAGTAGACACGATTATGTGCCATCGATGGGAGAGTTCATTGTCTCTAAGAGTTTTCCCGGGAAGCCCCCCCAAGAACATAACCCTAAGGACATGAGATGGAAAAATGGATTTTGGTGGCAACAATCGAACATGTTTGTAAGGTTCCCCCCTTCCAAAATAGGGGAAACACTTAAGATAGCCCACTAAGTCTTAACTTGAAGAAAATTTCCTATTTATCTCGACACCTGACCATGCAGAGATTCAAGGATACGATTCATAGGTAAGACCTAGTCCTATCCCACAGGGGGAGCATGATCTTCTAAAAATCAAATCGCCCATAGGGTAATTGATCATAATTTGGGCAACTACTAGTCTTGATTCCTACAGACAACGCTTTTTTCCTCATCCATGCAAGGCACAGCCGCTGGCCTAGTCTTCTAGAATAGAATTGCCCGAGAACCTATTTATCTAGTGTAGGGATTTCACTTAATCTGTTGGAAAGCCACCTAACTAATTGGGTCCACCCGTCCGTAGGATGGTGCCATCGGGGCATTCCATCCTCCTACTTTCCACCCTACTCACATGTCAATTTTGTTTTCTAATTAATTCTACTACACTGTTTGACATAAATAAACATGTTCCTTAATTAAGGCCCTTTTCACAAGGTTTGTTAAAACAGCCCTTTGCCATAGTATAATAATGCCAAAGATAAGATTTATAAAAAAAAGTTTATACATGAATCAATTCCATACAAGCCAAACCGGCTCTCTTATTCTTTTTCTTTATACTGCCGATGATCTAGAATTCGGCCTTCCAGCCTCTACATACTGGGCAAAACCCTACGGGACCATACACCTCATCGTCGGTCGGCTGGGGGGAGGACTCAAGCCGGCCTATTGCCCTCTCAGGCTCCGTTGTTCGATCCTCCCGCCCCTCAGAGGGATGTCTATGCACTAGGGTGGGCTTATTCACCGCACTAGCCTGGGCCCTCAAAACTAGACATCATCATAATCTCTCGCCTCAATCGACGGCGAATCTTATTCTCCCAATGGTATGAGGGATACCTTGGGCCATTCCCTTTGCTAACGACTCCGCCCGGCTATACAAGCATGGAACAAAGTTAGCGTCGAAGCTAAGAAAAACTTGCACTCTTTCTCTTAAAGATAACAATTTCAATATAATTCACTGAATACAACATCACTTCAAATGGTAGCTTCATACCAAAAAAAATAAAAGGAAAAAATACACATTTATTAACATTAATATTAAAGAAAAAAAATGTTTTGTTGAAGGGGAGAGGGGTGCTGCTATAAGTCTCTTCACACCGGGGTGGGGGGAGAAGAGCTAAGGACACTATCTTCTAACAAGGGGGCAGTTGAGGAAAGTTGCCTTATCTGAAAAGTGGTAGACGAGGGGGTGTTAAGAGGGGCGCTAGAAAGGGGCGGCTGCATTACAGCAAGTACACTACGCAGGGACAGAGGGCGGTACAGAGACGACGACACGACAGAGTATAGGCTATGCAGAAATGCGTGCTGCCCTTGGAGCAGGGGTTTATATAGCTGTGGGAGGGACGGGTGTGGGCGTTGCGCAAAGTACAGTCGAAAGGACGGTGTGCTAGCAAAGGATGTGGATCAGTGGGGCCTGCATGGCTCTGGGGGAAAGGTACGGTGGTGGTTAGCACGGAAAGGAGTGGTACGCATGTACCTTATATGGTCAAAGGTAGCATGGGTGTCCACGTAGTAGTGCTGCGTGTGGACCACATAGTGGGTGGCCGACCTTTGGTTCTTGTGTGGCCATTGTACGGGCATCCTGGTGAGTGTGTACGGTCCCTTTTTTGGGGTGGGGTCTCTAAATTTGGGGCGTCTGTCTCGATTTGCGTGCCACATCGCCTAAGGAGGGGGGCGATTTTTTTTTTTGTCCGGGATGTTCCCCTGATCGTTGGGGTGGTGCAGACCGTTCATCAATCGGATGCCCGGTCGTGCATTTATTAAGGTTTAAAGATCATTCGTTGTTTAACTAAAAATAACCAAAATTTACTTATAAGCTTGATCCGGTGTTCGTTTTGGATGCTGTAAAATCATATATTAGGATAAAATCGAGCGCAAATTCTAAATTTGGGCTCGAAATTTGAAGATTCTAAGTAGAAATGGATCATTTAATAGAATCATTGATTTTTATACCATAAAAACTCATAAATTCATCTATTACATGGACATTTCTTTATTAGTGAAGATGGGTATGTTACATCCTTCCCCCCTTAAAGAAATTGAGATGTCCTCATCTCGTCTCATGAATTGGGGATAATCCTTTAAGAGTGTAGCTTCATCTTCCCAAGTTGCATCCTCTTCAAGGGTAATCTTTCCACTGTACTAGATATTCTACAAGAGTTCTATTTCGGAGTTGCCTTTCCCTAGAATCTATGATCCTACTGGGCTATAATTCAAGGACTCCTTGAGCAGGGATTACAACTTGTTCATCATCAAGAATATGATCGAGACTAGGTACATAAGGTTTTAACAAACTTACATGAAATACATTGTGGACTTTGATATGGGCTGGGAGCTGGAGTTTATAGGCACTTTTACCTAGACACTTGATAACTGTATAGGGACCACAATACCTAGGGAGGCTGAGCTTCTTATATTTTCCAAGTGATAGTAGAGAACTTCGTTTTAGGTCACACTCGTAGAAGAACTTTGTCTCCTTCCTTGAAGATCCTTTCAGACCTCTTGGTGTCAGCATAATGCTTTTGCCGATCTTGAGCAGCTTTAATATCCTTTTGGATTGCCTTGTTTTTGTTCCTCCATCTCTTCGAGCATTTTCCTGGATGCCTCAACTCTTATGGTCGGATCAGAGAAAATTAGAGGAGATAAGCATTCTTGTCCATACAGTGCTTTGAATGGTGACATTCCTATGCTCTGATGATAAGATGTATTGTAGGCAAATTCTACCAGAGGAAGGTATTGAATCCATCTTCTTGGTTCCCATCCACAATATGCTCTGAGAATGTCTTCAATTACCTGATTGACTCTCTCAGTCTGACCATCGGTCTCTGGATGATAAGCTGTGCTAAAGCAAAGTTGAGTGCCCAGGGCTTGAAATAAGGACTACCAAAACTTTGAAGTGAAGTCAACATCCCATTCACTTACTATCCTTTTTGGGAGACCATGAAGTTTGAAGACTTCATTGATGAATATTTGAGCAACATCAGAAGCTTTGAAGGTCTTCTTTGCTGGTATAAGGTGAGCTACTTTGGTAAGTAAGTCCACTACTACCAGAATGGAGTCATATCCTCCTTGTACAGTGGTGGGGAGACTTGTGACAAAATCCATACTAATGCACTCCCACTTCATTTGGGGAATATCCAAGGGTTGGAGTTTCCCAGGCATCTCGACCCTTTCAGCTTTGATCCTTTGGCATGAGAGACATTGCTTTAAGTACCGAAGGACATCATTTTTTAGGCCTGCCCAATGAAAGCTCCTTCTTACGGCATTTACTATTTTTGCATAGCCTGGGTGTCCTGCGCCAGCAGGACTATCATGAGCTTCATGGAGGATTAGTTTCTTTAAAGGAGGATCCTTAGGGATACATAACCTGTGATTAAAGTAGAGGCGTCCTTTATGAGTGGAGTAACCCTTGATTAGATTCTTCTCTTTCTCTGAATTTTTCCCTTCTTCTACTAACTTCACCATCCTATGATAATCTGGATCATGAGATGAGACTTCTTCCACCACCTTGACCAGTATGGGATTATTTGGCATTGAAATTGCACTTAAGAAAGATTTGTGGCTAAGTGCATCTGCTACCACATTATCTTTCCCAGGGCAGAATTTGATGTCGAAGTCATATTCTTGTAGAATTTCAATCCATCTCCTTTGTCGGCTGGGTGAAGATCCACTTCAGACTTTTGTGGTCAATTACAAGCTGGAATTTGTCCCCCCCCGAGAGATAATGTCTCCATAATTTGAGGCAATGAACAACCGCTAAGAGCTCCAAATCGTGGGTGGCATAATTTACTTCATATTGCTTCAGCTTGAGGGAAGTATAAGTGGCTGGTCTTCCTTCTTGGCCTAAGACACCACCAAGTGCTAGACTACTGGCATCAGTAAACCACTTCAAATTCCTTGGTGAAATCAAGAAGTTTCAGGACTGGGGCAGAAGTAATAATGACCTTGAGGAGCTGATCAAAACTATTTTGATGGATTGGTAGCCACACTATTTTGCAATCCTTCTTAGGAAGATCCGTCAAAGGTACAGCTACCAAGGCATAATCTTTGATAAAAATCCTATACCATCCCGTGATTCCCAAAAACCCACGAACTTCACGAACTGATTTAGGGGGTGGCCACTCCAGAATATCTTTGACCTTGGCGGGGTCTACTACTACTGAGATGCCATCTTTGGAGAGATGATAAACCGAAGATACTCAATTTGATGAGTAAAGAAAGTACATTTGCTCTTCTTGGCATAGAGTTTGTGTCTGCACAGCAATTGCAGAACTCTACGCACATGCTCCTCATGCCGGAGAGTTCTGTCCTTCTTTTTTTGGAAAAGAAAACGTGTCCCCAAGGAGAGCTACTGGGGTGTACGAATCCTTGCTCAATGAGTTGGGAAAGTTGCTCTTTAAGTTCAATGGCTTCAGGAAGGGACATTTTATAGGGCGTTTTTGAGACGGGTTCTATCTCCTTACTAGATTCAATGGCTTTTTTGAGCTTGACTAAGAAAACTTGTTGACCCTTATGTGCTCCCTTGAGAAGATGTTTTGCCTTGACTATCCTAGATTTAGGTTTTCTTGTTTTCCCTTGAACGGATATTACTTGGCCATGCTCATTTTCAAAAGTGATACTCCCCTGGTTACAGTGAATGCTAGCTTTGTTTGCAATTAACCAGTCGATCCCAAGGATTCCATCATAAATTCCTAATGGCAAGACTCTAAAGTGGCCATGAGTTTGCTCATCATTATCCAGCTCAAAATCAAGGTTTCCTACAGAGTGACAAGATACTACTTCTTTCCCACTAATCATTCTTCTAGCTATTTTTTGACCCAAGTTTAATTATTGCAAACACCTAGGAGAAAGAAATGAATGGGTACTGCTACAATCAATCAAAAGCTGGAATGGCTTACCGTGATGAGTGGTTGGGGTTTGGATTACATCAAATTGTTTATTCAGACCTTGGTGTTCTACTGCCACATGGACGGTGGCACGCTCTTCTTCAGCCATCTCCAAGGTCGGTTCTTCACTTATAATACAGGCGGTTCTATAGCAACTGCTCCTCCGCGGCCACTGCCACGTCCCATCACCTCTTGCACCTTGGTGGACAGGGGTTCCACGGCCTTGATTTCCTCTGCCACCTTGGGGAAATGATGTTGCCATCTTGGGACAGTTGGCCCTAAAGTGTTCCGACTCATTGCATTCAAAACACAGAGGGCCTTCTCTGGAAGAAGCAGCATACGAGCGGGGGACAAAAGAGTTGCTTTGTCGCCCTCTGTTGTAGTAGGGAAAATTCTGTTGGGGTTTCTTGTAGGGTTGATCTTTAGGATTTGCCTCAAGGTAAGCTTTGTCAGTCCTCATTTCTTTCACAAGGGGCTTTGCTGGTATGAGGGCATCCTGGAATGTGCTTGGCCTCATTGTTTCAAGGTGGAAATCTAAGGGTTCATTTAACCCTTGGCAAAAACAAGCCACTTGCTAGGAAGTAGTCATAGATGGGGCATACTTCCGAAGAGTGATAAATTTGTAATAGTAGTCCTCAAGAGTTAAGATGTACTGCCTAAGACTAAAAAACTCATTCTACGGTGACTCCCTTGTCACGGCACCACTGTTTCGACTAGAGTTTAGCATCTCCAATGAGGCAAAACCGTGCAAGCATAGACTGATTTGCTACTCCGGTACCGACAGTAGAGAAATAATCGTCCATCACTTCAATCCAGACTTCAGCATCCTTCTCCATCTTTGAACCTTCTTCTTTAAAGGAGGGAGGTTGCATTTGCTTGAGAGCAAGAGCTTCTTCTCCTGGATATCAATGTAAAGCGCATTGGGAAGTGGAGGCTGATCATCCTGGCCATCATTGTAAAAACAATTTTAAGATTACAAGATTCATACTTGCACAACGCTTACTTTGGAGAGTAAAACATTGAAATCATTTTATTTCCAAATATTTACAAGGACGAGTTTTATTACAAAGATCTAAGACTAATATAATTAGTCTTATTTTTGCCAGGATAGAGCGGTCCGCTGTAGTTTCTAAGACTCAAAAAATTGATGTGGTAAGGGTGGTAGACTCTGGATTGGGGTAGGTCCCAACACAGCTACTCTATCTCAGCAGGTAAGATCTGCATCACTTGGTCATACACCTAGCGATCCTGAGGTATGTGAATCCCATCTATAGTCACAGAGGTGTCGGCCCTGGGAGTACCGGACGAACCAAAATAAACGGATCATCTTCAACTTTTCAATCCAACGAATCCGCTGTAGGTCTGTGGTAAGGTTCCCAATTCGATCCGCTCGGATGAAGAAATATCTCGGCCCGCGACTCCAGAAATCTCTACCCCATCCTCTTTCGATATGAGAGAAATGGGGGAGGTACATCTTCTCTAGTATCTACACCATGGTGTCACGGAACTCAAAATTTGAGGAGTGATTAGTAGTCTCGAAGATGCATTAGAAAACTAGAAACTTCGAGTAGGCATCTACCTCTTCCTATAATCATTCAAACATCAATTCAACTTATTTTTAGTAAGATGTTTTTATTAATTAGCATTATGTTAGGTAAAACATACATTGCAAAATAGTTCTTAAATGGCAAGTCCTAGGAGCTAAGATCGGCGCTCTGATACCAATTGTAAGGTTCCCCCCTTCCAAAATAGGGGAAACACTTAAGATAGTCCACTAAGTCTTAACTTGGAGAAAATTTCCTATTCATCGACACCTTGACCATGTAGAGATTCAAGGATATGATTCATAGAGGTAAAACCTAGTCCTATCCCACAGGGGGAGCGTGATCTTCTAAAAATCAAATCACCCATAGTGTAATTGATCATAATTTGGGTAACTACTAGTCTTGATTCCTAGAGACAATGTTTTTTTCCTCATCCATGCAAGGCACATCTGCTGGCCTAGTCTTCTAGAATAGAATTACCCGAGAACCTATTTATGTAGTGTAGGGCTTTCACTTAATCTGTCGGAAAGCTACCCGACTAATCGAGTCCACCTGTCTGTAGGATGGTGCCATCGGAGCATTCCATCCTCCCACTTTCCACCCTACTCACACATCAATTTTGTTTTCTAATTACACTGTTTGACATAAATAAACATGTTCCTTAATTAAGGTCCTTTTCACAAGGTTTGTTAAAACAGCCCTTTGCCATAGTACAATAATGCCAAAGATAAGATTTATAAAAAAAGTTTATACATGAATCAATTCCATACAAGCCAAACCAGCTCTCTTATTCTTTTCCTTTATACTGCCGATGAATTAGAATTCAGCCTTCCAACCTCCTCTACATACTGGGCAAAACCCTACGGGACCATACACCTCATTGTCGGCTGCTGGCGTGGACTCAAGCCGGCCTATCGCCCTCTCAACCTCCGTCGCTCGATCCTTCCGCCCCTCAGAGGGATGTCTATGCACTAGGGTGGGCTTATTCACTGCCCTCAGCATCATAATCTCTCGCCTCAATTGGCGAACCTTATTCTCCCAATGGTATGAGGGATACCTTGGGCCATTCCCGGGCTTTGCTAACAACGCCGCCCGGCTACACAAAAACGGAATGGAGTTAGCATCGAAGCCAAGAAAAACTTACACTCTTTCTCTTAAAGATAACAATTTCAATACAATTCATTGAATACAGCATCACTTCAAATCGTAGCTTCATACAAAAAAATAAAAATAAAAGGAAAAGATACACATTTATTAACATTAATATTAAAGAAAAAACGTTTTGCTGAAGGGGAGAGGAGTGCTGCTGTAAGTCTCTTCACACGGGGGGAGAGAGAAGAGCTAAGGACACTGTCTTCTAACAAGGGGGGAGTTGAGGAAAGTTGCCTTATTTGAAAAGTGGCAAACGAGGGAGGGTGTTGAGAGTGGCGCCAGCAAGGGATGGCTACACTGTAGCAAGTACACTACGCAGGGACAGAGGGCGGTACAGATGGCGACACGACAGAGTATAGGCTACGCAGAAATGCATGCTGCCCATGGAGCACCCCAAGGGTTTATATAGCTGTGGGGTATGGGTGTGGGCGTTACGCAAAGTACGATCGAAAGGACAGTGTGCCGGCAACGGATGTGGACCAGTGAGCTGCATGGCTCTGGGAAAAAGGTACAGTGGTGGTTAACAAGGAAAGGAGTGGTACGCACTGGTCAGAGGCAGCATGGGTGTCCACGTAGTGGTGCATGTGGACCACAGAGTGGGTGGCCGACCTTTGGTTCTTGTGTGGCCATTGTACGGGAATCCTGGTGAGTGTGTATGGTCCCTTTTTTGGGGCAGGATCTCCAAATTTGGGGCCCTGGATACCTCGATTTGTGTGCTGGATGGCTTGGGGGGTGATTTTTTTTTTGTTCGAGATGTTCCCCTGGTCGTTGGGGTGCAGACCGTTCGACAATCGGACGCCCGATCGTGCATTTATTAAGGTTTAAAGGTCGTCATTTTTAATAAAAAATAACCAAAATTTACGTATAAGCTTGATCCGGTGTTCGTTTTGGATGTTGTAAAATCCTATATAAGGGTACAATCGTGCACAAATTCCAAATAAATTTGAAGATTCTAAGTAAAAATGGCTCATTTGATAAAATCATTGATTTTTATACCATAAAAACTCATAAATTCATCTATTATATGGACATTTCTTTATTAGTGAAGATGGGTGTGTTACAATGTTTGATGAAAAACTCAAAGAACCATAGAAGTGGGCTCACCTTGCCAAGAAAAATTTAGTTTTTTTGGACGAAAACCATAGACTTGTGTCATGGCTTCAATGCATGCAAACATGTAAGATAAATTCAAACTTATTAAATTCTTTGAAATGTTCTCTAATTTTCTTGGAAGCTCCAATATAATTTTCTTCATTTTTCTTGAATACATAGAATGGTTACATTCGAAGGATATGTATCCTCAAGTTCGGTGTCGCATCATCATTTCCCTTTGAAAGGAAGAAAAGGCAGAGTTATTAATGAACCTTACAAACCTTAACAGTTATTTAAATATTTTGCAAGTGTTTAAAGAGGTTCAATGTCTTGTATGTTTGTATTCTCTCTGAAGATGTTAATTGTTGGTTTTTCATTAGGGTCACTCGTGTGCATGTTCCACATACACCAGGCCACATGACATTTTTCTTATGCAATGTTTCGGTCTTGCAAATCCAAATATATGTTATAGAAGCTAGCAGAGGATGAACGAAAGTGGGCGAGGCAAAGGTGTAACTAATCTTGGCACTAAAAAAAGGGTGGCAAGTCAAATGTGGAGAGAATTGGTCCCCAAAAAAGGAAGAAAGTCACAAAGAAAAGAAAGGTTGTAAGCGAAGATGAGGAGGATGATGATGATTCAAAGGAGAACGATCACACGGAAGATGAGGAGGTGGAGGAGGATGAAGAGAATGACAGAAGTTTAGATAGTACTCCAAGTAGTAATGTCACTGACCTTCTTTTATAGATTTTCTAATCGTTTCCTTTAAAGCATGTGTTTAATTATGTAACCATGTTTTGCTTGTTTGTATACAAGTGTTTCGAAATATATCACGAAAGCACGGCTATTTTGGGAACCATCATTGATATAGCCGACAATATAATTGAGAGAAACATCTCACAGTAAGTGTATAAAAATCCCATTTGTATTTTGAACATAACTATTTTTAGTTCCAACAGGTTTCTAATATTAACTTTGCTCCCAGGCATTGGAGTGTTGAGATGTCAAGCTCAACATGAGCTGGCACTCATGACGTGCCACACCTGGGTCACCATTCTAACCTTTACACCACTGATACGTTTTGTAGCTAATATGATGGATCTTCACCCAAATAGTTGAACTATACCTACCTAGACCAATCGAGTTATAATGACATACTTATCTTGCCAGCTCACCTATTTAGCGTGTTCATATTATGGACCACTTATACATAGTACTCTAGTACTTATGTTGGTTTTCGCTTATCTTTTGAAGACCTCTTTTGAGAGCAACGATACAAGAAGATTTTAGCTTCCATCTCTGTGTGTGTCTTATCCATTGTTGTGTGAGTGTGTGTGTGCTTGCAAGAGCTTAAGGTCTATCTCCTTCCCCAATCTTTTCACATGGTGGGGGAGAATATTTCTCCAATTAATTCAGTGAGAGTATAGGATAAAGAGGCAATTCACATGTAGGTACACCCGGGTTATAGAAAAGAGAGTATAGGATAAAGAGGCAATTAACATGTAGGTATACCCTATAGTAAAATGGGGTTATAGAAAAGAAGAACATGCACATTGTAGAAGTTACATGTGCACCCATGTGTTGATGAATGAGAAAGGAATGCCTCATTACTTTTGGGCTAAAGAAGTAACAACTACTATAGTTTATATTATAAACAAGACCCCCACCCACTGCACCAATCCATTACATGATGTCTGAAAACTAGATTTGGCACACTTGAAAGTGTTTGCCTACATTGTCTATGTATACGTGCCAAATTAAGTGAGAAGAAAACTAGATTCTAAAGCAAAAAAATATATCTTCATTAGATACTCCCTTGAGTTAAAAGGTTATAGATGCCATAACCCCGCTACTCATGAGATGCAAACTAGATCCCAAAGCAAAAAAATGTATCTTCATTGGATGCTCCCTTGAGTTAAAAGGTTATAGATGCTATAACTCCACTACTCATGGATGCAAGTGAGCAAGGATATTTTTTATGAGATGAGTAGCTGGTATACTCCAATGAAGGATTCCATAGAGGTTGATGTAAACAATAATGTAGTTATAGAGCGAATGGAGAACAACAATCACATGTGCTTAGTGGACCTACATAGTCCTCTAACAATGGGTCTATTAGTCTCAAGAGGATTGAGGTAGAATACTGAGAATTTGAACACATCATTTGGTGGCACTATAAGTGCCACAAATTCAACAAATTTACATGTATCACGTAAGGGATAAGAGAAGGTGGATCAACCTTTTATAATCCCTGATGTTTTAGCTAGTCATTCATTTGTTGATAAGGATAGTGGCTTAAGACAAAGCCTTGATGATAAGTTTGGGATCCAAGTGTACAAAGATAAGTTGCTATACCAAGTATGCAAAGAACTAAAGCAGTGTACAAGTGTTGAGAATAGCTAGCAATGTACAAGTTCTCCTTGATGTGATGAGTTACTATACGAAGTGCACAAAGAGCTAAAGCAGTGTTGAGAACACCTGGCAGAGTGATCCTTGTGTGTGCAGGTCTATGAGGATTAGATATCCAGTGGAAAGGTTGAGATATGATGGGTATATAACCTATCATTATGCTTACATGGTTAAAGTAATATATGAGTTGAAGTCCACTTGTTTTGACTTGGAAATTAAAAAAAGGAAGATGCCATGGATGAAGAGATGGCCGCATTGGATGCAAATGCAACATAGGAGTTAGTGCCTTTACCAAGAAAAAGAAGGTAATTGAATGTAAGTGGGTGTATAAGCATAACTTGAATGGATTAGAAGCAGGTATAAGCCAAGGGTTATACGCATACTTATGGCATTGACTATGAGGAGATTCCTTGGGTGTAAGAATGGCAATTATGAGAGCTATCATTGATATGGCTAGAGTAGTAAATGGTTAGTCTTTACATTGGATGGATGTAAAGAATGCCTTCTTGCATGGTGATTTGTAAGAAGTATACATGATGTAGCCCCATCGAGTTATGAGAGTGACGTACACCCAAAATTTCTGTGCAAGTTATGCCAATCCTTGTATGGCTTGAAATAGGCACCTAAAGCATGGTCAAGTAAGATCAGGGAGTATCTTGTTACCATTGGATTTTAGATATCCAAAGCATATTTTTCACTTTATGTGAAAAAGACAAATAGAGGGATCATAATGTTAGTAATTTATGTGGATGACTTGATTATCACTGGTGAAATCAAGTGATGCTTCCTTGATTATCATAGGTGATAGTGATATTAACATATATTATATTTGGATAATTTGAAGCAGAAGTTTGAGATAAAGGATTTGGGTGAGGTATGATATTTCTTTGGTTGTATAGAGGTGGTGAGATCACCTCATGTCATTTTGTTGTTACAGAGGAAGATATGGCTTGGACATATTGTTCAAGTATGATATAATAGGTTGTAAGCCTATCTCAATACCATTGGAGCAGAACATGAAGCTTTCGATAGATACATCTGAGCTTTTAGAGGACCCCACTATGTAGAGGCACAATAGTGGGTAGCTTGATCTATCCTACTATGGCAACTTATGAGCCCAATTACTTTCATTTTTCTCCTTTGGAAAGATACACCCACCTTTCAAGATTTTCTAAAGATACTATTTACAAAAGTGGGTAGCTTGATCTATGCTACTATGCAGCTTATAAGCCCACTTACTTTCATTTTTCTCCTTTATAAAGATACACCTTCCTTTCAAGATTTTCTTTTTGGGAAGTGGAAAAGTTCAAAATATTATGAAGGTCTATTTGGTAACAATAACAACAACAACAACAACAACAACAACAACAACAAAACCATTTTGAGAAAATGATAAGGCAAGATGGTGTGTTTACAAAGGAACACAAGACATAGTTGCCATTATGTTGTGCAAACAAGATGAGAATGACTAATATTCCCCAAAGCACTCAAGGACATTTGTGCTAGTAGTCGAGAAGCTCTAGTAATTTACCTTATGAGTTTCATACTCGTTTTATCAATGTGAAAATCTACTCTTATAGCTGGTCATTAGTGACAAGAGGAGGAAGTAAATGAGTTAGAATGTGATCTTGTCACCTTTACAATTGCTTCTTGCAATGCTTTACCACATTCCAATAATAGCATTTTGATTTAAAAAACAAACATTATAAAGAAGTCAGAATATGATCTTGTCACATTTACAATTGCTACTCTCATAGCTGGTTTATTTTAGTGACAAAAGGAGGAAGTAAATGAGTTAGAATGTGATCTTGTCACCTTTACAAATGCTTTTATCACATTCAAGTAATAACATTTTGATTTAAAAAACAAACATTAGAAAGAAGTCAGAATATGATCTTGTCACATTTACAATTGCTACTCTCATAGCTAGTTTATAAGTAACAAGAGGAGGAAGTAAAGGATTAAGGTAGCTTGGCTTCATAAGCTACTTGGTGATATGGGTGAGCCCGATAGGGCTCACCCGATAGGGCTCTTATTATTTATTATGATAATATGAGTAGCATGCAATTGGCTAATAACCCAGTCTATCATGCTAGGACAAAGCACATTGAGGTGCATTATCACTTTGTGAAAGAGAAGGTTCTAGCAGGTGATATGGATTTGGTATATATTAGCATAGAGGATCAAGTGGCTAACATCTTCATGGAGACATTGGGTGTAGAGAAGCTTTGCAAGTTTAGAAGCTTATTTGGAGTGCAGTGTGTAGAACTGAGCTCGAGGGGGTGTGTAGATATTGGTGACACACCAGGATAATAGCTCTACACTTATGCCACTAGCATGGTTGGCAAGATTAAGTTTGATATGTTGTCAATGGGATGATAGGTTCTGTGATAGCCACATTTGGATTACTAGAGTATGGCATAGTTATAGTGCCTGCTCATATAGTCGGCTTCACACTATGGACCAACTTCTATATGTTATAGTAGAAGAGTGTTCTCCCTTATAGTATGTACTCTTATCTTTTTATGCTAGTGGTTGTACAAAAAGAGAAGAAGATAGAAGAAAATTTAGCCATCCATCTTTCTCGTGTGTCTTTCTCTCTCTTATGTGTGTGTGTGTTTGATTGTAAGGGACTTACACTCTCTCTTTTCCCTGTATTCTCTTTATGCCACGAGGATGTAGTCCCCATTAGAAAGGGGGATATATTAACAACTTTGCAAGTTAACATGGTCTAATCCACCCAACCTACTGTAAAGTGATTTTTCATCTTACCCACTTTAACCAACAACTATCATTTGTAAGGTGGCATTGAAATTTATAAAGAAGCCTGACCATGATGTTGACTATGAGCTAAAACTTGATCTAGCAATGTATACTATGGCCCACTCACCAAAGCCACCCTAAGGGCTATTCATGACAAGAAGCAACAAAAAAACAACCATGAGGATATGAAACAAGCCGCCCAAGAAGAGGCTAAAGCAAGGCAAGCCAAGCTTTGGTAGAAACAAATCATGGTCAACATGGCCCAAGTGGTCAACCTCGAAGAGGAAGAATGGGAGAGGTGAAGCCTGCTCGGTTGTGGTGGTTAGGAATGACCACCCCGAAGAGATTCACCCAAAAATTGGCTCTTGTAGATACAAGAGCTAATTACAATTTGATGTCTCATGAAACATGGGGTTCTCTCGGGAAACCTTCACTAAAAGATACCCCTGCCGCCACAGTCACAACAGTGACATCTCAGGAGGTTCATTGATTAGGCTCAATCACACTTTTGTTCCACATTGGAAATAATCCCTTGGAAGAGAAGTTCTATGTGATGCCTGTAGGAACAATGCATGAAGAAATACTCCTTGGAAGGGGTTGGATGGGACACAATAGGGGCAACATCGATTGGGATGCAAGGATGACTACCTTACAACAACTGGCCTCCGGCCAAGTTATTGTCCTTATGATGGATGAAGAGCCCGTACCCGCTGCTCCCCCATGCCAAGAAGCCACCCCTCCACTCCCCATTATCCTTCCTTCTTCAAATTCCCACAAATCCATCCCACTCAAAAACATCATTGCCTCTCACACCCTCCTCACCACCACACTCAGCAGTAGCCCACTCTCACATCTCAACAATCACACAAGTTGCTGACCCACCATAGAAAACTAACCATAATAATACTTATAACCACACTAACAAATGCACACAGGGCATGCCTTCTCCCCATTGGGTGCCTAAGAAGCTCCTAACTTCACAGGGCTATTATGAGGGCACATCTATATACTGAATCCCCCACCAATCACTCCCTTAGCCATGCCCAAAACCAACCTCCAAGTGGATCCCTAAACCTCTAGTACAAGCCCAACATTTCTATGAGGGCAATCGTCACATTTGGATCCCCAAGTCAACCCAACCCCAATTCCCACACCTCGTCTCACTTAGCAATCACGGGCCTTCTTTCAATGGAAACCCAAGGTGGCCTCTGACGCCACAACCACTTGTTATTCTAAGGCTTCCTCGGAGTACTCCAATGCAACCATCAACCTCTTTAGTTTTAGGTACTCCCTTGTCATCAGCCTCTACATCCCCCCAGGAATCAGACATCCCAACCTCGCCATCACCTAATTGGAACCAACTCCTCACTTTGCCGAATTGGGCACATAGTCAGTACAAAACCCATAATGAGATGCTGGCATCATAGCCCAAGGGTAAAAAACTTGACTTAAGGTGCCCCACAAAAAAAAAAGAAGTGCCACGGCCATACCATTCGCATCCCTAATTTGCCCCACGGCCGCACCATTCAGAACTAAAAATTTGCCATGGTGGTCGTTCCGAATATGCCACAGCCGCACCAACATTCACTTAAACTGCCACGGACGTTCTGACTTTTTTTCAACTTGCCAAATGACCATACCAACCCACAAATGATGTGCCACAGTCGTTCCATCATCAAACCCAACTGCCACGACCATTCAGAAAGTTTGACGGTCACACCAAATTTTGCTGAAATTGCAACAGCCGTACCATTCCCCCAAATGAAGTGCCACGCCTGTTCCATCCTCAGCAAAACTTGGTATGCCCATTCCAACAACTGCCATGCTCGTACCAAATCCAAATCCAGTTTCCATGCCCATTTGCTTATGACACGCCCATTCGCTCTGCTAAAGATGCCACACCCGTTCGCTGGGGATGCCACGCTTGTACCATTCAGGTTGCCACGGTCGTGTCCTTCTAGAAAAGTATATATATGGGCCTCACCCCCTCATTTCCTCATTTTCATCTCTCAATGTAACCAAACTTTTGCCAATTTTTCTCTCAAGCCTTCCTGTGCTCACACCCATGGCCGACACCTTGGACTCCTCCATGGAGGTCCTCCACCACCCTACTCTCATAAAGAAGCGCTCGACGGGGGGACCCTTTGAGGAATATGCCGCCGCCACCCCACACAGTTATCACATCTTGGAGACCCACTCGTGAAGCAAGTTAGCGGCTATATTGTACACTCATTGACGAAGAACAAACATAAAGTAGAGCACAAGCTCCTCTACTTTACTGGGGCATGTTACAGGGCAGCTGTTGCAGCCAACCCCGTAGTGGTAACACGTGTGGAGCAATTGGGGCTAGGAGATCTGCCCAACAATGGAGCCGTGGGGACCATACCTATACAATCGCCTCTATTTCACATAAACTTATGATGCCAACCTGCACACAGGTGAAGTGCTTGACAATGAGGGGCAGCAATAGAGAGTGTAATTAAGTGTGGATTTGATCAGAGACACCCTCCAGCTCCCCCACACATGGACTAGCCTTACATACGGCTAACAAATGCCCCCAAGTTGAACAAGGGCACTTACGGGGGTGCAACCAACAAAGACAGGGTCGAATGGGCCAACATCACACAGGAAGATCTAGTCATGCCAGCAAGGGCCCTACAGTTTCTTTTGACAAAACAAGATGGATAGACCGCTTCAGCCGACCGCTCGGCTGGCATGTCCACTTTGGCCAGGGTACACCAAAAGGACATCCATTAAATTGGGCTGAATATCTGCACAAAGCGCTCCATGCTGTTTTCTCCAATCCTCAAGGGAAGCTTGCAGCAGATGTAATACCCATCTCCATGCCTCCCCCACCATCTCCCCAACCACCACCCGTAAAGTGCCATCAACCAGAACCTAAGGGCAAGGAGCCAGTCCCCCCCCCCACCCAGTCAAGGCCTTACACAAGAGGCCGAAATCTGAGGATGCCAAACGAAATAGTACAGAGAGGAGGAGAGACAGAAGCAAGACTTCTTCAATCAAAATCTTTATGAAACCTTGCCCCCAGACAGCTTATAGATGAGCCCCTCTCTTTCCAAACCTATAATTATATCCTCACAAAGATCCCCCTCTTCAGCATTGCCCTCATTCCCCATTTTTTCTTCCAAGGTCTCATCTCTTTTGCCCACCCCCAATTTTCTATGAGCTCCCTCTCACCCACTCTCTAATCCACCCTCATCAGCTGGTCTCACCTCCTCCGATTTGGCCAACCAGGTGATGTCATTGACCTCTCAGTCCCTGAAGGCTTGTGTCCATACCCCTACTCCTCCCAAAGGATAGCTGACGCTCTGCAACATCTCCACAGTAGGGGTTGCTGGCACATGGTCATGAAGCAGACTGCTCCCTTTTCCCAGACGAACTTCCCCCGTACTCCGTAGTTGGGCTTCTTATCCTTTACCAGAGGTGCCATGTACAGATGGAAGTAATGGAAGCCACAGGAATCAGCTAGTTCATCAATGACTCGCACGTGGCCTTCCCAATGGATTTCACACCTAAAGAACCTGCGGAGGGAAGAGCATTTTTTTAGGTCGCATGGCCCAGAAGATTCTGAAGACGAAGCTTACGGCAGAGATGATGGCCATGATGGAGGTGACGATAACCAAGGCCCTCAACCACCTCCACCCCCACCACCCTCATCTCCCCCACATCAACCTCCACCCCCACCCCCTTTCATCCTACCACCTCCACCCAACCACCACCCCCACCCCCATCTGGTACCTTAAAACTACCCCTATTCCCTCCCCAATCATCTTGCCCCATTCATTTTCCTACCCCACCTCGCTCACCAACCCCACCCTCACCTCCCTCTTTGTCCTTGAATTTGGGAATGCACACAACATTATGAGATATCCCTTCAACCCCTCAGCAAAGCCCCCACCACTCCTTGATGCCAACCTTGCTCACAACAGCCTCTTCATCGCCTACCCTTCCACCCTTGTCACCAAATAATTACCCCTTCCACCAAACCCTAGAAGAAGGTGAAATTCCACCGTCGCCACCGCTCGAGCATGAGGAAGTCAACCCTCTGCTCAATCCACGCAACTGGGAGGACCCTCTCGATAGAATGGAAGGGGCCAGTTTAGAGTTAGGGGGAGTCAAAGAGGTTGTGGTAATTGGCAAAGGTAACATAATGATACACGAGGTTGTTTTTATTGTGGTAAGCCTGGACATGTGCAGGCAGATTGCTATAAGAAACAGAGTGACACGCGAAATGGAAAAAAATAGCAAAATAACTATGCATCCTCTAGCAAAAATAATGAGATAATGAGAGGTTGTTTGTTATGCAACATGTAGTTAATGTTGTGTCTGGAAATGATGTAGCAGCATGTAAGGATGATGTATGGTATGTTGATTCAGGTGCTTTGAACCACATGACAAGTCATGGTGAGAGGTTGAAGAAAATGAAGAGTCTTGAAAGACCAGGTTTTGTTGAAATAGGGGAAACAGGGGATGACACTGCTCATCCGATTGCCCATGTTGGAGATGTACCATTGTCTATGCAGGGTGGTAAGCTGAAGTACCTTGCAGATGTACTTGATGTTCGGAACATTACAAAGAATCTGGTTTCTATTTGGTAAAATAATTGAGCAGGGTTTGTAGGTCCGGTTTAACCATGATGGCTATTATGTAGAAGACTTTAAAGATAAGTGCAGGTTGGTTGCAAAAGGCAACAAAGTGGACAGAATATTTACATTGAATGTAAATATGCCTAAAGTGAGTACTGCAATGTTTATAAATGGTTCAGGAGTTGTTGCAAATACAGACATTTGGCATAAGAGAATTGGGCATGTAAATGTGCAAAGAAAGAAGTCTATGTGCAGACTAAAGAAATTGTGTGACAGGGCTGCCTAATTGTAAGATTGAAGGTATGCAGAAAGTATGTGAAGCATGTCGATTTGGAAAGCAAAAAAAGCATGTATTTTCATATGACAGAAATGTGAGTAGGAATGTACTAGATGTTATGCATTCAGACGTATGGAATCCTGCAACGTCTATGTCTATGGGGCCTGCAGGTACTACTACGTAACATTCATTGATGACCACACGAGGAAAGTGTGGGTGTATTTCATGAAGGAAAAGAGTGAAGTGTTCACTCATTTTTGGAAATTCAGAGTGATGGTGGTTGAACAACAAATAGGAAAGCATGTGAAGTGCCTAAGGTCAGTGCCTAAGGTCAGATGGAGGGGGAGAATACTTCTCTAATGAGTTCTCTAAATTCTTGTAAAAGAATGACATTCAGAGACAATTTACATGTAGCTACACTCCACAGCAAAATGGAGTTGCTGAGCGAGATAGCACAAGCATTGATGGCAAAGGAGAATATGCCACATAGATATTGGGATGAGGCTGTGTCTACATCAGTTTATAACATGAACAGGACTCTTGTTTGCAACCATACATGATGTAACGCCAGAGGAGAAGTTTACTAGCAAGAAACCTGATTCGTGTCACTTAATTTTTTTTTGGATGTTGTGCGCTTTTGCCGCACAGGTCGTAGTTGGGGACTTGCCGAACACCGTATGCAAGCCACGAATGGCTACAAGCATACAACCAGGAAAGCAAGCTCAAACAGAATGCAAAAGGTGTGTCACTCACCGCTAGAACCGCCGCCGTGAAGGATTCCCGGCGTCGCAATGAAGGAGGAGACGCCGTCGCCACTCTACCGCCTCTCCGCCACCGTGTCGCTACACAGTGCTCGATTGCTCTCTCTCTCTCTCTCTCACACACACACACAGGAGAAGGAAACCAAGGAGAAAAGGCAAGAGCACTCTTGTATTCAACACATGAGAATGAGGGTTTTAGGGTTATATTTGACTCTTATAGGTGACTTGGCCGTTCACACATGGGCACCCATACATGGCCGGCCGATCCTAACCCTTATCCTATTGATATTCAAGGTGCGCCTCTCATCGGCGATCACCCAATCCCTTTATCCTTTGCATATGGTGCCGACAAGCCCGGCCCATGACTCAGAATAGTTAAACTAATTACATGACGTAAAACATAGTACGTCTCATTGTCCGTCATAGGCTAACATGCCCCCCTTCCTGATGTAGATTCCGTCCTCGGAAGCTATGGTATGGTAAGCTCGATAGGGTTGTTGTGGTAGACCGTCTGCAAAATAGGGAAGTAGAGTGAAAGTATGCTGGAATTCAAAAGATATAAAGTGTATAAATTCAAGCATGTTAGACCACAATGGATGTTGCTATGAGACTTAGTTTAAGGGGTCACATGAATGAGCTAGTGTAGCAAATTAACAGGAGTTTAAAATTATTGAAAGTAAATCAAGAGTTAGCAAGGTGTCAAAGGTTAATCAAGGTTTATAACTAGCCTAAGTCAAGGAAAATAACCAAGCTTAATAAATAAACAGATGACCACACTGTGTCTACTCTAAGAACAAGTTAATACCACGAGCCTAGGGACACAAGAAACATTAGAGTTACAGGAGCCTTTTGCCTTTATTTTTTTTAATGCACGTGACAATTTTTACACACAATGGTGACCTTCCTAAGGTAAAACTAACATCAATCCTGGTACCATGTTTAACACAAGGCATTATCTAGGGAACTATTAGTTCACCTTAGGCAAGGCTACCCCCTACCAACCAAGGCATCGGTCTGGAGTAGAATACTCCTCGCCTACCAAGTATCAATAAGGCGATAGGCCAACATTAAAGCACATCATAGACTTGTATTGCCATTTATTGTAGGATTTTTTAAAAATTTATTTCTTTTGATCTTCGCTCTTGAACTATAATTTGTCTTGCATCCTTTCGACAAAGGGGTAAAAGATATGTCCTAGAGGTCAACACACACATGGCCAGGTGTCAAACATTAAGATGGTTTGACCCTAGACCATGGTTTGACCCTAGACCTAAGACAATCGTATTACTAAAGACTGCATGCATTCTCAAGAATATATCCAATAAGGTTAAACTCATTAATGATTCACACTAGCACGTCAAGCAACTTCAAAAACTAAGTAGTACATTGATAATTTCCATGTGGTCATGCATTATAGTTCATGCAATTAATTGAACAGTAAAAACGAAAGAGAGTGGGTATGGAAGAATTACACCTATATTTTGGAGATCTCCTTGATTTGATGAGAAAAATGCCTGCAATTTGATGAGATATTTATGTATGAGCGTTTGCGGCTATCTCAGGACTTGAAAGCGAACCCACCTCAAACTTTTCCACCTGTACAACCAACTAACAAGCACTATACCTCGAGAGGCACATCAGTGTGAAAAATTAAAGACTCGTTTAAGGAATCCAAACTAGAAAAAACTTGAAAACACTAACCTATCTACCAGTCACCACACTACTACTGAGGATACGGTAAGAGGATGTTGTAGAGTCCTGGCTCTAGCCCTAAGGCTAAGCCTCTATCCGCATCATCCAAATAAATAAAGTCAACCTCAGTAGTGCCATGAGTTTCATCCGTCCATTCATCATTGTCACATATTTCCTTTTCATTTTCCCATCCACATAAACTCATCAAGAATGTAACCATGCGAGGATAGTCATCTTGTGGAAAAGGAAAGCATTGGGCTAATGGGGATATGTCCTCTACTACGGAGTAGGGGTTAGTCATGGTCAACAGGCGAATTAGCCATTCTAATTCCTCAGCATTTTCCTCTCTGGCTAGTACATCTATATGATCCCATTCAGTTTCAATTACAGGATAGCACATGTAGAATATCTGAGAAAGGTACAGATGATACCTCTCACCAAAGGTGGATGAAGTGTGCGATGCTCTTGCATTTGCCATATCTGCAAACACAGATATAGCATCAGTAGGTTTATGACAGGTCAATCTAGTTCTTGATTGTATACGGATATTTCTCCTCTTTTTGTGCTCTTGCTCTTTTTACTATTTTTTATTTTTCTCTTTTCTTTTCTTTTCTATGTATGAAGCTATATATATACATCCCCTTGAATTTGGCAATTACATGGTCAGGGGAGAAGGTTAGGGAGGAAGCAATAGAATGTCGAGCGTGAGTACATGCTCCCCTTTCCTTGGGTAGATCATATTTTCTGCAATGACGTTGCAGCCTCTTGGAACCAATTTTTCCAGCGGGTCATAGGTTGTGATGTGGGCAGATAGCTTTTTATGACCCTTGTGGCCACATCCAATTGCAAAGATGTTAGTATACGCTCCCATTGACAAATGGAGGAAATGGTTTCCGACGATACTTTTACAAAGGGAGACATAGACTCATTGGTCTCTTGTTGGGTGTTGACAAGAGTAGGTGTAGAGCATGTAGAAACTTCTATATCAGCGTGTGCCTGGCATAAGCTTCATGTGGCTCCCCCCTTCCTAAGCTAGGTGGTAATGATCGATATCGTTTGGGAATCCAAACTAACTCTGGAAGAAGTGGTGCGGAGCACTCTGTTACCTTTCCCTTACCACGATCTTGAATTGTCGTTGGGGTGGCAACAATTGGTTTGCAAGGTTTTACAGGTGATGTAGAGGGATTCAGCTTATGTTTAGGGACCCAAATCTGGTCATTCCCCTCGTAGTACTTTTGGGCTACTAATAATTTTTTAGGGATCCATCGTGATGTTACATTGCCCTTTCTCGGGTGGGTAGCTGTTTTCTTTCTATGAGGCTTCTTGTCTGAACGAGATTGAGCAGGGGTAGTAGCTGTTAACGAAGCTTTTGGGACCCATTTATATGTACTCTTTGGCATAGTAAGCGGAGCTTTAGAGACCACCCTGCATGTTTTCGCTCTTGGTGTTGAAGCGTTAGAGGGGTGGCAAACAATCAAGGATGGTTTTGCCACTGGACTTTGTGATTTTTTGTTATCTAGCATTTTGTCCAGAGTCGATGGCTTAGGAGCGGGATTTTGAGCGGTCATATTGATTGTTGGTTCTTGCATTGTGACTCGTCTGGTTGCCCAATCGATATTGCACTTGGTGGCCAACATCCATTTGCACCCTAAGTTTACAGTGCCTTCCATGGTACCAGCAGGCATAACCAAAAAGCTTTGAATTATGGTCCCCTTATCATAGGCAACCGGAGTGTGCAGAATTCCTGAGACAGGGGTTTTCTTCTTGTTGATACCTTGAACTTGGATAGCACTCTTGGATAAAGGTGGTTTTCCAAGTTGACACCACACGCCATATGATAGCAAATTGTGTTGAGCTCCTGTATCCAATAATGCATTATACAACACCTCCCCGTAAGGACTCTGTAACTCAATTGGGTATCTTAGAGGTGGGTCAGATTCTAGTGAATCCTCCTCTGCCTCCTCGAAAAATACTTGCGTAATTCCCAAGTTGGCTTCTCATTGGCGCCTAGCACGCTGTTGACGTTCTTTGGCTTCAACTCTCGCTTGTATTTTCTTAAGCTCAGCTTGTTCTTTAGCTGCCTTCTTTTGATGGATTGCATATAACTCCTCTTGGCTTAGGGGGTCATAGTATCTTTTGAATTTACTCCCATTAAGGAATCCAATGGTTTCAACTCCGTCGAGAGTCTCCACTCTGATGGTACCTTGCGGGGTAATTTCACATACTCTGTACGGTCCCTTACCAGCATATTTGAGCTTCTTCTTTTCGTTTCGCACTCCATACATCAGGACTTTATCCCCAACCTTGATGTCCTTGTCCTTTAGGTGTTGATCAAACCATTTTTTCCTTCTATCCTTCTCCACAAGGGCATTGTACACAGCCAATTGTCTTTCTTCGTTTAGCCGCTCAAGGATATATAGACGCTCTACTAATGGATTACCATCCCAACCCTCTTGAGTAGCAACACGAAGACTAGGAATGACAAATTCCCATGGCATGACCGCTTCTTGGCCATATACCATTTTGAATGGTGTGCAATTAATAGCCACTTTGTACGCAGTACGATAGGCCCATAAAGCTGTTGTAAGCTTTAGATCCCAATCCGTGCGATGAGCTTTAAGTGTCTTTGTCAAAACAGAGATTAAGGTCTTGTTGGTACTCTCGGCTTGGCCATTCGCTTGTGGTTAAGGAGTAGATTTATGATGGGATATCATGAAATTTGTTGTGAGCTCCCTAATCACTTCATTTATAAAATGCGTACCATTGTCGCTCACAAGTTCAAAAGGACAACCGAAGCATGTGATTATATTTTCAAAGAGGAACTTGGCTGTTGTCCTTGCATCTGCCTTACGTGTCGCTTTCGCTTCAGCCCATTTGGTCATATAGTCAGTGGCCACAATAATATAGCGAGATTGTGTGTTGCGGGCCGCTGGGCTAATTGGACCTACAAAGTCTAAACCCCACTTTTCAAATGGTTGGTTTACTTTGATCGGATGAAGGGGCATCTGATCTTTCCACTGGGGTTTCTTGTATCGTTGGCATTCATTGCAACCCTTCGCAAAGAGTGATGCATCTTGGAACATAGTGGGCCACCAATACCCCGATTGTATGATCTTTCGCGTAGTTAAGTCTCCTGAGAAGTGACCATCGGCTACGCCCATATGTGCCTCTTGTTGCAAAATGTATAGATACTCATCCTCTCGGGCACAACGCCTAAGAACGTCATCCTTTTCTCTTTTATAAAGAGTCCCGGCTATCAGGCAATAGGGTTCGCATTCCTTGATCAGCTTTCGCGCTAGATCTTTACGAAGCTCCTTGGGTGGAAAGCCATTAACCAAAAAGTTAACAATCTTCTCACTCCATTCAGGCATTGTCTCCACCATGAACAGGGAAGTGTCAGGTAAGTCATCATCAACCCCCGTAGGAGCCTCACCATTAGGTATGCGAGATAAATGATCAGCCATAACATGTTTTTTGCCAGGTCTCACAACAACAGTGAAATCAAACTCAAGAAGAATCAATAGCCATCATGTGATTCTTCCTGTGGAGCATGGTTTGTTTACCAAATACAACAATGCTTGATGATCCACATAGAAAACAAACTTGGTGGCAAGGAGGTAATAAAACGAAATTTCCTTACTGCATATATCATTGCCAACCCTTCTCACTCCGTAGTGGTGTAGTTCATCTCAGCATCATTCAACTGGCGAGACTGGCAAAGCTAATGGGGTAGTCTAATTTGTGTTCTCCAGGTTGAGTTAACACACACCCAATAGCAAAGTTTGATGCATCAATACGCACATGGAAGAGTAAATCCTAGTTAGGCATTTACAAGATTGGAGCACTCGCCAAGGCCTTCTTTAATAGCTCATAGGCACGCTCACATTCTTCGGTCCAGATAAACTCGATGAGAAGCTTATACAATGGTTGAGTTATCTCGGCGAAGAATAGAATAAACCTTCGATAATAACCAACGTGGCCCATAAAGCGTTGGACTCCCTTATAGTTGGTAGGTGGAGGCAATTCCAGAATGACCTTGATTTTACTCTCGTCAGTTGAAATCCCATTTTTGGACACTATATGCACTAAGATAACTCCGTGTTTAACCCAGAATTGGCATTTGAAAGGATTCAATGAGATGCGATATAATCTACACCTTTCAAATATTTTTCGTAAACACATCAAGTGCTCGTCCCAAGAGGAATGAACATAAAGATCATCTAAGAAAGCTTCACAGAAGTCCCTTAGATATTCCTTAAAGGCCGTGTTTATCAATCGTTGGAATGTTGCAAGTTCATTGGTCAAGCCAAAAGCCATGACGCGAAAGGCAAACACTCGAAACTCCGTGATAAATGTCGTTTTAGCTTGGTCCTCGACTGCATTGTGATCTGATTGTAACCCGAGTACCCATCTAAAAAGCTATATGGCTCCTTGCCTGCCACTCTTTCAAGCACATGTTCAGAATATGGCAAGGGGTAATGATCCCTTCTGGTGGCTGCATTAACCTTTTTGAGATCAACGCACACTCTGAGTTTCCCATTCTTCTTTGGTATGATGACTATCGGAGAAACCCATTCTGAGTGCTCAATAGGGTATATGAATCCACATTTTACAAGCTTTTCAATTTCCTCTTGTACAATCTTTGCGTACTTAGGATTCATTGGGTAGGGACGTTGCTGGACTGGTTTAGCAGTGCTAATCATTGGAATCGTGTGTTACACCACCGAGGGTGGAACACCGTTCATATCATGATATGTCCAAGCAAATATGTCCTTGAATTCCTTAAGAAGCTTCTTAAGTGCAGCTTCCTCTGACTGGGTGAGGTCTTGAGCAATAAAAACTGGTTTAGACTCCTCACCCGGATCTGCTAAGTCTATCTCCTTAACTACCGCAAGGCCATCGTAGACACCGCTACTCCCATTGGTAGGCGTTCGTTGGGCTTTTGTGTAGACCACTTTACGTTCCCCTGTGGTGAATGATTTGAAATGCTCGGGTGCGGGGTGTAAGTCTACTGGTTCTTGTTGTGCCCGATTTTTTTCTTTTAATTCTGTCTCCTTTTGTTGCTGAGCTAACTCTTGGTTTTGCCGCCTTCTTGCAGTACAACTTAGTTTCGGCTTCTCTTCGATTTCTAATTGGGCGACGTCATGAGGTTGCGGAATACACCACATGACACTTTGGAGGTATTGTCCCCAATTATCTGCTAACTTCCGATGAGCGTCAAAAGCTCCTACATAACTAAGCCATTCTGCGGTGGATCTCTCCTTGTTTATTTTGCAGTGCGTACATTAGCTCGATAGCGTTGGCGCTTATGTCTCATTTTTTTCTTACCAAGTTTTTGATTTTTGTTTCTGTTAGATTTGAACTCACTTGGTCGATTTTCACTTGTGTCCCCCTCACTTTCGGATGAACTGCAGGAGGTCACCGTCCTAGGCCTTGAGCACATTGCTTCCACATTTGGGTGAATATTTGATTCATCCCCCCCATCAGGGTCAGTTTCTTCTTGAGATTCATACTCAAAGTTGCATTGGTCAGAGTCTTCGCTGCTTTCAGTGTCAGTGGAGTTTGCCACTTTCTCGCCATCAGGAGTCAAGTGCATAACACCTATCATGTTTATTGGCACTAACGGTGGCATATCTTGCCTCTCAGGTGTTACCCAACTTGTGCCTCTATTTCCCATGTGTCTATGGTTGCCGCTAGGTGTACCCAATCCATGTTATCCGACTCAGTCATACCCGGTAGGACAACCATATAAGGAGAATCTTTCCCATCATCAGTCTCTTTTTTGTATGTATAGCAATACGTTAATGGGGCGGAGTGAATAGTGGTATCCGATCGATTATCAATGATAACCTTGCTTCCTAAAGGATGCGCACGACCATTCTCAAGATCAACTCGAATGACAGAGTCCTGGAATTGTAGGTAGACATGGTTTTTCGACCAATCATGCACCATTTGTGCTTCCCTCATGAAAGGACGTCCTAAGATCATTTGATATGACATAGAATGCTTGGAGAAATCCATTACAATGAAGGTATGTTTTACCTTGTATCCCAGGACCTTGATCTTAAGGTCCCTTAACATTCCAATAGGTTTAGCAATAGTTCCGTTTGCCATCTTAACCACTATGTTTGTGACTTCAAGGTGAGGTCTTCCCATGGATTTCCAACAGTTTTTAGTCACAATGCTCACGCCAGCACCACCATCAAGGATTCCCTTTAGAGTTAATCCCTTGGTAGTAATGGGGAGGGTTGCATTAGATTCGTCACCTTCAAAGTACTGTCCCAACTTGTTAATAGGTATTTCAATGACCGAATCTTCATCTAGGTTGGCTTGTAGATCCCAATGTTCCCCTTCATCTTGAAGTGTGTTGGGTTTATCCATATTTGCAAATTGTGGTAGCCCCGCCTTTAGTTCTCCATTGCCCGAAGAGTTAAGAATAGCTTAGGATCTCTGTATAATTTGGATATGATCGTGGTTCTGATTTTAGAGGACATGAAATCCATTAGCTTGGACACATTCAACGGTACTTTTTGAGACATCGCCCCTTGACTAGGGACTGGTGAAGATGGAATCACTTCCTCTTCGATGGGGTCAGGCATTCCCTCACTAAACATTCTTTCCAGCAAGAAGGGTGGTTGTCCACTTCCTGATGTCCTATCCTCACTTTCTTCCCGAATGATACTAGGTATAGCTAATGGTTTATGGTTTCTGTGAGGCTGAACTTGTGTAGGAAACACTGTGTCTAGAATTTTGATTCTTCTAGGGTTTGCTGGCTCCAGTGTTCCTTGTGTTTCTTCCACCAAACCCCTTAAGTGTTGCACTTGTTCAATCTCCTCAACTGGGTTTGGGTAAGTTCCAATATTTTTCTTGAGGGTTTTTGGCCCACGTGGCTTATCTTTGGGAGTCTCAGTCAGTTTGGGTGGCTGAGAGGGCATTAGCTGACTTGGTTGTGGGGCCGAGGAAGTTTCCTTTTGTTTCCCCTGATTTATGTGTTCGCTTGATTCTCCTTCGTTGAGCTCCCGAGTGGGATCCTCCCTTAAGGTAGTGGCTTTGGTCCCCATGGTTTCTATTGAATCGGAATCATCTTCAGGATCATTTATACACACGGGGTCTTTGAACTAGGCTTGGAGCTCGTGGCATTAAGCGATCTCTTCCGCCGCGTTTTCTTTTTCTTTGCTCGAGCAATTGATGCAGTATCCCTCTCCTCAAGAATGTAGTTTTGATTTTGAAGCATTGATCGTGTAACTACATTCGCGGGTACGACAGGTATGGTTCCTCGTGCCTTGTTGGTGACCTCAACCAAATTCAATGGCGTAATCTTGGGTGCATTAGGATTATGTGGACATTGGGCAATCAAATGATCTATGCCACAACGATTACATGTAAGTACCGGCATTCCCGATGTGCTCCCTTGATTTGGTTGCATTTGAGTAGCAATCTTCTGTAGCCTATTAGGGCACTCCGCTACACGATGCGGTCCTCCACACTCGTAGCATTGAAGAGGTGGTCTCCTGGCCAAGGTATTAAGGTTTTGCCCTCTTGTGGCGAGAGCAGCCGCTTGATATACAGGCTTGACTTGCCCAAAATGATCCTCCATGTACTGGGGAGTCATTTCAAACGTATCAATCCCGTATGGAGCAGTGGGGTCTATCTCCTCTTCATAATCCCCACACGCACTATGTGACTCACAACCCATCTGGTTTATAGGAGTAATCCTTGGATGTGGAGGTTGTGGTCCTAGCACTGGCGGTGGTAATGGAATTCCTTGAAACTATGTGCTGTGACGGTTGCTCGACAGGTTGTGCAGGCATTAGCGTGGGTACTTGAGGTGTGTTTGACCAGGCTAGTGGTGCCTGATTTGCCAACATTCACTTAAGTACTAGGTAATCTTTAGATTGATGGCCATACTTACCACATGCATTGCAATTCCCATTGAATTTGACTCTGAATGTGGGACATTCACTCGTGCTATGTGGTCCTAAGCAAACCGAACACCATTGTTGCTCTCTTCTTGGGTACATATGGCTATTTTGAGGAGCTCGATTACCTCTAAAGTATTCTTAAAGAGCCTTAGTAAGGTCGATCACAGACATTTCGGATATCTTGGGCTCCTTGGCAATAGGTTTTACCGTCATTGACTTGTGCCCAGATACTTGCGAACTAACGGATTTTGTCTCCGAAGACACCTTTTTACATGCAATCATCAAGTTGTCTTCTAACTGGATTGCATTGGCAGTAACTGCTTCCCACGTTGTAAGACCTCTAATGACTAGGCCATTGTATATGTCCTCGTGACGCAATCCTCGGATGAATCTATCGAGCAGTTGGTTATTATTGAAGCGCTCATCGGGAGTGCAGCGAGAATTTAGATGCTTCAATCGACTTATAAAGTCTCTCACTGACTCCCCTTCCTCGCGTTCAGCTTTTTGGAGTTGAGATGCTACTCCGCAAAGCACACCCTCACGTATGTATTCTTTCAAGAACAATCTCTTGAGAGTGGGGTAGTGAGTGCGCTCTTCAACCCTTAAGGTTCGATACCAATCTCCGGCCTTTCCACTCAAGGTTAAGCCTAAGGCTTTACACTTATGCAGCTCATTGTGCTCTTCCAAGGAATCACACACGTGTTCGAAGACTTCAATGTGCTTCCTAACATCCTCATTACCACTGAAGTTCTGAGTGAGCTTAGCCACTTGTACTGCCTTGCTTCTAGGTTCTCTCTCAGGCATGCCCCACATGTTTTCCACAATAGATCGTCCGATCGTCTGAGCAAACGCTGTGAGATCACCTAGGTGAGTAGGCATAGCTGGTGGAGGCACTTCTGGGATAGCCTGGCTGATAGGAGTTGGCGTTGGTCTGGGTATGTTGGCAAATGACGTAGGATATGATATGTGATTAGGCCTAGCTCCTCTTGGATAATGGTTATGATAAGGCGGTCGTGGAGCATATGCCATTGGTATACTAAGAGGCGTAGGAGCTACATGAGCATGAGCAACGATAGGTACATATGGTAGATAGGCACTGGCACGCACTGTTGTATGTACTGTCCACTAGGTAGCGGCGTCGTACTAACTACAGCGATAACAGGTGCACTTTCCGTTATACTCATCATTGGGGTAGGCATTATGGATTCCTTAATGGAAAGTTGAGCCAAGGTTGGAAAGCTAAAGTTACTGCTCGTGGGCTCAACCTGCATTGAGACTCCAGGCGAAACAACATATGAAGGGTCTATGGGACTCACCGAGGGAGTCTCCAATTGTGATAGGGTTGGTTGTTTGGCCTTGCCCGTATCCAAAAATCTCATAGGGCCAGTGAAAACTAGGTTCACTCCCCTATTTTGCCTCTCAAACTGGATAATTCTATGAATAACCTCACATATCATGTGTTGTTGCTCCTCTAGATTAGTGGCGCGTAGATCATAGGACTTCTAACCAACCTACATGGTATGTGTAACCTGCGTATAGGTCAGTTAGAGTCTCTGTGTGTAGATCATATTCCCAATTTTCATTGAGAAATATCCCATCTAGACTTGGTGTGCCAAACAGTTCTCTTGAAGTGGACGCAATGTCACTTCTTATGGATTGGCTTCTAGGGACCTCTACTTTAGGAAGAGCATCGGAAGGTGGTAGCTCAGTAGGGCCCTCATTAAACGAAGTGGGTAAAATATCCACATGGACACTCTTTGGGAGAGTAGGGTCTACATGAGATGTGAATGGCGAATCCACTACCCCTCCTTCTTCATTTACTTTGCTTGATGCATGTTTAGAGTGTGTAGCTCTACTAAAGGTCTCTATTAGACGACTAAACATGCTAGATCCGGGTTATGGGCCCAAACTGGCATGTTTTGGCTTGTCTCCTCAGGGTTCTTGGTAGGGTGCCCTTTCATGGCTTCTGAGTCAGAGGACGAGTCACTATCCACTATTCGTGGATCTTGAGTTGCACTCCCGAAGGCCAAGATGCCAACGTGGAGGGATGGTGTGAGCCTGCGTAAACTAAAACGCTTTCTAGTGGCTCAGGCTCTAGTACCCAACCAGAGCATAGATGCATGTGACGTGGGTACCCTACAGGCGTTGGTGACTACCTTTGAGCCCACACAAGTGGTTTCTTAGGCGTTTCGCACCCCGTTTTTACTTGTTTTTATATTGTTTTTAACTCATTTTTTATCCCCTTACTTATGGTCAAACCTGGACTAGGGCATGCGATAGCTCGAAACGAGCGTATCATTTAAAGGGTCCTAGCGTGCTTTACAGCACCGTGTTCGCCTATCCAGAGCTCTTGTGGTCCTCAAAACAATCTGTTTCCTTGTGGGGAAAAGGGTGAAGGCCTAATTGCTTGTGGAGGAAAGGGTGAAAGCTTTATCCCACATGCTCACTTCGCTCCTTGGGGAGTGGGCTACATATAGGGCTCAACTCCCCATTAGCTCTCACTTGAAAGAAAGCTATGGAGGCTCACTCTCCTATATATATATATCAAAAGACCGAGGCCGGGGTCGGGGTCAATTGGGGGTTTTTTCTTTTTAAATTTTTTTTCTCCAAATACAAAATCTTTCCTCTCAACACGTTTGGTTTTTTTTCTAAAAAAAATTATTTTTTTTTGGGTTTTAAATTTAATTTTTCTTTTTTTTGGGATGAGTTTTCTAGGGTTTCTTTCTGGGGTTCAGACTTGGCTACGGCGCAGTTTGCACACAGCGCAGGCTTGGGGATTCAGAAACCCCCCTCGCACGCAAAAAACTAGAGAACAGAACGCACACAGAACGAAAAAATAACAAAAGAAACAGAATCGCAGCAGACAAATTGTAGGAACAGATTGCCACGGAAACACCTCAACAACAAACACACAGTCGCCTTTCCTACAGTGTAAATTTCACTTCACGTAGCAGCCCAAGCTGTAAACTGGAGCTTGGTGCAGGGCATCACCCTGGCAGCGGCGCCAAAAATGTGCACTTTTGCCGCACAGGTCGTAGAGCTGGGGACTTGCCGAACACGTATGCGAGCCACAAATGGCTATAAGCATACAACCAGGAAAGCAAGCTCAAACAGAATGCAAAAGGTGTGTCACTCACCGCTAGAACCACCGCCGTGAAGGATTCCCGCGTCGCAGTAAGAAGGAGCCGCCGTCGCCGCTCTACCGTCTCTCCGCCGCCGTGCCGCTACACAGTACTCGATCGCTCTCTCTCTCTCTCTCTCACACACACACACACACGCAGGAGAAGGAAACCAAGGAGATAAGGCAAGAGCACTCTTGTATTCAACACCTGAGAATGAGGGTTTTAGGGTTATATTTGACTCTTATAGGTGACTTGGCCGTTCACACATGGGCGCCCATACATGGTCGACCGATCCTAACCCTTATTCTATTGATATTCAAGGTGCGCCTCTCATCGGCGATCACGCAATCCCTTTATCCTTTGCATATGGTGCCAACAAGCCCGGCCCATGACTCAGAATAGTTAAACTAATTACATGACGTAAAACATAGTACGGCTCATTGTCCGTCATAGGTTAACAGATGTATTGCATATGTGCATGTGCCAGATGAGTTGCGTACTGAGTTGGATCCAAAGGTAGAAAAATGTGTGTTTATTGGGTGGTATTCCCTTGAGAGCAAAAGGAATATAGATGCTAAAATCCTGCTACAAGTGAATTGAGGGTAAGCGGGGATGTTGTATTTAATGAGATGAGTAGCTGGTATGCTATTGAAAAAGATGTTGTTGGGGGTAGATGTAAGTGGAAGATGTTGTTGGGGTAGATGTAAGTGGAAGTGTGGTTGCACAAAATGCAAGTCAGCAACACAGTCATTGAGTGGACCACGAGAGTCCTTATCCAATGGTTCTGTTGGGATAGACCATGGAGTGGCAAGCTGCATCATAATACCAATCCTAAAAATGTAGTTGGTACATCACATAAAGGCAAAGAGAAAGTGGTTGAGCCCCTTGGTATGCCTGATATTTGTGTAAGGCATTCTCTTGTTATGGAGAGTCTAGTGGCTCGGAGATGAGCCTTGATGATGAGGAGCTTGGGATTCCAGCAATGATGACACTTGGTGTGAAGAAGGCTATGGAAGCCTAGAATGCAAAGTTACGAAGATCTAGAAGAGTCAAAAACCTATGCAGAGATTAACTTATGATGGTTATGTGGCACGTCAGTATGATGGCAAAAGTTGTGTAGGTTGTAGAATCCACATGTTTTGATGAGGCTATTGGAAATGTGTGATGGGAGAAAGCTATGGATGGGAGAAAGCTATGGAGGATGAGGAGATGAATGCATTGTATGGAAATGAGGAGATGGATTAATTGTATGGAAATGAGACTTGGGATTTGGTGCCATTGCCTGAAGGCAAGAAAGCTATTGGTTGTAAGTGGGTGTATAAGGTGAAACATAATAGTGATGGTAGCATAAGCAGGTACAAGGCTAGATTGGCAGCCAAAGGACATGCGCAGACACATGGGATTGATGAGGAGACATTTGCCCCGATTACAAAGATGGCAACTGTGAGAGTTGTGATTGTGGTGGCTGCAGCTAAAGGCTACTTTTTACATCAGATGGATGTAAAAAATGTGTTCTTGCATGGTGACTTATTGCAAGAAGAAGTGTATATGGATCAGCCACCTGGTTTTGAGGATACAGGTCACTTGGAGTATATATGTAAGCTTTGTGAGGCTTTGTATATGGGTTTCCCTTGGATTCTTGTCATCGTCAATTGCATAGGGCAAGCACCATCACCAGTGAAATCAGGGAAATCGTGTTTCAGTTTTGGTCGGTGGAAACTTGCATCTCCCCAAACAAGAAAGATGTTGTTCGAAAGAGGATAGGCAAGAGTGCGCATGTACTGCATCTAGTTCATCTACTCGATTTGCCTCAGGTATATCACTGTGTTGAGAGTGTGTTGTAAGAGCTACACAGTTGCTCGCATATGATTGATAGTGTATCCGGATATGCTCTTCTATACGATACTGATTTCTAAATGTCAGTGGTTTAGAGTGCTTGTTTACAGTACTAAAATTTTGTATGATAGGGCATTAGAGTGCTTTACCATGCTTCCAAATGTTTGCAAGTGCCTCACAGTGCATTACAATGCTTAACCATGCACTATAGTGCTTTACAAAGCTTTACAATTGATTTTAGATGCTTCTGAGTGCTTCATGGTGATTCCAAGAAATTCCAAGTCATGAGTGCATCTTAGTGCTTCTGAGCATTTTCAGACCACTTCTGAGTGCTCGATAGTGCACTATATTGCTTAACCATGCTTTATAGTGCTTGACATACTTCTTCAAGTGAGATCACAAGTGCTTCTAAGTGGTTCATAGTGGTTCCAAGTAATTTTATGTCATTCCAAGTGCATCTAAATGTTTCTGTGTGCTTCTAAGTGCCTTTTGTTGCTTCTGAGTGCTTCAAAAAGCTGCCAGCAGGTGCCTGAGAGTTCTTCCAAATGTTTCCAAGTGCTTATGCTCGTAATGGCTTAACAGAGCTTCAGAAGTGATAACAGGAGCTTCTAACTGCTTCCAAGTGCTTGTAAGTGCTTGTAAGTGCTTCCAAGTGCATCTAAATGTTTTTGTGTGCTTCTAAGTGCCTTTTGTTGCTTCTAAGTGCTTAATAGTGCTTCAAAAAGCTGCCAGAGGTGCCTGAGAGTTCTTCCAAATGCTTCCAAGTGCTTAAGCTTGTAATGGCTTAACAGAGCTTTAGAAGTGATAACAGGAGCTTCTAACTGCTTCCAAGTGCATCTAAATGCTTCTAAATGCTTCCAAGTGCTTGTAAGTGCTTGTAAGTGCTTCCAAGTGCATCTAAATGTTTCTGTGTGCTTCTAAATGCCTTTTGTTGCTTCTGAGTGCTTAATAGTACTTCAAAAAGTTGCCAGGTGCCTGAGAGTTCTTCCAAATGCTTCCAAGTGCTTATGCTCGTAATGGCTTAACAGAGCTTCAGAAGTGAGAACAGGAGCTTCTAACTGCTTCCAGGTGCTTGTAAGTGCTTGTAAGTGCTTCCAAGTGCTTGCTAGGGCTTCTAAATGCTTGCTAAGTGCTTGCTAGTGCTTGCAAGTGCTTCCAAGTGCTTCTAGTGTTTGCTAGTGCTTCCTTGTGCTTCTAAGTGCTTTTGTGTGCTTCTAAGGGCTTCTAAGTGCTTCTAAGGGCTTCTAAGTGCTTGCTAGTGGTTTCAAGTGTTTGCTAGTGGTTCTAAGTGCTTCCAAGTGCTTCTAAGTGCTTTCTAGTGATTCCATGTGCCTCTAAGTGCTTCCATGTGCTTCTAAGTGCTTCCAAGGGCTTCCAAGTGCTTCCACATGCTTTACTTGCTTCTAAGTGTTTGCTAGTGTTTCCAAGTGCTTCCAAGTGCTTCCAAGAAATTCCATGTTATTCCAAGTTCATCTAAATGGATCCTCAGGCTTCTAAGTGCTTGCAAGTGCCTGAGAGTGCTTTACAACCATTTACAAGTGCTACCAGGTGTGCAAAAAGTGCTACTAAGTGTGTCTACTAAGAGCTTTACCCAATGAGTGTCATAGCTTTACACTGATTGAAAGTGCGCCATAATGCTTACCAATGCTATAGGTTGCTTCAGAATGATTTATAATGCTTGATAGTGTGTCTAAATTTATCTTCTTTGTCACAGAGGGACTTCTATATGCAGTTCCAAGTGGCTCATCCTAACATAAGGATCTCCCTCAGATGTTTTGAGGGTCTAAAGCCATACTTCATACGCAAGTTGAAGGACTGCAAAACTTGTTGCTGTGAATACCATGAGCAGCTTGTCTACTTCAAGGAAGCTCTTAATCAGATGAACCAAGGAAGATATGGGCTACATGGCCGGCCAGTGTGTGGGTGCCTTGTTTGCAGTTCTCATGATGGAACAGCGTAGTGCGCGACCTCCAATGCCACATTTCCAAGCTTAATAGACCTGTGGGACTCTGTATTGTGCCCAAAACCCATTGACTGTGCTTATCACTGTAGACAATGTCTTTTGGGTACATGGGCCTTAAACAGATCTCCTTGTGTCTACATGAAAAAAGCGATGACATCTCTATGATGACTGTCAAGCTTTTTGATGACGTTCCTACTACACAGGAAGTGGATGAGAACGGTCAAGCAAAAACCCGGAAAGATCTTGTTGTTTGCCAAGTCAGCCCGAGGACTTTCACTTCCTTGCTTCAAAGCAAATTGGGAAAGTTCATCAAACACAATTATAAGTATAGATGGCAAGCTGAACAATTCAAAGAGTGTTTGGATAAATTTCCAGATGATGTAGTGGTGTCGGTAGTGGATTTTGTAGAGAATTACTCCTTCAAGGTGCAGAATGAAATTCAGTCAATGCATTGGTATTCAACTCAGGTGACAATCTTGGTCCACATTTCATACTTGCGTGATGTGCTTGGTACCATTCGGAAGACAACCCACTTCTACATCTTTGATGACAAAATCCACGACACTTTGTTTGTGCGCAGCACTGCTTTATTTTGCACAATGAGTGGCTGAAAGCTCAAGGATGCAGTGTCAAGCGACACTGGGTGTGGTCTGATGGCGTTGCTTCACAATTCAAAGCAAGGCGCCCTTTCTATTTTGTAGCCCGATACTTCAATATGATAGGTATTGAGATGATGCACAATTCCTTCGCATCCCGGCCATGGGAAGGGCAAGCACGATGGGGCTAGTGCGGTGCTCAAAAGAGCTCTCACATAGGAGCAGCTGAAATCTGACAGATGGGTGTTACATAACGCTTCAAGTGTGGTGGCATTCCTCAATGCAACCCTCAGGAAAGAATGTCCATTGAGACAGGGAAGAAAGTCGATCGATTCTGAAAGCTCGGTGATGTAGACAAAGATAGAGAGTGGGATTGCATGCAGATCAAAGGGTCTCAATCGTTCCACTGTGTCGGTGGCTACAGTCAATCAGATATGCACGGGCTACGGTGCAGAGACCATTGTCCTGCTTTTGCCATGCGTGCATGAAAGGCCAATGGAGGAGATGTGTAAACAAGGACCACGTTGAGAGGTGGCAGTACTTGCAAATACAATCGACTGTCAATGTTCAAAATGATGGAGAAGCATCCAGCGATGATGAGTTACCAGGAGCCCCCATGTATGCTGGCCACCATGACGACCTAAGTGATGCCTTGATGGTTGGCTAGAACTTCGCAGAGTGAATGCAGAAGAGTGACGTGCAGACTTCCACATCTTGAAGTGCACTAAAACCAAGTGCTTGACCATCAAATCTGAAAGGGATGAATGGCATAACCGTATTCATCAAAAGAACTCATTTGTCATTGAGAGACTCTTCTACGACAAGGTAAATGGCCAAGATGACACCTACGTTCTTTTGGATGACAAGCCCCCTGTTTTTATCTACTCCCACCTGCTGTAATGCATCAGGTTTTCGATGTGCTCGGTAGAAGGTGAGCCTAATGTATATGAATTGTCAAATGATGTAGAACAAAACAAATCTATAATAGCATGCCCCCAGAGGAGAACTTTCAAGCTAGCACAATGAGTCCTCCTAAGAAGCACTATTTCGCACGTTCAACTCTTTGACCCCAAGCACATCAGTTTTTTCAGCGCGCAGACAGACTACAACCACCCACCATGTTTTTGTATTTCATCATCAAGGTGTCTAGGTCGAAGGGGGCGTCCACATCATGCATGGACGAGGTGGAAGCAGCTGGGTCCACCCCCTCGCCAGCCTCTGGCTCACCTGAGACATAACACACAATTACCGTACATATCAAAAGTAGCATGAATCCTGTCCTATGAAAGAGGCATGCCGTACCTATGGACTCCTCATAGGCATTCCCAAGTGCCCAATGTCTTGCTACAAGTGGTATGTCCCATAGGCATGCCTTACCTATGGACTCCTCATAGGCATTCCCAAGTGCCCAATGTCTTGCTACAAGTGGTATGTCCCACGAATAGTCCGGAACAATAATGCACTTGGGCTCAGTCGCACAGACAATGGAAAAGCAAAAGGGGTGGTACTTGTGGGCACATGGCAGATAATAAACGCCGGCTGCATGTTTGCTTGACAGCAGCAGCAGCTGGCCACAGGCCACACAAGATCCACCAATGAGGACAGTCTCAGCACCTAGGACAGACTTGGCAGGCGGGGTAGGCACTAGAAGGGCTCTCCCCTCTCTCTTCAAGAAAGTGCATGCCTCCTATCACGAAGGAGGCCTGTCTCCTTAGCTCACATAACACATGCTCCATTTCCTCAATCGAAGCCTGCACATAATGAAAAACAACCAGCCATCCGAACTTTCAAGCATGTGTAAGTGGTTTGAGCACCTGTCCAGTGGTCTGTGCAGTGCCCTAAGGTCTAAGCACCAGTGAGTGGTCTAAGCACTTGAAAGTGGTCTAAGCACTTGCAAATGATGCAACCACTTGCAAGTGGCTCTTCCAAGTGTTCTAAGCACCTATTAAAGGTCTTAGAAATTGTATGTGCTTTGTGCTTTTGCTAGTGTTTTAAGCACTTGCAAGTGGTATGAGCACTTGAAAGCGGTATGAACACTTGCAAGTGGTCTTGAACTTCGCTAGTGGCCTAGGCACTTGCAAGTGGTCTTAGAACTTGCAAAAGGCATGAACACTTACAAGTGGCATTAGCACTTGCAAGTGGTATGACCACTTGCAAAAGGTATGACCACTTGCAAGTGGTCTTAGCACCTTCAAGTGGTATGACCACTTGCAAGTGGTCTTAGCACCTTCAAGTGGTCTAAGCACTTGCAAGTGGTATGAGCACTTGAAAGCGGTATGAACACTTGCAAGTGGTCTTGAACTTCGCTAGTGGCCTAGGCACTTGCAAGTGGTATGAATACTTGCAAGTGGTCTTAGAACTTGCAAAAAGCATGAACACTTACAAGTGGCCTTAGCACTTGCAAGTGGTATGACCACTTGCAAAAGGTATGACCACTTGCAAGTGGTCTTAGCACCTTCAAGTGGTCTAAGCACTTGTTAAACTTCTAAGAACTTGCATGATTTCTATGCACTTGCTAGTGATGTAAGCACTTACAGTGGTATAACACTTGCAAGTGGTCACAGCACTTGCAAGTGGTCTCAATACTTATGAGTGGTCTATGAACTCGATGACCTCTAAGAACTTGCAAGTGATGCAAGTGAAACAAGCACTTGAAAGTGGTGTAAATGCTACACCACTTTCAAGTGCTTAAATCACTTGCAAGTGCTTGGACCACTACTTAAAGGATAGAAAAATGCTCGAGTTTTTAAAAGTACCTGCATAGTGGACACCTCCTCCTTCATCTCTGCAGCAGACTCACAGCACCCACCAGAAGCCATTAAGACCACCCTCTCCAGCACTCCTATCTCACCTTCCTTCTTCAGAATGAGAGCTTCATTTTCTAGGGGAGATTCTTTTAATATCTCCATGTCTGCTCTAAGTCTCTCCATCTCTACTATAATCGGGGCAAACCTTAAATGGTCCCTTTCTAGTATATGTAAGATTTTTCTTTTCACTATAAACCCCATACATAAGTACAAGATCTCCTACCTCAATCTCCTTCTCCTTGAGATTTTTGTCAAACCACTTATTTCTTCGGTCCTTTTTTGTAAGCATGTTTTGCACTGCAATTTGTCGCTCCTTGGTGAGTTATTCTAAAACAAATAGCTGGTCAGCCAATTCATTACCATCAAACTTTTCACTTATAGCTACGCTTAAGCTAGGAACACCATATTAGTGAATTTGGGAATTTCCCAATTCCCATTTTTGAATACCTAAAAAAGGGGACATGGATAACATGTTTGTAAGTTTCTCAAAACCCTATCATATGACCTATCGTTGGAAAGCGCTTGAAAAATGGAATCTAAAGAGCTATAAAGCGCTCATTTTGGATTAGTGGTGTTCAAGTTATGGTTAATCCAAACTTTTGACCACGTGTCCCAAACTTGTGAGAAATTCCCATATTCCCCAATATGGTGTTTAGGGATCATGAACTCTTGGGACATTACTTCCTCAAGTCCATACACCATCTTAAAAGGCATGAAATTAATTGCAACTTTGTATGATGTGTGATAGGCCCATAAAGCTATTGTGAGCTTAGACTCCCAGCCAGTGCGTCCAACTTCAATAGTCTTTGTCATTATTGAAATAAGAACCTTTTTGGTGCTCTCTTTTTGGCCATTTTCCTATGGTTAATATGGCGTTGACTTATGGTTGAGCGATCATGAATGTGCTAGTCAGTTTTTTTATTATATCATTGATAAAATGCTTTTCTTAATCACTCACTAGCTCAAATGGACTTCCAAAGCATGTGATGATGTTCTCATGGTGGCATCCATTTTTCGTGAAGCTCTTGCTTTAGCCTATTTGGTTACATAATCTTCAACAATGATGAAGCGTGCTTGTGTGCCACGTGTAGCAAGACTAATAGGATCTAAGTCCCATTTTTTGTTGAAAGGTTTGTTGACTCTGATAGGACACAGTGACATCATGTCCTTCTTCTATGGCTTTGCATGTCATTGTCACTCATCACATCCCTTGACAAATAGTGCACAATCTTTGAAGATCATGGGCCACCAATACCCCAATTGGAATATTTTTCTAACTATAATGTCACTTGCAGAGTGTCCATCAGCTACCCCTTCGTGTGCTTGTTCGATGATGTCTTAGTATGTCATCCTTACCTCTTCTATAAAGAGTTTTGGCAATAAGTTGATAAGGTGCACTCTCTTTTAGCAACTTTCTTGCTAATCTTTCCTTAGTTCCTTTCCTTCTGGAAAACCATTAGCCAAAAAGTTAACGATTTTCTCACTCCATACTCGAATAGCCTCAACCTTGAATAGCGTAGCATTTGGTAACTCGTCAACAACCTCGATGGTGCTTCACCATTAGGTATGCAAGATAGATGATCCGCCATGACATGTGTTAACCACTCATTGTAACTCATCTTTTGTAACCGCACAAAGCGCTTAATGTAAAAGAGACATGGGATGACCAAGCTTACGGCTTGTGTAATGTCAGTCATAGGAAAGAGTTATACATAGAGCTAGGAAGACTAGTTTTGGGCCCCCAATTGTAAATGGGAGGCTAGCCATTGTAAACTATGAGCTCTTAAATATAAGACATTTGATGAAATATGAAAGTGGAGAAAATGCCATTAGTCTCATTTGATTTTTTTTGCTCTCTCTCTCTCACTCTTATGAGCTTGTGGATACATGCTTGCTTGTGGTTTTCTTGCATGCTTGATTGTTGGTGTGTGCTTGTAGGGATGGTGATGCACTAGCTTATCTCCTTCTCTCCCCTCTCTTTGCTCTCTACCAAGTCCCTCTTGCATGCATGTGGCATGGAGTGCAGGTTGAGATTTGCTTGTAGGGATGGTGATGTACTAGCTTCTCTCCTTCTCTCCCCTCTCTTTGCTCTCCACCAAGTCCCTCTTGCATGCATGTGGCATGGAGTGAAGGTTGAGCTTTCCATAGCTCCATGATCTCGGACCTTCTTGGAGTGCTGAGACCAGATTCTATGAATGCCTATTTTTAGTAGTTTTTGGGACTTACCTAGGTTTGTGAAGTCTAGTGTGACATTTACATAGAGAATATATACCAATTCAAATTTGGTAAAATTCCAAGCATTTTAGGCCTCTCTACGGACTCTAGGAAAGAATGCTCGTTAAGTGGAAAGCTAAAGAGCATTCCCAAGACAAAGAACTCCTTAGAAACTCACCTGGCTCATTCTCCCACCCTTTTTACCTATTCTGGATCCAACCATGAAGAAAGTCCCAATTAAACTCTACAAACCAGTCTAGACAGATCTCAAATCAGACACCGGAGCTAGGAGAAGTGCCTGGGTGGAGTTCTGGCCACCCATAAGACTCAAAAAAATGCATGGCTCTTTCTCTTGGACCGGATGCCTATTGGCAAATTGAGCTTACACCTGCATGGATAACACTTAGTGCTACTCTTATACCAAATTTGGTCCTAATTTGAATAGTGGGATTATTGCCTATTTTTAATAGTTCTTGTTAAAATTAGTTGATATTCATGGAAAATTTGGTTTAAAGCATCCATAGTGTGCTTAACACCCCAAGAATCCCACTTGTCAAGTTTGATCATAATAGAACAAGTATCAGATGAGGTGGAAGCCTTTTTCAACTTCTTGTAGAGTAAACCAAAATTTTTCTAAGTCTGGAACCTGAAAAAATCTTGAAGGAGAGCACTTTTAGCAATTATAACTCCTAACTTTGGAGTCCATCTTTGATAAGGTTTTGCACAGTACCACAGAGTCCATGCCTATCAACTTACTTCTTCAAGACTAGATTCTAACAGCTTATTTTTGTGAAAACACAATCAAGTGAGGTCAGTTATTTTTGTGCCTAGCTCCCGAACATTGAGTTTTTTTAAAACTGTCATTTTTTTAAAAACTGAGCATAGGGCCGTGCTCTTGACACCTTGGACCATCTACACAGCAAGTTTGAACTCAATCTAACAACTTTGGTATATTGGCTATTTTTAGAGTGTTCTACCTTGACTTGAATTACATTAGTGTATTTGGGACCAGATAAGCCTGGGGAGCCTAAAAGCTAATTTTTAGAGTGTTCTACCTTGACTTGAATTAAATTAGTGTATTTGGAACCAGATAAGCTTGGGGAGCCTAAAAGCTAATTTTTAGAGTGTTCTACCTTGACTTGAATTAAATTAGTGTATTTGGGACCAGATAAGCCTGGGGAGCCTAAAAGCTAATCTCATTAAGAAGTAGAGCCCCATAGCTTCAAACACCTCAAAAAATAAATATTTGTGACACTGTGAAGATAGGTTCCCTAGTGGGATTTTTTTATTCTTATCTCGTGCTAAGAAAAGTTCTTGGTTTTCAACGATCAGAATGAGTTTTTCTTGCCAAGAAGGCTAGGGATCTTGCTTTTGGATTATCCCGAGTCATATAGACCTCTTGCACATTTCCCTAGGTGAAGTTCCCAAAGACTGTTATTTTTAGTAGGTCTTGCTTTTGCCCAAAATTGAACAGTTTTGTATATCCAAAGTTTGGATTTTTTTTCGAGATCAGTGTTCATGTATGGTGCCATTATAGATACATTATATGCATGCATAAGTAATTTACACAAGAGTATCCACCCATAGTTTAGAATTTTGCACACGTAAGTAATTTGCATAAGAGTATCCGGTTTAGAATTTTGTTGATATCTCAATATTACATAGTAGAGCTTAAAGGGACCACCTCATTAGTTGATTCCTCGATCTTACACAGTAGAGCTTAGAGGGACCACCTTGTTAGTTGATTGCTATTAGTAGCAAAATACTTGGGATCAAGGTTGGGAAGAAAATCTTGTGTACGTTCAATTATGTTGCATCCTTGGAATTGCAGAGTATGTTGAATTTGTTACTACCACTTTTGGATATTCTCGAGACTATTTACAGGAGGTGAATACTTTGTAGATTTAAGGGCAGCTCCTTTCCAAGACTTCTATCCATTCTTGAATTTGATAACCAATTTCCTTTCTCTTTTGGACTGACAAAGGTGCAGTTGAATCTTGGAGAAGTGGACACCTAGGTTACTTTGAACAAGAAACTGAGAACAAAGTGGAAGAAGGGAAATTCTCTAACTTTCAGTAGCCTAAAAGTACATGTTGTCAAGGAACTTTGTTGATTAATGACCCCTTCGACTTTAGGGTTATTTTATTGGAATAAGGCTGCTATTAGGCACCTCAAGGATCCTTACTTTAAGTAAGTGCTTACCATTCCTCTTGAAAGGGTTCACATTTGCATTGTACATGCTCTATGTAGATTCATAGAGAAGCTTGTGTATCTCTATATAGGATTTTCATGAAAATTGAAACCCCATAGCTAGCAGTGGAACAGAACCTGTCAAGCCTAATGATGTTGGGATCAGAAGCCAGCTGTTGCAAGCTGAGTCAAGTAGTGAGTTTGATCACTTATCCATTTTGAGTGAAGACTCTTGGTTCCAAGGTATTATGTGCTCTTCATTACCAAAAAAAAAGAAGAAGACTAGATAGTATGATTAAAATCAAAGTGCATAAATTGTAACTAAACAAACGTATAGCCATTATTTGCACATTGCTTTTCTAGATTATTTTATTAACAGAAAATATAGAGTTTATTTCACACGATATAAAAGCGAGGTGATTCTTTTAAAAAAGCATAACCAATAGAAGGAAGGCATAGGAAATGAGAATTGAGCTAATTAGGAGTTTTGAAAGAGAGAGAGAAAGAGAGAGAGTCGCTTAACCGTGTCGACTTTATTGATCTAGAGAGACCAATCGACGGACGACAGACTTGAACCAAGATGTGACCACAAGAAAGAGGCCTATGTGACCCATAGGAGAACCATGCATTTGGTGTACAAGCCCCTGACATTAAAAGAACACAATTTGGTTACCAAAGGAAAATATTTACAGCACATCAAGCTAGTGGACTATGATGATTGATTAAATTCCTGGTTGTCATAGCCATGATATCTCTTTCAAAAGCTAAACGCGGAGCGACGCGACTGTTACTCGCTTTACACCGACGAGCTGGGTGAGTGCAAGCTGGTTGCACTTTGGTATGTGTGAGGATTCTATGTTTACGTAGTTTGAGACGTAAGGCTGGCGCTCGTCGTCGATTATGGGCGGCCGGAGCCCATGTGGCATGGAGGCCTAATATATATATATATATATATATATATATATATATATATATATATGAGCTGTTGTAGTTTTGACTTTGGCATTCAATCGGAATGCAGGTCAACAAAAGGCCCAACCGCAAGGATATAGCTGGCCACGCGGAACTTGCATTGGCAAGCCTCCCCAAAGTTTCCCATGGTTTTCATCAGCGTTTCCCACGATACCTCAAGAGGGTAGGACGTGCACACTTCCATAGTCTGTGCCATGTGCTTTATCCCGCTGCTTTTGCACTTCCAGAGTCAGGCTCATCTCTATCTCTAGGCCTCACCTCCTACGGGTTGCCTGGCTCTTGCCCCTATATTAATGCTATATGATTTGAGATTTTGCAAAGCATGACTAGCTAGCTAGTGGCTTTGGAGTTTATCCCCCAGATCATTTAGCCAGAGCTAAATTATATTCTGTTATGACACTTAAGCAAAAGGTCTAAGCAGTGATTATTATCATATTATACTTATCTGCATTCTCAAATCCAAGACCCTGCTGCATTAACAATTAGAGTAGTAGTACTCAATCGGAGATTCAGTACTGCTGCAGCACAATGGGCGCTGTGTACTTGTTATATCCGGCCATCCTTATACTTGCGTTTCTACTGGCGCCCTGGAACATTCGAGCAGAGGATCCCACGCAATACTTTGATTGGACGGTGACCTACAAATGGTTATCCCCGTTGGGGGGCGGCGCCCCACCTCAGAAGGTCGCTATTGTTATTATATTGATAGCAATGTGCGCCCAATATTACTTACTTGAATTCTAGCTGCAATTTACACTTATTAATTCTGTTGGTTGTTGATGCAGGTGATTGCCATTAACGACCAGTTTCCCGGCCCAACGCTTCCCACAGTAACGAACCATGTGGTCTCCATTAACGTCCATAATTTCTTGGATGAGCCCTTTCTTTTCACGTGGTATAAGAACCGAAACTCCCTCCGTTGTTTTTTTTTTGTGTAAATCTGGGTTAGCTTATGCATTAATCATACATCAGGTTATGAATGTGGCAAGCTTGAGTTGATTGTTTTCTTCTGTGAATAAAATAACAATAGGAATGGGATTCAAATGAGGAAGGATGCATGGCAAGATGGGACGCAGGGGACCAACTGCCCCATCCTGCCAGGGCGTAACTGGACGTACGTGATCCAGTTCAAGGACCAGATCGGCAGCTTCTTCTACTACCCGACCCTGCTCTTCCAGAAGGCGGCGGGGGGCTTCGGCGGTATCTCCATCGCCAACCGCGACATCATCTCCGTCCCCTTCGCACGCCCCGCCGACGAGTTCACTGTCCTCATCGGCGATTGGTACAACTCCGACCACAAAGTAATCTCTCTCTCTCTCTCTCTCTCTCTCTCTCTCTCACGTGGCTAGAGGAAGAGGACATGCAAGTTCAATACATAATACAAGCTCAAAATTTATGCCCTCATAGTGTAATGCTGTAATTTTGCCGTACTAGACAAGCAAGTTCATAAAATGCAATTTGCCATGATCTCTATGCAAACATGAGGTACTTGGTTCAAGAAGCTTACAAATATGAAGATGTGAACTTTGATGAGAGAACACACAACAAGAAGAAAGAGGATTCACCGCCGCAGATGTTGGCACATGTCAATAAATTAATATATTCCATCACACTAAACAATGTAAAGAAACTCTCACACATCAAATTTGCCAAGTACTCGAATCACATTTTTTAAAAAAAAAGCTTGACTGACATCAGCCTTCCATCTTTGTTAATTGATTGGCAGGTCTTGAGACAAACTTTAGACCAGGGTGCACCTCTTTCTAAACCAGATGGGGTGCTTATCAATGGGCAGGAACCTTGGGCCACAAGCTTCTTGGTTCAGGCTGGTATATGTTCATCTATTCTTATTCCAAAGTTGCAAACTCGTGCATCCAAATTTTGACCTAACCGGCTTTTTTTTAAATCAAGAGATATAGAATATGTATATAATTAAAACGGCTTTATTTTTTAAAGGCATACATTTAGTTACATGCATAGCACGGCAGGCTAGCGGGATTATAGTAGCTGATTATTTTGTTTGTTTAACATTGGATGCTTACTCTGATTTGCTGCGTTTCCACATGTACAGGGGGCACCTATCGCTTCAGAATATCCAACGTAGGAGCAACAACGTCATTGAACTTTAGGATTGCAAATCATGCTATGCAGGTGGTGGAGGCAGAGGGGACTTATCTCAAGCAGGACTACTATGACTCGCTTGACATCCATGTTGGGCAGTCTATGTCCGTGCTTGTCACCATGAACCAAGCCCCAGGCAACTACTACATAGTGGCCAGCCCCCGCTTTGTAGAGCAAGTCCCTGATGGGGTTGCCCTTCTCCAATACGTACATAGTGGCCCATACAACACTCCTCAGTATCCATCTGGCCCTTCTCCTATGGACTACCAATTCTCCATAGGTCAGGCTAAGAACCTCAGGCAAGTTCATGAAGTTCATACTCTTAAATATTGAGTTTTGGCAATTCTTTAAGTTTAGGAGTTGCAATGTTGGACGTATTAATGAGGACGAGCTGCATTAAAGGGTTATATAGCATAGTTAAAGCTTGAGGTATTCATGCTTACGTATAAGAGGTATTTTTCCACTTTGATGATCATATTGGGTCTTAATATAAAATCATCAATCTTTGGGGATTAGAATCCCTACTTGGACATTATCGTAAACGAATTGCAACCAATTTTAGAGAATTTCTATTCCAACTGGAGGAATTGTATGAATTCACTCACATATTTTACAATCTTGTCTATTTTCATTTGATATATTTGGCTCACAAAACAGGAGATGATTTGTAAATATACAATAGACCTATCTTTTATTACCCTTAGTATCTAGGTGGGGGATTTCTTAGAGGTGAATTCTGGGGGTCCATCACAGAAGATGCAAAGTCGGAAGGTTAATCCATGTAACGAATGAAGCTTAATCGTTCTAGTTCTGGTGTGCAAGCTTTTTCCAATTTAAACGTCATTCCCATTTTCTTATGAAGGGACTAGAAGCTTAAGCTTAATCATCATATTAATTATTAATGGTGCGAATTCGCAGGATGAACCTGAGCACAGGAGCCGCACGGCCTAATCCACAAGGGGCGTACATATACAGAAACATTCCAATAAAAAGGACAATAGTGTTGGCCACCTCGGCACCCATTAATGCGAAGGGCCTGCAGAGGTATGCGGTGGACGGCAATTCCTTCGTGTACCCGGACACCCCACTCCTGCTGGCCGACTACTTCAACATCTCGGGAGTGTTCAAAGTGACCCCTTACCACCAGAGGCCGCCCGCGGGAGGAGGCGTCTACGTCAAATCCACCTTCGTGGGAGGCAGTGGCCTCAAGGAGAACTTCACCGAGATCATCTTCCAGAACTACGAGGACAGCCTCCAGACATGGCACCTCGACGGCTACAGCTTCTTCGTTGTCGGGTAAACTCGGCGCTTGCGCCTTAATTCTTAACCGCTAATATATTAAGTGCTTGGCTTAACTAGTGCTCTGTGGCCATTAACTGGAGCGACCATGCAGGATGTGCATCGATTCATTTATTGTATATAGTGAGCTCCGCAAGACGTTGACTTCGAATTATGGTTTATTTTGAGCAGAATGGAGCAAGGAACCTGGAACAAGACCAGCAGGAAGCTTTACAACATGCAGGACGCTGTTTCCCGTTCAACGACCGAGGTAAGCCCTTTTTTAGTCACGATATTATTAAGAAGAAAATACTGAAATACGCTGTGTGTTTGAGAGACAAAGAAAGAAAGTCATATTAACGTCCACGTAATGCCTTGAAGGCATATGAGAGAGAGAGAGCTGGCTTGTTCACCATGGCTGCTCATGAATGCCTTGAAGGCATATGAGAGAGAGAGAGAGAGAGCTGGCTTGTTCACCATGGCTGCTCCATGTTAATGTGTGTGCGCGCACGCAAACGCGCTTGCTTGTTCGTGAAGCATCACGATGATTCAAATCTGTGATTGTGGTGATGTTTAGGTCTATCCCAAATCTTGGACGGCGGTTCTTGTGCAACTGGATAATAAGGGAATGTGGAGATTGGCTTCGCAACACCTACAGCGGCAATACTTGGGCCAGGAGCTATACATCCGTGTTTGGGCACCCCCAGCCGGACCCTTTGGAGATGAGAATCAGAAGCCCATACCATCCAATGTGATTCTATGTGGCAAAGCCTTGAAATATGCCTAAAGCATCATAATTATTGCCCCTTTTTTGACACCTCATCATCCATTCAATTTCTCATTGTTGCCAACCATTTGTAAGATTACTAAGTGACGTACTCCCACCATTCTACTCCACATGATATTGATCTTTACTATGAAGGAGGATGGTCATTGAACACAATAATTGACAACTTAAAAAAATTGCAATGTTGGAAAAGGTATTGAGCGGAAGGTTACACAATTATTTTTTCCCAGATTGTGTCTTTCCTTTGAAGAGAACGTTTTTCTACTGATCTTTTTGAAGAATAAGCGCTCGTAGAGCTACTAGTCATGTAGAGGGCTATAAAGGAGCCCCCGACGCACTCGGGTTTCCACGTTGACTATTTGTAGAAGCCTAATATATAACTATTTGAACTAGTTAGTGACCTGCGCGTTGTTGCTCTCCCTCACGCTCAACTGATGGAGCACAAGGAACTCCCACCTAGTCGAGCCTTCGCTCGGCTCGGCCTCATGGTAGGTCGTAGTAGAATAGTGTAGATAATAGTTGGGATTATCTCTCTCTATAACTATCTCTCTCTCTCTCTAACTATTTCTCTGCCTCTCTCTAACTCTATCTCTCTCTAATTCTCTCTCTCTCTCTCTCTCTCTCTCTCTCTCTCTCTCTCTCTCTCACACACACACACACACACACACTCTCTCTCTCTCTCTCTCTCTCTCTCTCTCTCTCTCTCTCTAACTCATCCTCTATCTAACTCTCTCCAACTCAAAAACTCTCTCTAAGCATGGAATGGCTAGATGGTTCTCATAAAAAAGTGTCAGCACTTAGAGATATAGAAAAGCACAAAAGATGTACTTAGGAATGTTATCCCGAAGCTTCCTTTCCAGAGATTATGCAGGAACATATGTGAAACATCAGACCTTACAAGCTTTCAGATGGTAGAGAGAAGCCCTTGATTGTTTACAAGAGTCTTCAAAAGTAATCGAGTTTCTACAAGATAGTTACTTATTAGTTGCACCACATACTGTCACGAGAAGGTTACGCTCATGGATAAAGATATGCACTCTCTAAAGAGAGTGCGATATAAATTTGATACATTAATTGAGCCCATCCCATGGATCATTGTAACACTACAACAAAATGACAGTGTAGTAGTGCTTTTATAACTAGAAGGGTATGCAGATGTCGGGCTATTTTTGTTGCCTAAAAATACAGCTATTTTCAGTGCAACGGGTTCATTGGGCAGAGAAAGTACTGTGCAGTAAAAAAAAGTTGGGGCAGACTAGGTGTCTTTACAGGACTCCCCAGTTTGCCCCAGCTCTTTTTTTAAAATTAAAACAGAGTTAATTTCATGACACAAACATAAACATAAGAAACACATAGATTGTGAAGAATGCAATTGAGCTCAAAATTTATTTTATTTTATGAAGTGTCGGGCCTTTGGCCATATATACAAAAAATATATCAATAAGAGGTGGCTAAGTGGAATCCTCATCGGATGTCGAGTGATCATCATCAGCATCGTCTTCGTCATCCTCTTCACTTCCTTCCACTACTTCATGCTCGTAATAATCAGGATCCTCCTGTTCCTCTTCCCCTTCATCCTTCGTACATGCCATCAAGCACAAGGATAATAAAATACAATTAGATGTAGGCAAGAGAAGGGTTTTGGCTCACTTACCTCATCTGCTTGAGTCCCCAAAATAGACCCATCCAAGTGTCATAATTGCGGACGTGGGGCTCTCTATCCATAGTCATACTCCTCCTTTGTTGGGTCACGCCCAACAACCTCCCTCTACAAAAAAAGAAAAAGAAAATATACAATTAGTTAAAGAAAACATTATAGTACAAAACAAAATGAAAGAGGAGAAGAAATGATTACTAAAATAGGTACTTACGAAACGAGCAATGAAGGAGGACTTTCATCCCGAGCCAAAGTGTGAAGCCCCTCGCTTCCCTAGTCGGGAAGCACTCACCGTCGCTTGTTGTTGAAAAGCACGTGGGTGCTTTCTCACCACCACAAAGTTGCGTGCGTGCCTCCACTCTTCGTGCGTGTAAACGTTGGGCTTCTCCAAATTATTCTTTGCTTCTCTCTTGATATTTACTCTCCTATTAGAGAGAAAAAGCTTGATTCGTCTTTTCATCCACTCCTTCGAGAAGCAAAGACCCGCATGTAAAACATGGAACTCCGACTTAAGCACATTAATGATGTATTGCTTTGAAAGTTCATCTTGTGCTTTTCACTTTTTGCGAGGAGTTCATGAACTCTAGGTTTGCAAGTACATGCATGCAATTCATGACTTGCTTCCCTCGTGCATTCGTCACACAAGGGCACCATCAACATCCACTGCAGCCCCCATAGACATAGTCTTTGGAGGACTCCATACGTCTAAATGCATAACATCTAGTACATTTCTGCTCACATTTATGTCATGTGAAAATACATGCTTTTTTTGCTTTCCAAATTGACATGCTTCACATGCTTTCTTTTTTTGCTTTCCAAATTGACATGCTTTTTTAGCTTTCCAAATCAACATGCTTCACATACTTTCTGCATACCTTCAACCTTAAACTTAGGCAGCCCTGTCACAATTTCTTTAGTCTGCATAGACTTCATTCTTTGCACATTTACATGCCCAATTCTCTTATGCCAAATGTCTGTATTTGTAACAACTCTCTCCTGAACCATTTGTAAACATTGCAGCACTCACTTTAGGCATATTTACATTCAATGTAAACATTCTGCCCACTTTGTTGCCTTTTGCAACCAACCTACACTTATCTTTAAAGTCTTCTACATAATAGCCATCATGGTTAAAACGGACATGCAAACCCTACTCAATCATTTTGCCAACAGAAACCAGATTCTTTGTAATGTTCAGAACATCAAGTACATCTACAAGGTACTTCAACTTACCACCCTACATAGACAATGGCACATCTCCAACATGGGAAATCGGATGAGCAGTGTCATCCCCTGTTTCAACAAAACCTGGTCTTTCAAGACTTCATTTCCTTCAACCACTCACCATGACTTGTCATGTGGTTCAAAGCACCTGAATCAACATACCATACATCATCCTCCTTACATGCTACTATATCATTTCCAGATCAACATTATCTACATGGTGCATAACAAACAACCTCTCATTATCTCATTATTTCTGATAGAGGACGCATAGTTATTTTGTTGCACTTTTCCATTTTGCATGTCACTCTGTTTCTTATAGCAATCTACCTCTGCACATGTCCAGGCTTACCACAATAAAAATAGCCTCGTGTATCATTACGTTACCTTTGCCAATTACCACGACCTCTTGGACTCCCCCTGCCTCTAAACTGGCCTCTTTCACATGTGTGTTGTTGTTTTGCGAATCTTGGGACTGTTGCTGCTGCTGACCATAATTATGATTACCAGTCTGGCCACCACCTTGGCCACATCCACCACGACCTCTACCTCGTCCTCTACTTGCACTTGTGTAGAAGGCCTGTTGCTCTGAACCATTTTTATTTTGTGAAGACTGTTGATCTTCACCCAAATTCTTCTCTTCAGTGATCTTGTGGGGCCTAAGACCACGTAGACACACTTCCACCTTATCATCATCATCAACAATAGAAACACCAATTGATGTAAGAAATTCCACAATGCCCTTGATCTTCAAGGCATCATCATTCACACACATATTTTTCTACTCCAGAGTATGAAGCTCATTCTTCAACTAAATCTTTCGTGCCTTGGTGTTAGTTTCATACAGCTTCACCAAGGTGTCCCATGTCTCCTTAGGTGACTTTGCATCCTGTATATGCCCAATCATGGTGTTCTGTATACTAATAGAAAGCCAATACATGACTTTCCTTGCTCCTTGATTCCAATCCTTGAATTCTTTTACATCTACAACAGTTGGACTAATCTCCGGTATCTCTGGTGCCTCCTCATGTTCACCTTCAATGTAGTCCCACAGTAACCTCTTCCCAGGTAATTTGTCAATCTAAACCTCTAAGCATGGAAGTTGTTCTTGTCAAGATTCTCTACAACAATCTGGTTTATTCCATCATTCAACATCTTGTCTACAACACAAATTTACCAAAAACAGCACTCTTATTTGACCTACACAAACTCTTGTATTCTCTGTAGAGCAGTACTCTACTGCACCAAATTGTCACAACTAGTGACGACCTCAATTTGCATACCTACACCCAATGGCAACTTTAAGACCTCTTTGTAGTAGTACACATAGTGTCTGCACAACTAATCGCCTTCTTGCAGTTCTAAAAATAGAGTTCTGCAGAGAATCAAAACTTATGTGCAATGCCCGCTCCCGTGAACGCGTGTGAACTGAGAAATGGAGGTCCAAACGCACCCGAAACGTGTTTTTGGCCCAAAATTTTCTATCCAATAGACTTTATAGTTGTCCTATAGCTCTGCCTGCTGTGAAGAAAGCTCCTCAATTAGAGTTCATTTACGGGTGCCTCTCCCAAAGAGCTCTCGACAAGGGTGTAGTAGCCAACACCACAAAGGGGGGAAGAGTAGATGAAGATCTTATCCTCATACTGCTTTATGTGCTTCGCTTGCTTGCCATTCAGCCCTTAGCATGAACCAGGCTCTGATACCATGGAAAAGATGCAGGGGGAGAAGAGAGCTTGAGCTCTTGCAAGCACACACACACTCACACAAACCCTAGAAGAGAACACACAAAGTGAAAGGCTGAAAATTCTTCTTCGTCTTCTCATAACAAAAGAGGTCTACAAAGAAGATAAAGTGACTAACACACATAATAGAGTATATACAAGCGGTCCATAATATGAACACGCTAAATGGAGTGGGTAGGTGTCGACTAGTCGGCGGTGTAGTCCAGCTATAGAATCTCTGGGCGAAGATATGTCGATGCTATCTACCAAACCTGCCAGTGATGTAAATGTCGAATGGTCATGCAGGCACCTCGTGAGTGTTAGCTCATGTTGAGCTTGACATCTAAACACATGGATGGAGGCTGCAGGATGTATGATTGCTGCATTGTTAAAAGAGTGAACCATGGAAAGTTAAACTGCAGCTTTGAGTTCTTTTGTTGCTTCTTTTGGAAGAGGTTCCATGCCCACCGTTTGTGGATTGGTAGGTACTCTAGGTTTATGCGGAGGGGTCACGACGCCTTGAATATGTCTCCCAAATGAATGGCTTGAGCAAAAAGGCTAGAGCCTCCAAGCCGACTGCTCACTTATGAGATCAAAAGTGATGGGCCTAGTATAGCAGGCAGGTGATCGAATGTAGCCTCCTCGCTAGCGTGGTGGCTCTCACTCTGCTAGGTCCGACGTTGGCATCAATGTACATACGTGGGACATTGATGTCCATATGATCTGTGATGCATGTAATTGGTGTCGCTTGGAGCTCTTGATTAAGCACGATTTGGATCGCTTGCTCAAACTCCATTCTATCCAGAGGGTCCTCCAGTTGAGTGGATTGAGCGGAGGGTTGACTTCCTCACGCTCGAGCGGTGGCAGTGATGGAATTTCACCTTCTTCTAGGGTTTGGTGGAAGGGGTGATTAGTTGGTAACAAGGGTGGAAGGGTAGGCGATGAAGAGGCTGTTGTGGCGAGGTTGGCATTAAGGAGTGGTGGGGGCTTTGCTGAGGGGTTGAAGGGATATCTCAGAATGTTGTGTGCATTCCCAAATTCAAGGACAAAGAGGGAGGCGGGGTAGGAAAATGAATGGGGCAAGATGGTTGGGGATGGAATAGGGGTAGTTTGTAGGTACCAGATAGGGGTGGTGGTGGTGGTGGTGGTGGTGGTGGTTGGGTGGAGGTGGCAGGATGAGAGGGGCTGGGGGTGGAGGTTGATGAGAGAGAGAGAGAGAGAGAGAGAGAGATTGGATAAGCTTAAGGTACAAGCAACTTCTATAATGTGTGTTTTTCCTTTCTAGAACACCATAGTATTACATTGTGTACCTGTATGTGAATTACCTCTTACTTGCTTTCTCTAGAAATCAGTGAACTCGTGAATTAGAGAAATATTTTTTCCCACCATCCTATCCTAGGCATGTGATCTTTATACTTTTGTCCTTATCAAGGTTTTAAATCTCTGATAGTGAAGAAACACATCACTTTTCTCCTTCATGAAGTAAACCCACACTTTTCTAGTGTGATCACACCAATGAATGTAACATAGTATCTGCAAAACAAAATTTATTTTTATTTCAAAATAGTTATTCTCATTAATTTTGATTTTATGCATAGAAAGATGCATAAAGAAATTTATTTTTATTTCAAAAGAGTTACTCTGATTAATTTTGATTTTATGCAAAGAAAGATGCATAAAGAAATTTATTTTTATTTCAAAAGAGTTACTCTCATTAATTTTGATTTTATGCATAGAAAGATGCATAAAGAAATTTATTTTTATTTCAAAAGAGTTACTCTCATTAAAATTAAATTTATGCATAGAAAGATGCATAAAAGATTTATTTTTATTTCAAAAGTGTTATTCTCCTTAAAATTGAATTTATGCATAAATAGATGTAGAAATAGATTTTTATAAAAGTGTTATTTCCCACTAAAGTTGTTCTTATGCATAAATAGATGCGTAAAGAATCTTTATATCAAAAATAAGAATTCTCTTACATTCTATAAATAGATGTGATATGAATCAGATAGATGAGAATGAATAGAGAATAGATGTGATGAGAATGAGAGGTAAATAGATGTGATGAGATGTGATGTGAATCAGATAAATGTGAATGAATAGATGAGATGTGATGTCATGTGAATGAATAGATGAGATGTGATGTCATGTGAATCAGGATGTAAATGAATGATATAGGATGTGAATGAATGTGTAAGCATGTGAATCGAGATGTGAATGAATGATATAGGATGTGAATGAATGTATTAGCATGTGAATCAAGATGTGAATGAATGATATAGGATGTGAATGAATGTATTAGCATGTGACTTGGGATGTGAATGAATGAAATAAGATGTGAATGAATGTGATAGCATGTGAATCGGGATGTGAATGAAAAAGAGACGTGAATGGATGTATGGATGATGTGGATTGATGTGTGGGTAATGTGGATTAACGTGAATGGATGTATGGATGATGTGGCTTGATGTGTGGATAATGTGGATTGATGTGGATAGATGTATGGATGATGTGGATTGATGTGTAGATAATGTGGATTGATGTTGATGGATATATGGATGATGTGGATTGACGTGAATGGATGTATGGATGATGTGGGTTGATGTGTGGATAATGTGGATTGATGTGGATGGATGTATGGATGATGTGGATTGATGTGTGGGTAATGTGGATTGATGTGGATGGATGTATGGATGATGTGGATTGACGTGTGGATTGATGTGGGTTGATGTGTGGATAATGTGGATTAATGTGGATGGATGTATGGATGATGTGGATTGATGTGTGGGTAATGTGGATTGGCGTGAATGGATGTATGGATGATGTGGATTGATGTGAATGGATGTGGATTGATGTGTGGATAATGTGGATTGATGTGGATGGATGTATGGATGATGTGGATTGACGTGCGGATTGATGTGGATGGATGTATGGAAGATGTGGATGGACGTGTGGATAATGTGGATTGATGTGGATGGATGTATGGATAATGTGGATTGACGTGAATGGATGTATGGATGATGTGGATTGATGTGTGGATAATGTGGATTGATGTGGATGGATGTATGGATGATGTGGATTGACGTGTGGATGGATGTATGGAAGATGTGGATTGATGTGGATGGATGCATGGAAGATGTGGATGGATGTGTGGATAATGTGGATGGATGTATGGATGATGTGGGTGGATGTATGGATGATGTGGATGGATGATGTGTGGGTAATGTGGATTGATGTGAATGGATGTATGGATGATGTGGGTTGATAAGAAATTTATTTTTATTTCAAAAGAGTTACTCTGATTAATTTTGATTTTATGCATAGAAAGATGCATAAAGAAATTTATTTTTATTTCAAAAGAGTTGCTCTCATTAATTTCGATTTTATGCATAGAAAGATGCATAAAGAAATTTATTTTTATTTCAAAAGAGTTATTCTCATTAAAATTGAATTTATGCATAGAAAGATACATAAAAGATTTATTTTTATTTCGAAAGTGTTATTCTCCTTAAAATTGAATTTATGCATAAATAGATGCATAAACGGATTTTTATAAAAGTGTTATTTTCCATTGAAGTTGTTCTTATGCATAAATAGATGCGTAAAGAATCTTTATATAAAAAATAAGAATTCTCTTACATTTTATAAATAGATGTGATAAGATGTGATATGAATCAGATAGATGAGAATGAATAGAGAATAGATGTGATGAGAATGAGAGGTAAATAGATGTGATGAGATGTGATGTGAATCAGAGGTAAATAGATGTGATGTGAAGCAGATAAATGTGAATGAATAGATGAGATGTGATGTCATGTGAATCAGGATGTAAATGAATGATATAGGATGTGAATGAATGTGTAAGCATGCGAATCGGGATGTGAATGAATGATATAGGATGTGAATGAATGTGTTAGCATGTGAATCGGGATGTGAATGAATGTGATAGCATGTGAATCGGGATGATGTGAATGAATGATAAGGGACGTGAATGGATGTATGGATTGATGTGTGGGTAATGTGGATTGATGTGAATGGATGTATGGATGATGTGGGTTGATGTGTGGATAATGTGGATTGATGTGGATAGATGTATGGATGATGTGGATTGATGTGTAGATAATGTGGATTGATGTGGATGGATGGATGTATGGATGATGTGGATTGACGCGAATGGATGTATGGATGATGTGGGTTGATGTGTGGATAATGTGGATTGATGTGGATGGATGTATGGATGATGTGGATTGATGTGTGGATAATGTGGATTGATGTGGATGGATGTATGGATGATGTGGATTGACGTGTGGATTGATGTGGGTTGATGTGTGGATAATGTGGATGGATGTATGGATGATGTGGATTGATGTGTGGGTAATGTGGATTGACGTGAATGGATGTATGGATGATGTGGGTTGATGTGTGGATAATGTGGATTGATGTGGATGGATGTATGGATGATGTGGATTGATGTGTGGGTAATGTGGATTGACGTGAAGGATATATGGATGATGTGGATTGATGTGGATTGATGTGTGGGTAATGTGGATTGACGTGAATGGATGTATGGATGATGTGGATTGATGTGGATGGATGTATGGTGGATGATGTGGATTAACGTGTGGATTGATGTGGATGGATGTATGAAAGATGTGGATGGATGTGTGGATAATGTGGATTGATGTGGATGGATGTATGGATAATGTGGATTGACGTGAATGGATGTATGGATGATGTGGATTGATGTGTGGATAATGTGGATTGATATGGAAGGATGTATGGATGATGTGGATTGACGTGTGGATTGATGTGGATGGATGTATGGAAGATGTGGATGGATGTGTGGATAATGTGGATGGATGTATGGATGATGTGGATTGATGTGGATGATGTGGATGGATGTATGGATGATGTGGATTGATGTGTGGATGCTGCGATTGGATGTGATTTGATGTGGGAATGATGTGATGTGATAGGGATCGATGAAGAAAAAAAAATGTGGGAAGATGAGAAAAGATGGGGACTAATGTGAAAGGATGTGGAGTGATGAGAAAAGATGGAAATATTATTGGAACTGTATTTGTATGTGAAATCTGTTTTTAAATGACTGTTTTATGTCAAGAATGCTGGGGAAGCATTTTGACCGTCTTGTGAATGAGGCCGTGGAGACCTATCTGTTAAAGTTGCAACTACTGACGGAGAGTCAACGGAGGACGTCTCGCGTAGCAAGGTCAGTTGAGGTCTTGACCAGCCTCAGTTTGATTTAAATGGTAAGCTTCCGATACAGTGGATGAGGGACCAAGGAAGCGGCCTATGAGTGAAGTGCTAGGTGACCTGCGAAGGATCCTAAAGGGTGCTGACCATACGATGCTCGGGCTCTGGGTCACCGAAGATACCCACATGTACGTCGGGGAAGATATTGGAACAAGGAGTAAGAGTTGTTTTCTGAATTCGGGCATGGATTTGGTTGATTGACCTTGCTGGTCCTCAACGGATGAGTCCATGGCTCTTTTATATGAATCTGTTGGTTGATCTTGCTGATCTTCAACGGAGACTCCATTTTTGTTAAAGTGAATACTTGCCGGTTACTATGAGCTAGGGCCCCTGAGTGGACATGGAGTGAGCATTCTGGTTGCCAATGATGCCATGGGTACACCGACGATGAAGGAATGTTTGGAAATAAGGATTCAACTGGATAATTAGAGGATTATGATCAGTGACACTATGGTTTCATTAAATGATTGTTTTAAAGACTGTTGAATCTATGAAAAAGGTAATTTCATATTGGGTGTGTGAGTGGTGTGACTAGTTTTAAGTTTGCATGAATATCCGGCTAGGGGGCTTGGGAACTCTTTTCCCTAGTACCTAGGACAACCTAATCAAATTCTTAATTGGATCCCATCACTACAGTGGTTGGGCGGTTGGCTAGCCCATGGGACTGATGGGGTTAGGCTGGACTGATGGATCCCTAAATTGAGACTCAATTTTGTTCTGGTTCGATAGATGAAGTAAATCCTAGACAAAAATTGTTCTATGGAAAAGAATCAACAACGGCTGTGCCTCTCAATGAGGAAAAAAGCGTTGGTCTCTATGATCCAAGTACAATCTTTTCCCTGATCAGACTATGGGACTTACGGGTTCGGTCAGATCAGTTCAGTTAGTTAAGGCTTTTGACTACGTTAGAGAAAAGTTATCCTAGAGGAATCGCCTATGCTTTACGGGCAAGGGAAGTTTTTTCGGGTTCGGTTTTGGAAGAACCGATGGATTAGTTTCTTGTCCAGATATCCGTGGACGAGGCCCCGAGTGTGGGACCTTGCCCCACGTAAGAAGTGCTACTTCCATTGCTAGCACCCCTGAATTTATTGCACGGTGGGGATAGGGACCTCAGAGAAGGAAAAGCTCATCAGTGGTTCCAAACCCTTAAGCCTGAGGATAAGGTTAACTTCACAAGGCTCAAGAATGTTTTTGTGCCCAATTTTTCCTGAAGTGGTGACAAATGGAGCCCTGTGGCATAGTTACATAATATCAAACAAAAAGAAAATGAGTTGATGAGAGACTATGTGTCTCATCTTAAGCACTTAAATTCAAGGTGCAAACTTCGGGAGAGGTTAACTTATGAGAAATTATTGCCTTGCTTTCCGGAGAGGGGTTAGAGACCACAAAATGCATGATTACTTGGTACTCGCCCGACCTGCTACGCTTGATGCATGTTGCAAACTGGCAATCGGATATGAAGATAATATGTTGGAATTGCCGCAACCGAAAGATGTCAAAACATCCTCAGCAACTACGACTTTGCGTGTCTCGAGCCACCAAGAAATTGGAACTCGAAGCAAACAAGTCGGAAACATGACAGTGGATGAGCTCAGATGCCATATTAGAGAAATTGAAAGTCAAAGAGGGAAGAGAAACATCTGGGCATGGGCATAATCATCTTTACCCCTGCAGGGAATTGGTGTGGTGTGCTCTATGTGCATATTAAATCACACGACCACCGAGTGTCCACAGTTAAGAGCAAGGTCGTTACTTTATTGTGCCCATTATGTAAAATTAGGAAATCATGACACTTCAATGTGCAGATATCCAAGATTTCAAAATGTTGCACAACTACCAGCACTTAGAGCCCCATTGGCTTTACTTGTGCCACCTATACAGATCACCGCTACTGCTGGACAACCCAACTCTCCCTACTTACCTGGAGGGACGTTCTGGGTACAAGACCCTTCACCTTTGCCACCACCAGTTCTACTACCACAGCCACCATAGGCTAAAATCAATCAAGTATTGATTGAAGAGCCGTCAGAAGATGTTGACATGGTGCGGGAAGGGGAACTTGGTGGCGAAGAGTACTACGAAGAAACGACGGAGGTCATGTTGGAATATTACATCCTATAGAACAACACGCCAGTACTCGTGTTTCAAACCACGGTATAATGGAAGGGCAAGGACATGAATTCCAACCTAAGAAGAGGACCATTACAATGCTTTGGCTGTAGAGGGCCGCATCGAGTTACCGAGTGCCCCAACAAGAATATGGTTCATACACACCAACCCCAACAAGAATATGGTTCATACACACCAACCAACAACAAGTGGCGGCTCTGTCCAATGACATGCCAGTACTCACCTATACTAAATGTGGAATTGATCATTTGATCAAGGATTGTCCATACCATGTAAGTGGCTCAACTTCTACTACCAATTAACCATCCGAACCATTAGTGTACAGCTTGGGAATATCTCACCACTCAACATCTTAACAAGAGCCCAAGCTCAATTAGGAGACAAGGCAAAGAGCCGAGTGGATGCAACTATTTCCAAAACTGGCCGCAAGAGAAGAGTGAAAAAAGTGGGTAAGGGTGACACAAGAGTCACAATCCAAGATGGTTCCGAAGAAGATACAATCAACACAGATCCACCCAATCAAAGGAAGAGGAGTATCAAAGGATAAATCACAAGGGGTCGAACCAAGAAGAGCAAAGAGAGCAACCAACAACTCCTAAGGGGGTCAGTGAATACTCGACGAGGAAATAAGAAAGCTTAAAGATGCCAGGGCCTTAGTTGAAGAGTGCTAATAGTGCCAAACCAGGTCAGGAATACAATTTATCCATGAAACGAGCCAACCTGAGATAGGGAATTGGATGTTCCCCCCCAATTTCAAAAGAAACAGAAGAGGTTTCCCAAGCGAACACACTGTCCAGAATGTTTGAGGAAAATGGGTTGGGGGAGGCCATCCATTCCTTCCCTATGGAGAAATACGACACACACATGGGAAGAACCCTCTATCTCCAAAGAAGCGAGAGACATAGGAAGTCTTGCGACTGTGCTGTCCACTCCTGTACACAAATGCCATTAGGGAAACTGTTACGTAATTCACCAACCCTATGGACAAACATAAAAGAATGGGTAGAAGGCGGACTAAAGCCAGTTGATACTATAAATGAGGCTCTGCCACCTCTGGCAGAAAAAACCTTGAGACATACAAGGAAAACCCGAGTCGTTAAGATACCAGTTAATCAACTAGGACACTACTATGAAAGCAATGACACAAATGCTACAATCTCGATTCATCATAATGGGTACCAGGCACTAGCTATCCTGGATGGTGGGGTGGGAATTAGCATCATCACAAAATGTTGCTGGGAAAATTGGGGGGAAACCTGATCTAAAAAAAGCAGATCTAATCGTGTTAAAATGGCTGACGGAACATCTTTGAGGCCCATTGGGCTTCTAGAGAATGTTTAATTCAAACTCTTTACGTTTCACTATCATCATACATTTGTGGTCATGGACTTCCTACGCCAACCTGATTCATATGACATAATATTGGGGAGACCCTTCATGACGAAATCCAAATTGGTGCATGATTGGGCCTTGGATCACGTGTACGTCCATAGGGATTCGTAAATCTTAAAGGTTGATCTGAAAACATGGAAAGCACACCCCATGGAGGGGAAGTTGTTCGGTAATGATTCGGTTTCAACAGAATAGACCACCTCTATACAGATATGCCAGCCCTCGGTGGGAGATCCCAAGGATGCAGAGGAAATGGAAATGTTTGCATCACTTCCTCCTTTGGACTTCAGTGAAGACTGGATGCATGTGTTGGCCACCATTAATATAATGCAACCTAGGGGGACGTAGTACGTGGAATTTGGAACCGTTCCCATGACCTCTATTTGTATGGTTAATTGGCAGACCATTGATGAAGAAACAGAAGAGGAGACATTGAGTACAGAAGGTACCATAGCACAAATTCAGACCAATGCTCAACACCTCAAACGGAGGCAAAAACAAAAACGATATATAGCCTGATGAAATGCCCTACTAGGAAGAAAACCCACGGACGCCCAGTGGTTGAGATACCTTGAGGCCACTAAGGTACACGATGAGTTCTCAAAGGATTGGGTTGAGGAGTTGAGTAAGATATTGCTAGAGGGAAGACACAAGGAGAAAGTCATCCTTCAAGATCTAGAAACACCCAAGCTTACAAAACCTGGGTGCTGAAAACGTAATAAAACCTTGGCAGAAGCAGAACGCGAGGCTAGAAAGATCATGGCTAAAACCAAAAGTGAAAAAGATGACAAACCAGAATTTCTCTCAATACCCAACCACTTCAAAGCCTATAACAGTTGGCAAACGGAAAGTGGTCCAACTGACGGCAACAAGGGTGAAGGAGGATGGGCTGTCCACATCATACGATGGCCTAGTAAAGTCAAGGAAGTGGATATTGCAGGACCAGGGGAGGAAGCTCATCCCATATATACATTGCTAAGGACTTGGCTTCAGCTGATTGGCTTCGGCTGAAGAGGATGAGCTCATCACTCTCCTCAAGGAATTTAAGGATTGTTTCACCTGGAATTACAAAGAGATGAAGGGGGTACCACCTGAGGTAGTATAACATATGATTCCAATCATGGAAGGGTTGAGACCAACTAGGCAGAAACCATACCAGATGAATCCTAAGTATGCACAATTGTAAAGGAGGAAATAGACAAGCTCCTTGCTGCAGATTTCATCTATGAAATTGAACATACGGATTGGTTGTCACCAATTGTGATAGTGCCAAAAAAGAATGGAAAACTTAGGGTATGTGTTGATCTTAAAAAGGTCAACACAGTCACTAGCAAAGACCATTATCCACTGCCTTATACCAAACATGTTTTGGAAAGAGTGTCTCTGGGAAAGAAACTTACAGCTTCTTGGATGGATTCTCCGGTTACAATCATGTGTCCATAGCACTAGAGGACCAGCATAAGACAACTTTCAATACGATGTGGGGGACATTTGCATACAAGGTTATGCCATTCGGCCTCACCAACGTCCCAGCAACCTTTCAACAGTTGATGTGCACAACCTTCAAGGACTACTTACAAAAGTAGTTGGAGGTATTCATTGACGATCTATGTGCACACTCTCGATGGACAAACCATCTAACCTGCTTGAGGAAAGTGTTCGAGCGATGTCAATTATATCATATATCCCTGAACCCCTTCAACTATCAGTTTTGGGTCAAGCATGGTGTGCTATTGGGACACATTATCTCAAAGAATGGTATATCCATGGACGATAGCAAGGTCAAGCTGATATTGGAGCTGCCACCACCTACCAACTACAAGGGTGTGCAAAGATTTATGGGCCATGTGGGGTATTATCACCGCTTCATAATTTTCTATACTGAAATAGCCAGACCCTTGTACAAGCTCCTCATTGTCTTTGAATGGACTGAGGAGTGTCAGGAAGCATATGATCAACTGAAGCAAGCATTGGCTAGCGCACCAATTCTACGACCCCCCAATTGGGATCTCATATTTCATGTGCATATTGATGCATCAAATTTTGCTATTGGTTGCGTACTAGCCCAGCCTCGTGAGTTCAAATTGGACTATCCAATTTGCTTCGCTAGTTCGTCAGGTCTGCTGAAAGATGTAAAGGTGAACTACACCACCATAGAGAGAGAAGGATTGGCCATGGTTTAAGCCATCAGGAAATATCGACATTACCTCTTAGCCAACAAATTCGTATTTTTCGTGGACCATCAAGCCTTACTATGCGTGGTGAATAAACCTTGCACCACGGGGAGAATCACATGATGGTTGCTATTATTGTTGGAATTCAACTTTACAGTCACGGTACGAAAGGGAACACAGCATGTGTTAGTCGATCACATGTCAAGAATTCCAAATGGGGAACCAGCCAACTGGTGTTGATGATGATCTCCCTGATGCTTGTTTATTCAAGTTAGACATGGTACTCGAATGAAGTGAAGAAATCTCAGAGTATCTAGCTTATGGTTTTCCGTAGGAAATACCTTTGAACAAAGATAAAATGCGGTAGCTTATTAAGCTTGCTGCACCTTATCAACTGATTGTGGGAGAGCTATATAAGCTAGGAAAAGATAATGTGCTCAGAAGATGCATTAGAGAAGATGAGTTCATCTCGCCATGTTGGAAGAAGCTCATTGAGGGATAGCAGGTGGACATTTTGCTAGAGAAATCACACCTCAAAAAGTGCTTCAAGCAGGACTATGGTGGCCTACGTTATTCGGAGATGCCATAGAATTTTTTAAAAGATCAAAGAATGTCAATGTTTTGCTATCCCACAACAAAAGGACAAGATTTCGCTAACCCATATTATTGTAAGACAACTATTCGAGAAATGGGGGATAGATTTTATGGGACCTATTAGTCCAACGGTACATCCCCAAGCCCGATATGTGATCGTGTGACCACTTACTATTTCACAAAATGGGCAAAAGCTAGAGCCTCAAAGAGAGCCGATGCACGAACAACAGCAAAATTTTTATACGAGCAAATTATCTTGAGGTTCCGATGCCCGTTAGAATTGGTCAATGATCGCGGCTCACATTTTATCAATGAGAGGTGATTGATCATTTACTTGTAGGATTCTTAGTGATCCATCAAAAATCATCACCTTATTATCCATAGGCCAATGGTCAAGGAGAGAGTACAAACAAGATTTTGTATACTATCTTGACAAAAAGCTTGGAAGCAAATTGAACAGACTGGGAACATAAGCTGACAACAGCCCTCTGGGCCTATCGCACATCATATAAGGTAGCGACAGGATATACTCCCTTTCATCTAGCTTATGGTGTTGAAGCAGTTATGCCCATGGAATATCTAGTTCCAAGCTTAAAGATTACCATACAAGAGTGTCTCACGGAGAATGCATTATCTGAAAGGCTGATTGACCTGGAGAAATTGGATGAGACCAGACTGATAGCATCACATGGACTCATGGTCGAAAAACTATGCAGAAAGCAGTGGTTCGACAAAAACCTTAAGCAAAAAGAACTAGAAATGGGGACACCTCAGGGATCTGTTCAAATTGAGACAATTGACGGCATCCAAATGGAGGGTTATGTCAATGGAAGTAAATTTAAAAAATATTTTGGACCACTAACCCAAGAGATGCTCTTGCAACAAGAACATCTCTTAAAACAACAGAAATAGCTTGCAAAAGAAAAAATCGAGCAAGCACAAGATGAGGCTAAGGCTAGGGAGGCCAAAGCCAACAAGCATTGCATTAATAGATACAGGGTCAAGTCATAACTTGATCTCATATGAAACCTGGGTAGCATTAGATAAACCACACCTTAAACCCACTAATGCGCAAGTTTGTAGTGTTCACTTAATAACCACAAAAGCCGAGGGATATTTAAATGTTAACATTTCCATCAAAAATAATTCCTTGGTCGGGAAGGTGTTTTTCATGCCTACAGGTTCCATGGAAGAAGAGACGATTCTAGGACAATCCTGGATCTGTGCCAGTAAATGCAATATCCAATGGGAAGAAAGAACAACATTGGCTAAGCACATGCAAGAAGGTCATGTCCATACCCTTATGGAACTTGATAAATAGAGGAAAACACATTATAACTGACAAACAAACAATGAGTGCAGTGGCAACACCTCAGAGAACAGAACTAGCATCCGTTCCACAAAGCTTGCTCCCACAATACCCAACATCTAAGGGTACACAGCAGTGGGTGCCCAAGAATCAACTTAAAGATCAACCAGACAAGAAGGACACCATGAATGATATAAAGACCCCAAGAAGAACCTACAAACAATTCAAAAGTCAGACCTTGCTGACTCGAACCGATTGGCAGAACTCCACGCATCCGCCGAAGAGACCTCAAGGACTCCGTAAAAGAAATGGGTTCAAAGGGACTTATTTCTGCGAGCGCAAGGATACTATCAAAGCAATACGGAAATATAGGTACCCAAACCCCACTCAGTGGTGGCCAATACCACAAACAATTCGAATCATCAAAAAGAGGGTGGTAAGAGCATGCAAAATACACTCCTAACTCAAGTAAGACCCATGCCAACCCTTGTGTTGAGGAAGAAGAAAACTCAGCCAAATGGGTTGGGAATTGCCAAAGCAATGAAAGTACCCACTCTGGCTATACAAGATTGAACAAGGAACCTAAAGGTAAAAACAAAGAAGTTCAGTAAGGAGATGCAGATAGAAGCCCTCCACAACCAAGCACAGTGACAACATTGTTCAATTAGGTGGAAGGCATAATAAAAAACTCCCACATGGAACTAAAATGACTGCATCAACAAATGCCCAAAAGTGCCCAGGTGACCCCTTGGTTCTTATGGCAATAAAACAAAAGGTATCCAATGATTGCACAAATGGGTACATTAAAGTATCATTCACTCATCATGTGCATGTTTGACTGCTTGAGCATATAGGAAAAAATGAGAAGTATTCAATCTTATGCATTCCACATGAAATTGCAGAAAAATGTTCACGCTGTGAACAAAATAAAAAACAATGCATTCATGCCGTGAAAAAGTTCAAAAAAGTTCACGCCATGAAATGGTAATTTTTCATAGGCCAATCACGTAGCGCCACATGGTATTCTTATTAAGATAGCCATCCTGTCTGCGTTATAAATTCAATTTTCTATCCTCTTTTTTCATTTTGCATCATGTGCATTGTGTGATCGTGTGCGAATCGCTTCAACGTGCATCTCTCGAGCTCGCCGTCTCCTTACAACCTTCTCGACTATCCCCTTCGAGGTGGGAGCTTGATCCTCTTCTTTTCTTTTCTTTTTTGTTTTTTTTTTGTTTTGTTTTGTGTCCTTTCAAAGAATCGTGACATCTTAAGAATATACACATTAATTGGTTAAAAAAATGACTTGTAGCCCTTCACGTATGCATCATTCAATAAAATTTAAAAAAATGACTTGTAGCCCTTCACGTATGCATCATTCAATAAAATTAACAATCATTCAATACACCAAACAATCATAATCAAACGATTAAAAATATGACTTGCAGTTTCACGAAAGCTGTGTTTTCATGAAAACTGTGTTTTCATGCCTGACCTTTTCATGGGGCCATACACTTTCACGCGCTTGACCTTTTCACGGCATGTGTTTTCATAGCCATACACTTTCACACCTGACCTTTTCACGGCCATACACTTTTCACGCTCGACCTTTTCACGGTCGCACCTTTTCACGGCCACACCTTTATGTCCATACACCTTTATGTCCATACACCTTTCACGAAAACTGACGTTTTCACGGGGCCATACACTTTCACGCCCGACCTTTTCACGGCCACACCTTTCACGGAAGCTTACCTTTTCACGCTCGACCTTTTCACGACCGCACCTTTTCACTCACGGCCTGAGTTTTCACGGCCATACACTTTCACGCCTGACCTTTTCACGGCCATACACTTTCACGCTCGACCTTTTCATGATCACACCTTTTCATGGCCATACACCTTTCATGAAAACTCGACCTTTTCATGATCGCACCTTTTCATGGCCATACACCTTTCATGAAAACTGACCTTTTCACGGCCATACACTTTCACACCTGACCTTTTCACAGCCACACCTTTTCACGGCCATACACTTTCATGCCTGACCTTTTCACGACCTGCACATTCATGTACTCACTCCTACCTTGCTCATCTATGCCATGAATTGACTATTAACACACCAGAAGATTGCTCCTACACTAATGAACTCTTCAATTAAACTAACCTATTCCCCATTTTTTTAAAAAAAATAAAAAAGATGATATCAACCCCACTAGTTGTTAGATTGATCCTATGTGCCTAATACAGATGTCAGCCCTCAAAGTCCAAAGCCCACACGACCCTAGCTACAACTCAAGCCAACAGTGCTACTAGATCCCCAGCTAGTCAGAGAAGAAGGACAACATAGCGACCGAAGATGAACTTCATGGGTCCTTATGCCCAAACCTTCCATGGGACCATCATCAGCAAGGAAGCTCACACAGCCCATGGAAAGGTAGCCCTCCAGTACCACAGCTCAGAATGTCTACAAATACTAAAAGAGGCTGAAGTTAAAGCAAAACTAGACAAAGTCAATCTAGGTAAGATGGCATAGATACTCCCATGAAGTATTGATACAGAACTCTATGCGCGGAGTACCTAAAGACCTACGACAAGGGGACCAAAAGAGGACAAATCACCAAAGCAAACGGCACTACGGAGCAACTCCTCATCACATAGGAACTCATTAGGGAGGCTCTGCAACTTCCAGCCCTGCAATCAGGATCCACCAACACATCATTGACAAGATGCCTCTAGAGGCCATGCTTAAGCAATTTGAATGGTGCCGAGTACAAGAATATCCAAGATGAGGCTACAAAGAAAGCTTGTACGGCCATGTCTTTGATGATGCAAGTAAAGCTAGTGGACAGATACAACACAGTCGTTCTCAACACCGGATTGCAAAAGTACATGAGGAGAAAGAGGGCGATTAGGCATACTATCTACATAAGGAGATGGAGAATCACTTGAAATCCCACCAATCGAAGATATGTAGCCCATACCTACTCACACACAGGTTCTCAATCGCATAGCAAAAAGGCCTCTCAAGGAGCCCGAACCAGAGGAGAAATTGCAATTGGCACTATTACCAGACCAGCCCAAATTAACAACTGAAGCTATGCAAGAAGGGCAAGCTATCTTGATGGAGACCACAAAGATCATAAAGCAGATCAAGAAAGAGCGCAAGAAGAAAATAGATAAGAAGATGAGGGGAGTGCTTACAGATGTTGTTGCTGAGTCTCACACAAAGACTAGAGGAGGAAGTGCCCACAAAAATCCACACTTACCCAAGGGATACTTCAAGAGAATATTCTCAGCCATACCACACAAGAACCTCGGCAACAAATCACTCCTCCAACAAGCCTAGCACAACTCATATTTACAGACCTATCTCCTCTCTAAAAGAATCAAGTCTGGCAGACATGCCAACAGAGATAGCTCCAGAACAAGCAACACTAATACAAGCTGAGGAAAGACAAGATGTGGAGGTAGCCATAGCCCCAATATAGGAACCAGAGGCCCCCATGGAAGCAAGTAAAATCAAGTCCAAGCAAGAGGAGAAGATTGGAAGATGAAGAAAGACTGCCCCAGGTGGCCTCCCTGTAGAACATCGACTATCAACAATTCTTGCAGGAGACCATGGAAGGACTTGACGAGCTGCTGCTGGAGACATGGGCTAGAGACAAAATCAAGCATAAATTCAATGTGGGTGCAAGAACAAAAGGTTTGGTGGTGCCACCTCCTGACAACACATATGCTCCACAACCGTAACGCCGCCCTTTGGAAGCAAGTAAAAGATGCATCCACACAAGTACAAAGGTTAAAAGCAAACTTGGAAGTAGCTGAGGCTACCCACAAAGATGTTCATCATGAAGAGTTTGAAAGATATAGAGGAGCAGGAGAAAAGGTACAATGCCCTGGAGAATAATAACATGGTCTTAAGCCAAACAATAGTATAAAGGATCAAGGATGATGTTGACCTCAATGCCAAATTGGAACAAGCAAAGGAACAGCTCCAGAAAGAAGTCACCCACACAAAGAAACTCATGACACTTCATGGACAACAAGTACAAGAGTTCCAAGCCAATGCCAGGGCTAAGGAAGAAGCATTGTAATACCAAATCATGCAGCTAATAGCACAGCTCAAAGAAGAGGAGGAGAGGGCAAACCATCTACAACATGAAAGGGAACAAACCAACAAGGCTCATGCAGAAAAGATTAGAGCTCTTAATGAAACAATAAGTGCAAGCTAGGCAGAAGCACATAGAAAAGAGTTGGCACACCAAGAGATAGTGATGCAGCTTACACAACAACTACAAGACACTTAGAGGCTAGCAGCCCAAAGACTCCAACAAATTACCAAAGCTCAAGAAAGGGAAACAACCACCTCCCAGGAAGATGCAACAAGAAGATTTGAAGATTTAGATACTCCAAGGATGGTCAGAGAAACGTCAATTTCAAACCTCCTTAGCAACACAGACTCCCACCTACAAGAGCTTGAGCGTTAGTTGTTTGATGATCCAAGAAAGAAGTCAGCGGGCTGAACCCTAGCGATGATCTCCGTCTCCTCCTTGAACATGCCTCCAAGTTGGGTCAGCTTTATTAGTAACTCCTCAGGCCCCTCCTCAAACTCTTTCCTTGTTTTTTTCTACACTAACACTCTCTCTACTTCAATATGATATAAATCTATCTGAAGATATAGGCCTAGGAGAACTAACATTAATCAAACAAAATACTGAAAGAGACGTTGATCCTACCATAATCATGGGAATTTTGAGGGGAGACTTAGTATTAACTAATCCCGAGGACAACTTTTTCTACCCTCTACATCCTATCATGCTAAACCTTCGTAGTTGGTGTCGTGCTCTCCAAAACTCAAAAATTCTGGACAACAGTGTCAAAAAATTAGACCTATTTGTCCCACATGACATTCTAGAGATGCCCACCAACTATGAAGTAGTAGCACATAGTCCAATGGGTTATAAGTCATGGATGGCTAGAGGTATATAACACTCACAAACATCTAAATCTATGTGAGTCCACTCTATATTATCCTTTTGGCATTCTAAAACTCTACACTAATATCTACAAACATTTAGAAGCCATGCTAACCAATGTGCAATACAATTTTGATGCTACCCACGTAGAATATCCCACTATCAATGCCGAAGAAATTCAAGACTTACAAGACTTTATTAAGTCTCATAAGCCTAGCCACCCACCCCCTAGCACAGGTGAGGGTCAAGAAGAACCTTCTTCTTCATTTTCAAAATCAACTTACCCTATCTATTCTAATGTCGCTAGTAAGCTACTTAACCCATATCCTAACACGCCACCTACTAACACCTCTCAAGCTGACGCATTCTCATCTTTCTATCCTCCCGAGATAGATTTTCCCACTAACACTCTCACCGCCGAGGAGGTACTGGCACCTCACCCATCTCCAACACGGCACTCTCAAGAGGTACGACACACCATCTTGCACGATAATCTTAAAGCATTTATTGATGATACCATCTTGGATTCTTTGTCAGCTGTGTTGCAGAGTACGAGGGGTTCATTCGTGCGGGCAATCCTCTTTTGAAGCCAAAGTTAATGTTCAAGGTACTCATGCAGATCATTCCATTTGAGTGCACACGCTGAATCAAGCCAGAAACATATTCAAAAATCACTCCAACAAAATAGCATAATGTACCATACCCTCTCCGTGCCCCCCGCCTTGACTTAGAAGAACTACTTCCATTGGCCGGAGAGGGTACATTATGGGTGAATGTGGCAAAGCATACGAAGATGGCAAATCCTCACTTAGCTAATTTTCTCGAGATACGGAGGATTATTACATTCATGATCAGCTACTACTATTTTAGAAGATGGAGGAAAGCAAATCCTATGCACACTAGAGGTGGCTACGCCACCATAATCACCAATAAAGAGCACCCACAATTGTAAGATTTTGGAATATAGCCAGAGACTGGAGGAAGGAGTACCTAGCAATTCTGGAATATAGCCAAGTGTATATGAGCATGCCACCAACACTACGGGTCAATCCATTATACATGCCAGTTAAAAGAAGATGGACACTACTGGAATTTCAAGAAGCCAAGAGGCGCAACTCGCATGTGTGCTACAACTTTCCCATTTTTATACCAGCAACATTTGCAAGCATTCAGGAACAAAGACAGTAGATACTTACATGGATCAAGGCATGGCACAGAATTCCAGACCCCGCTATTGTAGCTAGCATTAGATTTTTGAAATTGGTGGTGGTGTTGATAGACCAACCAAAGGAGCCCTATGATGGCAATGAGGCAGAACACCTAAAGTTTGACATGAACCAAGGGCCATCAGATAGGGGAATCATGCTTTACTACCACCAACTATGATGTCTTCCAGGCTACATGCATATCACTTTCAAAGACATGGTGGATATAGGATTCTAGAGATCACATTCAGCATTCCGACGTACTCAAGAAGCTCCAATCCAGGAGGAACTTCTACCGACATGAGTTTGGTGACCAGGTCTTAAGACCTCGGTAGTAACAGGTTCTCTGGACAGAACCTACATTAGGAAGGGGGGATGTTAATCCCATTTTGGATTAAAAAACATGATCCTCCAATTAAGGACATTAATAAGTGTCATGAAACGGCACTATAAAAGTTGTACATTATGAGATATTGGCCACCCAAGTAATTTTTGGGTGCCCAAGTGTGAATAAGGGCCGAATGTATATAAGGCATTTTCTCATAATGAAAAGACACAATCCCCTTTGTGCTATAGAGATCTCTCCTTTGTGTCTTGAGAGATATTGAAGGAGAGAGAGAGAGAGAGCATTCTAGCATTGTTCCTCTTTTATGCTTGTGTGAGAGAGTGAGAGAGAGAGTGATTACCTTATGCGACGGTGAGAGTGACTCTAGGGTGATAGCGTGGAGGTGGAGCTTAACAAGCAAGCTTGGAGGCCTCAAGGGACTCAAGTTCAAAGCATTGGTAAGTGCCCTACGACAGTTGTGATCTATTGCTCATCCTTTAGGTGAATGTGTAGAGTTCCCTCTTGGAGGTGTGGTAGCCCATAACAATCCTTGACCATGACCAAACCGCCACTCATACAAGAACTATTTATCATCAATACTTGATTAAATATAAGAATCAATACTTGATTAAATATAAGAATCAATACAAGAACTATTTATCATCAATACTTGATTAAATATAAGAATCATTATGTTGAGGAAGCACAGCAAATACCTGAATCATCATTGTTCGCGTACCGTGCATTGATTATTGCCTACCATTCATATTCTCCTTAATTCGAGCTATGTGCACAGACTTGCTGATTGAGGTAGTGTACATATATCCATTTGTGTGTCCAGACTCGCCGATTGAGACAGTGTACATATATCCATTTGTGTGTCCAGAATCACCGATTGAGGCAGTACACTATGTGCATAAACTCACTGATTGAGGTAGTATACAGATACCTATTTGTGTGTGCAAACTCACCGATTGAGGCAACACACTCTTTATATGAAGACTTGTCGATTGAGGCAGCATGATTTCGTAAAGACTTGCCGATTAAGGCAACACAAGTAGAGGAATAAGACTTGCCGATTGAGGCATCTTTCTAGCCTCATGACCAACTGAGGTAAGTTGCTTTCCAACCTCAGGGCATATTATGGATTATGGATTATTGAAATATTTTTGTGGTATATTTTTCATGGATATTTATTTTTGATTATTTGCCACATGGTCAGTAAACGCCAGGTAGTACTGGTTGCACCATGTAAGGTAGATAGTCACTGGATATAATCTTGTACATGTGTTTTTGATAGCATATCAGTGGGGTGGTAGGCCTAGAGCAGGCGGCATGATAATGGTTACACATTTTTGGCGTGCATATTGTATGCACATTTTGGCATCACTATGTTCATGGGTGACATTATCTTTATGTGACATTTTATGTAATGGCTTGGTTGCCATCATTATCTTATACATAAAAAGGCAGTGTAAGATTCCTCCCCACCCAGCCTCTCAGGATGTCCAGTATCTTCCCATGTAATCAATCCCCTCTTCAGAAATATAAAAGATCTTGTTTTTGCCTGTTTTGGCCTAGAGAGAGAAAATGTTCTAGAGAGAGGTTATTCAGATTTTGAATATTTTTGGATAGAAAAATTTCTCATCTTATTAATATTAGTTCCCCTGAAACAGAAGTTCAAAAAGATTTCCAGAATGTAAGATTCCTCCCCAGCCTTTCAAGATGTCCAGCATCTTTCCCTGTAATCAAATCCCTCTTCAGAAATATAAAAGATCTTGTTCCTACCAGTTTTGGCCTAGAGAGAGAAAATCTTCTAGAGAGTGGTAATTCAATTTTTAAATATTTTTGAAAAATATCTCATCTTATTAAAATAAGCTCTCCTGAAACAGAAGTTCAAAAAGATTTTCAGAAGGTGCATTAGAAATTAAGTATAATCTATTCAAGAGGCATTATCCTGGGAGTTAAGATTTTTTTGAAATTTTAAATTAAGGTTCCTATGGATCAATAAGATTCATCCAAATGTAGGGAGGAGATAAATGGAGAAATAAAAGGAAAATCCCCAAAAATGAGTAAATACTCACATAAGATGAAGAGTTGACTAAGGACAAGGTTAATAGTTAAAAAAGAGAGATATTTAGGTGAAATGATACATTTTTGACACCTCAGTATAGGGGAATTTTCCTCATGAAGGAGGCACCTATTTCACATGCTTGAATGAGTTTTAAACTCCCAAATAATGAGATATTTTTATTTCTCCTCTCTCCTGTTTCAACTAGATCCAAAAAGTGGACGAAACTGACCCAAAAATGGTCAAAAATTGACCAAACTGATGTGGAAAATTCTAGAATCAGTTGGCTTGGTTAGAAGCTCACTTTTTCCTATAAATAGAAGCCTTCCCCTTTGTTGAAACTCAATAGTGTTTTGCACTGTTACCTTGCCTCTCCCAAGTGCCAAAAACTATGAATTTTACTCATAATTCATTAGTTTTTGACCTTCAATCTTCTAAAAGATTGGTGGCCACTCTTGTTTCAAACAAGAGAAGAACCCTCAAACCATCAAGCCAAAGGAAAGCTCTCAAATTATCTATGTAAGTTGGAGATTCTTCTCTTTTCTATTTCTTTTATGGTTTTTATGATTTTTGTCTTCTCTAAAATGAAATGATGTTATGCTTCATTAAAAAAAGGCATTCCCCTCTCTTCTTTAGTAAATCCAACCATTCTTTATCCTAGATGATTGATTATTGGATAAAATCAAGCTTTTCATAATGTTTCTCTTAAATAAGTAGAAAATAATTCATTGAGTGTGCTACCTTAGGTAATGATATAATTGATCATGCAGAACAATGGGTTTATGGAGAAGGCCTTGTTCTCATGAATATAACTTACAAATCTATGCATGCTATGTCTACTGTTGGATTGTGGCCCAAATTGAAGAGTAAATGTAGCTAATGCCTTCTTCTTTACCACCACACATTTTATCTATCCCACCTTAGACACAATGGAAGGTGATGAGTTTTGAGATATCGAGTTCAACTAGTATTATGGACCTTGATGACTTGCCTGGGTGATAACTTTCACTACATCATTGGCTAGGTTGGTGAGATTATAGGCACTATCTGATAGCCACTTTGGTGTACTAGAGTTATGGCATAGTTATAGCACCCCCTCATGTAGTTGGGTTTACACTATGGATTGACCTTTGTAAGTTATAGTAGGAGAGTACTTTGCCTTACAGTATGTACTCTTATCTCTTTATATTATGGTTGTAGAGAAGAGAAGACATTAGAAGAAAATTTAGCCATCTATCTCTCTTATGTGCTTGTTTACTCTTATGTATGTGTGTTTTCTTGCAAGGAGCCCAAGCTTATCTTCTCTCCCACATTCTTCTCATGGTATTAGAGCACTGATTTATGTGAAGAGCTCAAGAGACAAGCAAAGGAAGCAGTACATGGGTAAGAGTAAGTTCATCTCTTTCCCTTTGATTTGGAAGAAAGTCTCTGCACAGCAGGTGGCTGCTAGTAGGCAAGAGCAGCAATAGGAAATAATAGGCATAATAGTAAGGTGCACTACCATATCTTGTTAATATGCATAATAGTAAGGTGCACTGCTAGTAAGGAAAGAGCAGCAACAACAGGAAATAATAGGCATAATAGTAAGGTGCACTACCATATCTTGTTAAGGTGCCATTTGCAGTTAAGCAAAGGGGCATTCAAAATTTAGATTCAAGGACATTTCACACCCATAGTTTGGGTTCCAAGTTTGGAACTTCTCCCTCACTTCTTCCCATAACTATTTTTGGTTCCTTCCCTTGTGACTGGAGTGGGTTAAAACTTCCCATTTCCTTTTGCTCAGCTCTCGCCCTTTGCATGTCGAGCTCTTGTTTCCTTAAGCTCAATTCTCATAGCTATCATTCCACCTCACTCCATTTGAGGTCTAACTCTACTTCCTTAGTGGTGGGGAAGAATATTTGACCTGTCTTGGATGCACTTTCTATGTACCATCTTATTTAGAGGGTGCTGATATTCGACAACCTAGAATTCAACGTTTGGATGGCAACTTCTTGTCATGGACTGAGTCCAGCGTTGGTTGATGGACCCACGCCCGTAGATTGCGCTTCTTCATCATGATTGGTTTAGAGACCAAAAAATCCCCAGGCGATATCAATGATACCACTGGACTTGGTTGGGGAGGGTGGTTTCTCCTCTTCCCCAAACCCAGCGTATCTCAACCCTTCTTCCATGGAGTCTTTGCTACTAGTTTCAGCGATGGTTAGGTTTCTTAAAACACTCAGGTGTGTGCTTGCAGAATGTCATCCTGATCCCACACTTCTTTGATAGGAAGATCCTGGGTGATTCGATGCACTATCTCGTCAAGTGTAAGATCGTCTCCGATGAGTTTTCCAGATCTTAAGTGCATGTATATACGATTTGATAAGCTATTTGTCGACCCAATTTGATTTTGCTTCCGATTCTATAGCTCTGTTTTTGAAGCCATGAAACTGTAGAGAATGATTCACGGCGTGAAAAGTCAGAAGGTTCATGTCGTGAACGTTTTGGTGAACTTTCACGTGCTCAAAAATTTTGCCTTTGGGGTGAGATCCCCTCTCTTTGATATAGGTTGCCCTCCTTTACTAACCTTTGTGGCCTTGGTCTAACTATTCGTTGGATTTGGCCAACCTGTGAGTCTGCAGAGAAGGTTTCACGTCGTGAACAAAAAAGGGTTCATGCCATGAACAATTTCAAAAGGTTTCACACCGTGAACAACTTCATAAGGTTTCACGTCGTGTACGCGTTGCTGAACTTTCACGTGCTCAACAATTTTGGCAAACTTCGTGGTGTTAGAGAAAACACCTTATATACATTTGGCCCTTATTCACACTTGGGCACCCAAAACTTACTTGCTAGGCCTTGGGTGGCCAATATCTCATAATGTACAACTTTTATAGTGCCGTTTCATGACACTTATTAATGTCCTCAATTGGAGGATCATGTTTATTAATCCAAAATGGAATTAACAACAAGGATAGATTTTGGGACTAAAATTTCTTTGTCTTGTAAAAGAGGTGGGGTCATCTAGAATAGGATAAAGTGGAAGAGTTCCCTTAAATGGGTGCATCAAACTAATATGGAAGGAGTTGTGTATACGTCACTGAGGTGAGATGTCTAATCTAAAAGCATTGTCAATGATTTTCTTGAGAAAAAACGTTTAGCGAGTTTAAGCTTGGGGTGCTTTTCAATGCTCTTAAGTCTACGTTTGGTGATTCTAAATCAAGCGATGTCATTCTCTTGAAATTTCATAGTTCTTCGCTTCTTGTTTGCTTGTTTTGTATATGTTTCTTAAGCTTTTTGAATAGATTGAGTCACTTTTGCCAAAATATGGGTATGGTCACGGGCAAAATGGTATGCAGTGGCTGAAACTTGTGTTCCAATTCTAGAAGTCGGAGTAGGTAACTTTTTACCATAGACAACTTCAAAGGGTGCCTTTCATATGGCAGAGTGGGTGGTATTGTTATAAGCAAATTGCAAAATGTGTAAATGCTCATCTCAATTAGAAGGTTTGTCAATGGTATAGGCCCTCAAAAGGTCCATGATAGTGCTATTAGTAGCTTCGGTCTGCTGGCCATTGCTTTCTGGGTGGAAAGTGTAACTAAAGTCCATCTTAGAGCCTAAATTTGAAAACAAAGTTATCCAAAAATGATTGCAAAAGTGAGAGTCTCTATTAGAAACAATTAGTCTAGGAAAACCATGATGAGTGAAAACAGTTTTAATAAATATCTTTGCAGTAAGTGGAGCAGTCTCTTGCATGCCACAAAGTATGCTTGTTTGCTAAACCTATCTACTATGGTCAAAATTATGTCATTATGCGAGGAAGTAGTAGGTAATCCCATAATGAAATCCATTGAAATTTCTTCCCATGGACCATTCAAAATTGGCAAAGGTATCGATAGTCCATATGGTTTTCCATGGATGACGCTTGACATGTTGATAAATAATGCAATCAGAGATATATGTTGCAATATCTTTTTTCATGTTAGGCTAATAATTTTTTTTTTCACATGATGTCAAAGTAGAAAGTACGTGATGCCCAACATAAGGTGGTTCCCTCTTTTTGCATTGAAGACCTTCTCAAAGCAACTATGTGTGGCCACTATTGGCCGGTCGGTTAGTTTTGTAATCCTAGTTAGGAAGTCATTAGTCATCATGACCACTTTTGGGAGCGGATATAGAGGCAAGGTGCTTGCCCAATTAGGAATTGCCAAGTCCCTTGGCCATGACTCACCTCAAGAAATTGCCACTGCCATTCTAATCGCGACGTAGCTAAGAAATGCCAAACCTCACTTGTAAAAAATATTCCCAAATCCCATATGTGACTTTTTATATCAATACACTACAGAATGATGCTTTTTAAGTACATGTGTTTGATTTGAAATGTGAAAATATTTGTAATTTAATTTTAGTTGGTTTTCAAGTGAAATAAACGTGTTTTTCCTTGACGACATGAACCAAAATAAACGTTCAAATTTTAGGAAAAAAATTACAAAAAAATTTAAACGAGTTAGAGGGGTGCAAAAATGGCCTGCATGAGGCCCCCGTACACACAGCTTTATTGCACCCCTCTGGCCATCAAAATTTTAAAGGATTTATGCGCAAAACTAGAATGAGAATAACTTCTTTAGCCCCTAATTAATCATATAAAATGGTGTGTCTTCAAATTCTAGGGAAAAAACTACAAAATATTTTAAAAGGGCCAAAGGGGTGTGAAAATGGCCTGTACGAGGCCCGTACACAGCATTTCGCACCCCTTTGGCCATCACGATTTAGATAGCTTTACGCCCTCCACTAGAATGAGAATAACTTCTTTAGTTCTAATTAATCATATAAAATGGTGTGTCTTCAAATTTTAGGAAAAAAACTATAAAAATTTTTAGAAGGGCCAAAGGGGTGCGAAAATGGCCTATACAAGGTCCCCGTACATAGCATTTTCGCACCCCTCTGTCCATCGCGATTTAGATAGCTTTATGCTCTCCACTAGAATGAGAATTTCTTTAGTTCTAATTAATCATATAAAATGGTGTGTCGTCAAATTTTAGGAAAATTTTTATTTTTTATTTTTTAAGAAGGGCCAGAGAGGTGCGAAAATGGCCTGTACGAGGCCCCTGCACACAGTATTTTCGCTCCCCTTTGGCCATCACAATTTGATAGCTTTACACCCTCTACTAGAATGAGAATAACTTATTTAGGCCCTAATTAACCACAAAAAATGGTGGAAATTTAAAAAATAACTTCGGTTTGGTAATCAGTGAGCATGCAAAAAACTATTGAGAATCACATGAAGATGTACGAGGCCATCCCTTTTGATCTCTAATTCACCTTAATTTAACAAAGGAAATCAAAAATTACATGTAATCTGATTTTGAAGGTTTAAAATCAATTATGTCTTGTATTTACATCATCTTCCTTCCCTTGCATTCTTCACTTTGGAAAAAAACCATTTAAGGAGACCAACTTCATGATGTTTTGATCTACGGTAAATTTTAAGGGATTTGAATTAAAGTTTAACAAAAACTTTTAGGAGGGCCACAGGGGTGCAAAAATGGCCTGTACGAGCCCCCCATACACAGCACTTTTGCACCCCTCTAGCCATCACAAAAATGGCATGTACAAGGCCCCCGTAAACAGGACTTTCCCACCCCATGCCCTTCACGATGATACATCTTACAATTAAAAACCATGTTACAATTAAAACCCATGTGGGCCAGAATGGTGCGAAAATGGCCATTGCACACGGCCCAGATGGGGCCTTTTTCGCACCCTTCTGGCCCTTTATTGAAACGTGATGGAAGATGTATTACACGATTAAATCAACTACACAATGAAATAGATAATCAAATATGCAAGAGGAAGATATAAAACACATCAAAAATTCATTAATATGAAAAGTTGAGATACATCAAAAATTCATTAATATGAAAAGTTGAGATACATCAATTTTTTGTTTCCTTTTTTTCGCAATTACGATGGGCCAACTGCATATCCTTCACCATTATGGTGACCCGCCTTTCTAAAAAGATGCAGGGGGGAAGAGAGCTTGAGCTCTTGCAAGCACACACTCACAAAACCCTAATAGAGAACACACAAGGTGAGAGGCTGAAAATCTTCTTCTTCTTCACTCAACACTCAACGCACCATATACAAAGATAAGAGTACACATAATATGAAAGGTACTCAACCAATACATACGCGGGTTCTCTATAGTGTAAACCCAACTAAATGAGCTAGCGCTATAACTATGCCAGTCTCTAGAATGGCTGTCACACAGCCTGTCATTCCACTGGCCGCATATCACCCATGATCTCACCAACCATGCCAGTGGTGTAAGTGTGGGGCCTATCCCCCAGGCGGGTCATCAGTGTCCACCGCCTCACTAGACGAGCTCGATATCTCAACACTCCCCCTCGAGCTCAACTCCATCTCATGTACACCAAGCGAAGCTCTGAATCTCTGCGGAGCTTCTCTGTACCCAATGCTTTGGTGAAGATGTCAGCTACCTGATCCTTTGTGCTGACATAAACAAGGTCAAGGTCTCCTGCCAAGACCTTCTCTCTGACGAAGTGGTAGTGGACGTCTATATGCTTCGTACAAGCATGAAAAAATGGGTTCCTAGCCAACTGTATACTGCTAATGTTGTCACAAAAAATGACAACTTGTCTATCCACTGATAGACCCAAATCTGCAAGTAGCTTTCTCAACCAAGCTACCTCACATGCTGCCATAGCAGCTCCTCTGTACTCGGCCTCTGTACTGGATAGAGCAATCGTAGGCTGCTTCTTGCTGCTCCAAGTCACAGCAGCACTCCCCAAAGAAAACATGAATCCACTGGTAGATCTTCTATTTGAGATACTACCAGTCCAATCAACATCTGTGTACCCATGTACACATATCTTTGTCTCAGTCTCATAGAATAGTCCACAATGCAAAGTAGACCTCACATACCTCAGTATGCGTCTCAATGCATCCAAATGCGGTTTCCGTGGAACCTGCATAAACTGACTCGCCAACCCAACAGCATAGCTCAAATCTGGCCTGGTGATCGTCATGTATTTTCAAGCTTCCTACTATGTGCCTATACATAGTAGGATCCTCCAAAATCTCTCCTGAATCTGCACTCAACTTGCCATTCTGATCCAATGGCACTAAGATAGGCTTACAGCCTGTCATACCATACTTGGACAACGTGTCCAAGCCATACTATCTGCACTAATCCAATACCATGTGGTGACCTAATCACCTCAATGCCCAAGAAATATCTGAGCTCCCCCAGATCCTTCATCTCGAACTTTTGTCTAAGCAAGATCTTTACATCAAAGATCTCTGCATCATGGTCCCCCGTAATGATCAAGTCATCTACATAGATGACAACAAGCACAACCCCTCTATCACCATGTCTCACATACAGTGAGAAATCTGCATTGGCTACATGAAAGCCAATAGTGACAAGATATTCAGAAATCTTGTCAGACCATGCTCTTGGTGCTTGTTTTAAGCCATACAAGGCTTTCTTCAGCCTGCAAACATGCTCGAGGTGACCCACATCCTCATAACCAGGTGGCTGCAACATATACACCTCTTCTTACAAATCCCCATGCAAGAATGCATTCTTTACATCCATCTGATGTAAAGACCATTGCTTTGACGCAGCCACTGCTATCACAACTCTCACCATTGCCATCTTGGCAATTGGGCTGAAAGTTTCCTCATAATCAATGCCATATGTCTGCGCATATCCTTTGGCTACCAACCTAGCCTTATACCTGTTTATGCTTCCATCACTGTTATGTTTTACTTTGTACACCCACTTGCATCCAAAGGCTTTCTTGCCTTCAGGCAATTGCACTAAGTCCCAAGTTTTATTTCCATATAGTGCATTCATCTCCTCATCCATAGCTTTCTCCCAACACACATTTCCAATAGCCTCATCAATGCATGTGGGCTCTACAACCTACACAACCTTTGCCATATATGCATAATGATGTGCCACATAACTATCATAGGTAAATCTCTGCACAGGGTTTTTCACTCTCCCAGATCTTCGCAGTTTTTCATTCATGACTTCCATAGCCTTCTTTACACCAGGTGTTCTCATAGCTGGGATCCCAAGCTCCTCATCAAGGCTCATAGCTGGGATCCCAAGCTCCTCATCAAGGCTCATATCTGAGCCACTAGACTCTCCATCAACATGAGAATGCCCTGCAGAAATGTTAGGCATACCAAGGGGCTCAACCACTTTTTCTTTTTCCTTTATGTGATGTACTAATCACATTTGCAAGACTGGTATTATGACGCAGCCTGCCACTCCATGGTCTATCAACAGACCCACTAGATGAGGACTCTCCTGGTCCACTCAAAGACTGTGATTGCTGACCTGCATTCTGTGTAACCACACTTCCACACTCACATCAGCCCCAACAGCTTCTTTTTCAGCTGCATACCAGCTGCTCATCTCATCAAAGACAACATCCCTGCTTACCTTCAACTCACGTGTAGCAAGGTTATAACACCTGTATCCCTTTTGCTCAAGAGAGTATCCAATAAACACACAATTTTCTGCTTTTGGATCCAGCTTAGTTCTCAGCTCATCTGGCACATGCACATATGCAATGCATCCAAAAATTTTCAGATGAGACAAATCAGGTTTTCTGCCAGTAAACCTCTCCTCTGGAGTTACATCATGTATGGCTGTAGTTGGAGTCCTGTTCTCATGATGTATAGTGCTGTAGAAACAGCCTCAGTCCAATAGCTATGCGGCATATTTTTCTCTTCCATCAATGCTCGCGCAATCTCAGCAATGTGCCTGTTTTTCCGCTCAGCAACTCCATTTTGCTGCAGAGTGTATTTGCATGTAAACTGTCTCCGAATACCATTCTTCTTCAAAAATTCAGAGAACTCATTGGAGAAGTACTCTCCCCCTCCATCTGACCTTAGGCACTTTACATATTTCCCTGTTTGCTTTTCAACCAAAACTCTGAAATTCTGAAAGTGAGTGAACACCTCACTCTTCTCCTTCATGAAATATACCCACACTTTCCTTGTGTGGTCATCAATGAAAGTCACATAATACCTGCAGCCTCCCATAGACATGGTCTTCGTAGGACCCCATACATCTGAATGCACAACATCTAGTGCATTTCTACTCATATATCTGTTGCGTGGAAATACATGCTTTGTTTGCTTTCCAAATTGGCATGCTTCACATATTCTCTGCATACCTTCCACTTTAAACTTTGGCAGCCCTGTCACAATTCCTTTAGTCTACATAGACTTCATTCGCTGCACATTCACATGTCCAATTCTTTTATGCCAAATGTCTGTGTCTACAACAATCCCTGAACCATTTGCAAACATCGCAGCACATTTCAGGCATGTCTACATTCAATGTAAACATTCTGCCCACTCTGTTGCCTTTTGCAACCAACCTGCACTTGTCTTTAAAGTCTTCAACATAACAACCATCAGGGTTAAACAGAAACTGCAAACCCTGCTCAATCATTTGGCCAACTGAAACTAGATTCTTTGTTATGTTCGGAACATGAAGTACATCTGCAAGGTACTTAACTTTGCCATCCTGCATAGACAATGGCACATCTCCAACATGGGCAATTGGATGAGCAGTGTCATCCGCTGTTTCCACAAAACCTGGTCTTTCAAGGTTTTTCATCTCCTTGAACCACTCCCCATGACTTGCCATGTGGTTTGAAGCACCTGAATCCACATACCATACATCATCTTTTTGTGCTGCTTCAACATTTTCAGACATGGCATTCATGACATGCTGCATAACAAACAACCTTTCATTATCCTCATTGTTTCTGCTTGAGGATGCATAGTTGTTCTGCTGCACTTTCCCATTTTGCATGTCAGCCTGCTTCTTATAACATTCTCCCTGCACATGTCCAGGCTTACCACAATAATAGCATTCACGTGCATCATTATACTGCCTTTGCCAATTTCCACGGCCACTTTGACTCCCCCTGCCTCTGAATTTGCCTCTTCCACCTATGTGTTGTTGATGTTGTTGTTGTGTATTTTGGGACTATTGTTGTTGCTGCTACTGGCCATAATTTTGATTACCTGTTCGGCCACCTCCTTGACCGCATCCATAGCCTCCTCTACCTCGTCCTCTTCCTAAACTTGTGTAGAAGGCTTGTTGCTCTGAACTATTTTTGTTTTGTGAAGACAATTGGTCTTCACCCAAGCTCTTCTCTTCTCTATAATCAGCATAGACACCCAAGCTCTTCTCTTCTCTATAATCAGCATATTTTGGGACTATTGTTGTTGCTGCTACTGGCCATAATTTTGATTACCTGTTCGGCCACCTCCTTGACCGCATCCATAGCCTCCTCTACCTCGTCCTCTTCCTAAACTTGTGTAGAAGGCTTGTTGCTCTGAACTATTTTTGTTTTGTGAAGACAATTGGTCTTGCCAAACACACAATTTTACCAGAAACAGCACTATGGTTTGCCCTGCACAAACTGCTGTATTTTCTGTAGCGGTACTGTAGTACTCTCAAATGTCACAACCAGTGACTTCAATGTGCATACATACACCCAATGGCAACTGTTCACCTCTTTGCAGCACCCACAGTGTCTACACAGTCAATCTGTCTTCTTGCAGTTCTTAAGACAGAGTTCTGCAGAGAATCGATGACTTACCTGTAGTGCTCAAAATCGCCTGCTTTTTGAAAAACGGAGGTCCAGACGCGCCCGAAACGCGTTTTCGGCCCAACTATGCCAGTCTCTAGAATGGTTGTCACACAACTTGTCATCCCACTGGCCGCATATCACCCATGATCTCACCAACCATGCCAGTGGTGTAAGTGTGGGGCCTATCCCCTAGGTGGGTCATCAAAGTGTCCACCGCCTCACTAGACGAGCTCGATATCTCAACATTTTCATGGATGGCGCACAAGTTTGTGTCCTCAAATAAGTTAACGAGATATGCTTCAGCGGCTTCCTGCAAGGCCTCCAAGGCAACCAACTACATCTGGCATTCCATCTTGTATTCCCATAAAATTTCTTTGCACATTTGTGAGAAAGGTGCCCTCCAAATGAGAAGCTCCACGGACTTCTGGTAGTGTTGTATCTCCTAGAAAGCCCTGTACCCTGAGCGTCTCTTCAAGCGAGGCCACAAGGAAGACGATCGGTGGGACGTGGTTATAGGGAGAGAGTCCTATAATACATCGACTTCCTTCTGTTTCTTTTTGGGGCTAGTGCTTGTTCCTCTTGCTCCCCTTGCTGCTCTTGCTGTTGTTGTTCTGTTGCTCTTGCTCTTGCTTCAGCTACTCCCCTTGGTGCTCTTGATGTTGTGTGTTGATGCATGGCAAGGTCTTTTCCCCTACGGCTAGGTGGTTGGGAATCTTCATGTGTGCCCATGTAGGCTCCCTACAGTCGATGTCGGTGTTGGTTTTTGTTGTGTTGCTGTCTTTCGTGTCGTAATCCACCAACTTTACTTGTTGCTTGGTCGAGATGAGATGGCTTGCTCTGTCAATTTTTTCTTTAGTGTGTGGTTGTAATGCTCCAAGTTCTTGTTTGCGTTGTCCCTCAATCGAGCGTGTCATTCTTCGCTCATCTTCTTCAAAATGCCATCATTGTAATAACCCTTAAAAAACCCTAATTTTAAGAGGTCACTCACCCGTGCAAACAAATCATATGCATGCTAAATGCATGGGGTATCATTTGAATAAGCGTTCACTGGAGACATTTGATAAAATCGAGGAAATATTTATTGGTCCAGAAGGGTGCGAAATTAGCCTTTTTGGCCAAATTACACAGTGAATTTTCGCACCCTTCTGGACACTTATCACAAAGCATCAAAACACACGAATATGTGGAATACCAAGCATGTCATATTTCAAAAATCGACATCTTGAGACTTCTTCAAGTATTACAAAGCAACGTAAATCTTTGGGATATAATTCAAGTCATCAAAAAAACTATATTTGAAGGTATTACAAAGCTTCCTCGCTACCAATCAAACCTAGCAAGGGAAGTATATCAATCTAACGAAATTGGTAATGATGCATGACTTCACGGTCCTCAAAACCAAGGGGGACTGCAAAAACCACAACAAAATTTGCACCATAGACTGCCTGTGCTCTGCAATGTTCCTAGCAAACTGCAAGGCCCTCTGCAACGCCCTCGTGCGGTCAGTTTTTGGTATGGAGGGATCATTACATGGCCTCCCGCTCTCATCAGCATAGAAAATTGAGCCCTGCAGATGCTACATGCAAAAATAAAATTGTCGATCTAGGTGGCAAGGTTGTGCAAATCCCTAAGTTCTAGCTCCTAGGCTGAGAGAGCGTCCTCATCAAGTTGCATGGGGACCTCGATAGAGAATAAGTACCGTGCGAGTTTGGAAGCAGTGATTGTGCCCTTGAGCAATTAGTGTTTGTGTGCTCTTAAAGTGCTTGTACAAAATGGACAAAAAGAGACAGGGTGCTCATTTATAGTGACCAATGTAATCATTACACAAAACCTTAGTTTTTTTAAAAATATCACGCACCAAAAAAATGGGTTTTTAAACATGAAAGATAACATGGTTGCATATTAGGCAAAAAAGAACCATTTACATTCTCAATTATAACACCTGATTACATTCAATAGATAGTATCTCCATAGATCAGCTACACATTAACCCTAGGCCTCATTAAGTCTATACAAACTTATACTTTACCAACTCTCCTACGTGTAACCCTCCATGCCGCATGACATGCAGGTCCTGTCCCTACCCTCCACCTTGTTGTTTTCTAACCCTTAATTTTCACTTTGGCAATTTGGGCCAATTTGGACATTTGAGCCCTCTCCCTTGAAAGGTTTCCCCCAAAGGTATAACGGAAGAACCAATCAAACATTTCTTTGAGAGATACTTTGATCGAGTCCTGTCACCTCCATGTCTTGTGTTCTTGAAATAGTCTCCCCTTGCACGGTAATGACTTTTCTCCATTCCTTGGGTGCTCTACATGTCAAGCGAGCCGTAGGCGTTCATGAAATATGCAGCATGAGCGTACAAGATGTGCTGCAAATAGCAAACAAAACCACCATTCGGGAAAAGTTCATTAGAAGAAGAAATTTATTTTGGAAACCTTTAAAAGCATTATATTACCATGTAATGCACAATATTCAACTCACTCCATGTGTGGACCATGACTTCAATGAAGCTTTTCAACTCTGCTTGAAATTGTTTGCGATTGTTTTCTGTTGTGCTGCTTTGACTCATCAACCGCACTACCTTATTGAAATTTTCCCACACTTGCTCATGCAAAACAACAATGTTTGCATCCAAGTAGTCCAAAGTAGTACAAGCACAAAGGTCTTTCCACAACTCCCATCTCTTTGCAGGAATATTTTCGCCTTCCTTGACATGTTGCCTGTCTCCATTTCCCTAAACCTTGTCCTGCTTGTTGTTGCAAGGCTTCTGGAGAAACCTTCTCGCCTTGCCTCCACTCATTGAAACCTTTTGAGCAACCATATGTGAAACTCCTGAGGTCTTTTGGTTAACTCTTATCTCCACGTTGCTCCCATAGCAACCAATGTCATTTAAGATCTTCTCCACTCTAGCAATCGCCTCATCCTGTCAAGTTTTATCGGGCATAGTGAATGCATAGTCTATGTGACACTTTAAGAGGTGGTCATGGACAGGTAAACAAGAGAAAAATCCACCAGGGGTATGGCATAGTGAATGCATAGTCTATGTGACACTTTAAGAGGTGGTCATGGACAGGTAAACAAGAGAAAAATCCACTAGGGGTATGGCAATGACAAGATCCCAAGGGCTTGTTTAAGACGATGACAAACCTGAATTCCAAGCCGGAGCAAAAGCAAAAGCCGAAAAAGTGGGCAAGGCAGCAAAGGGTCCAAGAGAAAATCATTAAGTTGGTGTAGAGTGCGCCAAGGATGGTGCAAAAAGTGCAGGAAAGCCCGCTCCTGGTGCTGAGCATGTTGACAGGAATCCAGATAGGACCAGCCTAGTCAAGAAGAGGGGGAAAATTGCAGTAGACATGAAAGCATGCAAAGTACAAAAGTGAGCATTCCTAAGAGGGAAAGAAATTATGGGGTTCCAACTATTATCCCTTAAGTCCCTGTTTAGAGGCGCCAACATAGGTGATGAAAGAATACCACTGTCCCCCTGTCCCACTATCCGATCGCAATTTCCTGTTTTCTTGCATTCCTCTTCACCATTGGCCATCCTCTTTCGTTTCTTCTTGGTTTTTTGTTTCAATCCATGCATGCACCAAGGGCATGGGTGAGCTATATTTGCACCTTGAGTGCAACCCAGCATACACTTTATTATCTTTAGATCCCTGCCAAGATGCCAATCAATGTCAAAACTCCCTAAACCATCAACATCTAGCTTCTCACCCCCTATTTGACTTTATGACATCACTAACCCAAGGCAACCTCTCAAAGACCCATGATAGCACCTCGTGTGTCTCCTTTTTTGGGAACCTCAAATGCTCCTTAACCACCATATATCTTTCTCTGATTGAACACTGAATGATGGTTTACTGTGTGAAATATTATCATGCCCTTTCTCCCAAAAATCAATTGTGCTCTCTACCTCATCTCGGGCCCTTCTGGCAACAGTGGTAGTAGATGGAGACTTAAAGGTTGTTGCCATAGCGTGGTTCATGAGTGTGACACTCATTCTCTATATCCTTCTTCCCTTCACAATCTAGCACGCATCCAATTTCAGCACGAAGGAGACCTTGGAACCTAGAAAACATGAAAATCAAACAAAAGGTTAAGTCGTTCCCTTGTAAATGAGCACATACCTAATGCGTACAAGGTTACTTGTGATACTTACATCCAGAAGGCAACCCATAGAACAATATCATTGCATTTTTTAGCTTTCGCATTTCAACAAAAATGTTGTTGAACTCACTGAATTCGAATAAAACATTTCCATCTATAGTCTTCTTCTTTCCCCATGCTGCAATGGTAAGTGTATCATTCATGTGGTAGTAATCCCCAATCCTGCATTTTACATCTTCATTGCTCACTCCCTTTTCTAGACGAACCCTCTTTGGTGGTAGAAAAAGGTTGTGTGTGATACCTTTCTTCAAAAGGTGTCTCCTAGTAGCAATTGATGAAGTGCCTTGTAGCCCTTTGTGCTAATGCCTACCTCATCGCATGCATTTACAACATCAACACTATTGATACTTTGGGAAACCTCTTGTATGATTTCATTGGAAATAGCCATATGTATCTGCTTGCAAAACAGGGATCCTTAATCATTTTAAGCGCATGCTTCCTCGTTTTGTGAAAGAGCACAAGAGCTCATTACAATCCCCGGTTTGATCAGAACAACCTGTGGCATTTTGAAGGAATACTGTTAAAACTAGCAAAATTACATTGACATTTCACAATTGCACACTTGATTTACATTGGTATTTTGAATTGATATTGCTAGGGAATAAGAAAGAGGAGCCATACCGCACTGCTTGAATTGTCTGCTTTTATGAGCGCCCTCTCCAACGGCAAGTTTTTTGATGTGGTTGAGTGGCCTCTTATGCTCCCTAGCTCCAATAGGAGTGCTTTCCATGTGGGAGATTATATGCGTAAGCTTTTCCACACACGCTGCTCTCTCTTTATTTACACCCTCAAGCTCCGCTTGGCCTGAAGCAGGCCTTGGTGTACACTAGCAAGGTTAACTTAGAGCATATGCAACTGTGATGACAAGTAGAAGAATCTACCAGTGCCGGTTATTACTAGTCTCTTGCAGCTGGGTATCCCAAGGGTTCAAGAAGGGTGTTAGGTTTGGTTGGTGGTTAGGAGCCTCGGAAGAAGTTGAAACACTACTGGTTGGGATCACCATATAGTCTTCGGCAAAGGGATTAAGCGGGGAGGCACCTTGCTTAAGTTGTTGTTGTATAAGAAGGCGAAGTCCCTTGAGAGGTAGTAACACTCCTTGTCCTCATGGCCTGCCTTTGAGCAAAATGAGCAATATTTCTTAGAGGGACAATCATTTGGAAGATGGCCTTGCGAGCTACAGACTGGGCACCATGGACTCGTCTTGGGATCTTTGACCTTGAGCTGCTCGATCTCCTTCCTGAGTGCTGCCACCACACGGCCGCATCCTCTTGTTGTGACCTTTTGAAATCTTCAAGCTCCTTCTTGAGTTTGGCTAGCTCGTCCATGGAAGCGGATGTAGAAGCTACCGTCGGGGCTAGAGGAATGATTGGAGGAGCCAAAGACATGTCGGGGGGATAAGTGGGGACCAAGAGGTACTACGCTCCGCCATGAGGCGAGCAATCTCCAATTGCATAGCTTTGTCTTGGAAGTCTTGCAGGGTGCCTTGGGATGGAAAAGTCTCTCTCATCTTCATCACCGTTTGAGTAGGGAGTGCTTGAAGCACCCACTATTGTAGAATGTAGTTTCCAAGATCTTGGGGTAGCCGAGCGACCAAAACTTTAGCTCTTGTGACAAGTTGGGCCACTGACTCCCCCCCCCTTCATGGAGAGTTGGTTGAGCTCTTGAGTGATGAGGTCGAAGTAGCTCCCTGGCCGAAAGGTAGCCAAGAGCTGTAGCCCAATCCGGGAAGTCGTTGATGGGAAATTGATTGTACCACCAGTCGGCACTTTCTTCCAGCGTTGTCGAGAACAAGACCAAGCATGCATCATCTCGGTTGAGACCTCTTGAGTCACACATAGTGAGGAACTGCTGCACATGGTCTTCCGCATCTTCAGTGATGGTACCTTTGAAGGTTGGTAGCTTAACTTGCATGTGGTTAAGGACAGTAGCCAATGGCTCTGGCAGTGAAGCTACCATAGGGTTAGAAGAGGATGCTAAGGGAAGAGTAAGGGAACGACGAAGAACCCTACGACTAGTTCGCAGAGAAGAATGAAGGGGTGAATCACCTCCAGAAGCTCTAGTCTTCAGGGGCATGCACAACACTCCTCTCACCAACCACGATAAAAAATCACCCAAAAAAAAAGAGAAATTTTTTTTGAGACCATCCTTGACCTCTAGGAGAGTCCCATCATGATCGCCAGATTTTGTCTAAGCTATGAATGACTCCACCGGTCCTCGCTATGAATGACTCCACTGGTCCTCGCTCTAGGAAACTCGAAGACAACCAACACAAACACTATGGTTGGGGGAGAAGGGAGCGTGGATCCTCTCAGGGAAGTATACCTACCAAGGATGAGTCGACCTCACTGGCTAGACATGCAAGACCTTTGCTCTACATTGTCTACCGTGCTCTTCAACCACCATCTAGCACACCTAGCACCACAGTACCCTATAGGCCTCACTCACACTACACACACCAATCACACCTCACTCACCTCGCTCCCACAAAGAAATAGACAAAACACCAACAGAGCGCAACACTACAATCAAAATAGCCAAAAAGGGATGATACAAGGGAGACTTTGCTCCGATAGAAGGACTATGCTTGAACTGAAGGTGATACACAAGAAAGTGTCCTCTCCTGTGACAGTATGTCCCAGACTATCTGTATCTTGCCCGAGAGAGTGCTCCCCTTAACTCGTTAACTCTTCCTTGGGTGTCCTCCTCCGCGCGTGGTGCTTAAGAGGATCTCTCCCCTGCCTTGGGAAAGGGAGAGGGGTGTTACCTCCATGAGTGCTATCGGAGTTGGCCATGCACATATGAGATGTCGAAGGGGACCAGCGGTCAGAGGGGTCGAAGAGCACTGGCGGCGGTCAAAGGGCACTGGTGGTGACGGCGATCGGAGCTGTCGAAGGGCACTGGCGATGATGCGGGTTGGAGTCATTGGAGGGCACCGGTGGTCGGAGCCATCGGAGGGCACCGGCGGTGGTCAGAGCCATCGGAGGGCACCGAGGGTCAGAGTGGTCAGAGCACACCAGCAGTTGAAGTGGTAAGAGCAATCGGAGGGCACCGGCAGTTGGAGTAGTCGGAGGGCACCGATGATGATGGCGGTCGGAGTAGTCGGAGGAACCAGCGAGACAGTCGGAGCACAGTGGCGGTGAGACGATGGCACTAGCGGTCGGAGGGCACTAGCGGTCGGAGTGGTTAGAGATGTCAGAGGTGATGGTGGCACCTCTTGGTGGAGTGTGGTGGAGGGCATTAGCGGTCGGAGTGGTCAGAGATGTCAGAGGTGATGGTGGCACCTCTTGGTGGAGTGTGGAGGACCTGGCTTCTCGTCCACTGGTGGAGTGTGGAGGACCTACGACTAGTTTGAAGAGGAGAATGAAGGGGTGAATCACCTCCAGAAGTTCTAGTCTTCGGGGGCATGCACAACACTCCTCTCACCATGATCAGAAATCACCCAAAAAAAAGATTTTTTTTTGAGACTATCCTTGACCTCTAGGAGAGTCCCACCGTGATTGCCAAATTTTGTCTAAGCTATGGTTGACTCCGCCGGTCCTCACTAGGGAACTCGAAGACGACCGACACAAACACTATGGTTGGGGGAGAAGGGAGCGTCGATCCTCTCAGGGAAGCATACCCGCCAAGGATGAGTCAACCTCACTAGCTAAACATGCAAGACTTATGCTCTGTACTATCTACCGTGCTCTCCGACCACCACCTAGCACCGCAGTACCCCTATAGGCCTCACTCACACCACACACACCACTCACACCTCACTCACCTTGCTCACACAAAGAGATAGACAAAACACCAACAGAGCGCAACACTACAATCAAAATAGCCAAAAAGGGATGATACAAGGGAGACTCTGCTCCATTAGAAGGAATGTGCTCGAACTGGAGGTGATACACGAGAGAGTGTCCTCTCCTGTGAGAGTGTGTCCCAGACTGTCTGTATGCTACTGAGAGAGTGCTCCCCTTAACTCCTTAACTCCTCCTTGGGTGTCCTCCTCCTCGGCGGGTGGTGCTCAAGAGAATCTCGAAGAGGATCTCTCCCTACCTTGGGAAAGGGAGAGGGGAAAGGAAGATGGTGCTCAGGATCTCGAAGAGGATCTCTCCTTGCCTTGGGAAAGGGAGAGGGTTGTTGCCTCCATGAGTGCCATCAGAGTTGGCCAGGCACGTATGCTCTCTCTCTCTCTCTCTCTCTCTCTCTCTCTCTCTCTCTCTCTCTCTCTCTCTCTCTCTCTAATATTATATTAGCAGCAGCTACAACAGCATTGTGACCAGCATGGGAAAGGTGATCTGCCAATTTTTCCAAGCTTGGAGGTAACTCTCAAAGATCGAACTCCAGGATGTGGAGCCCGGACAGGTATCCAAATCTGGGTTTTCACAATGAGTACATGTAGTTAAGCATGAGGAAGGCACATGAAAACATCGACTAAGGAAAGACCCTATGGTGCTCGGTTTAGGGGCAAATATGCATGGCCGGGCGAGAGAGAGAGAGAGAGAGAGAGAGAGAGAGAGAGAGAGAGAGAGAGAGAGAGGCTTTGAGCAAGCTAAGGCCAATAGAGAAAAAGAGCTGAGGGGATAGGGAGTGTAAGAGCCAGAGTAAGAGAGATGGCTGCGCAATACGCAGGTTGAGGGAGAGAGATACAAATGTAGGCTCAAATTTTTATGAAAAATATAGTACTAAAGGGATTTGAAAACAGAGCTTCTTATTTGATTCTCACTTTTGTATATATTCTTTAAGTATTCTTCATGGAGAATTTAGCATATACCCTAAACTATAATAAAAAAATCACATCTTCACACCATGTTTCCTAACAACTTCACACCATGTTTCTTACAACTAGAAATGTATTTGTATTTTAGCATTGGAAACTTTCAACTTGAAAATCATTTACAAGCATTGTGTGTATTTTGATCTTTCTTTGTGAATGTATTGCTAGCCTTTTGATTTGATAGTGCATTTGGCTTTCGAGGCCAAGCATTGAGCTGGGAGAGAGAGAGAGAGAGAGAGAGAGAGAGAGAGAGAGAGGCATGGTGGTATGGAAGGCTCAAGGAATGTGGACCATGCATTGCCAAACAATGCTCTTGCATGGCATTTTCCGGAGTTGGCTCGCCAAGAAGTTCAAGAAAAGTTTGACTATGAACTTGGTGAGTAATTGTCTTTCAATAAAAGGTGGGCTTAATGAGGATAAGCACAAAGGCTCACGTACCTCATTGTGGAGGATCCAATGATGAGGCTTTATGCTCGCTTGGTGATGCAATGGTTGGCGCGCGCGCGAGAGAGAGAGAGAGAGAGAGAGAGAGAGAGAGAGAGAGTTTTATGTATTTGAATCATATGTATTGTGCATGTGTGTGAGAGAGATAGAGAGGGACTAATATGGATTTACACACATGTATGTGTGTGTGTGTGTGTGTGTGTGTGAGAGAGAGAGAGAGAGAGTATTATCATCCTTGCTAATAGCAAGAATTTTTTTTCCCTTTTCTTGGTTCCACATTTGCGAGATGGAATTACTACTCTGCCTTCATTGTTTGGCTGACCTATAGTGTCATCCCCAATTTGTAATGTCCATATTTGACTAATTTATGTTCTATACCACAGTAAGCACTCTATCTAACCCGCATGTTTTGGGTGAGCTTTAAAACACTCACATATCTCCAAATATGTGACCGGCATAACGTTGCATCAACAATGTCTTCACGCACGATCCCTTTGGCACAACTGGTAAGATTTGCCTAAAGTCACCACCAAAAGACATAACTTTTTCACCAAACACATTATCACTTTGCATAATGTCCCTCAATGTCCTGTCCAATGCTTCATATGCGTACCTATGCATCATTGGAGCCTCATCCCAAATCATTAGCCTTGCAAGCTTCAACACCCTTAGAGTAAGTTGTACGATCATTCGAGAGTAATAATGCAGCTATTCCAGACAATGCACATGCCAAGGCATCATGTTTCTCTCCACGCAATTGAGATAGCAAGGCATTGTAAAGATAAGTTTTGCTTGATCCACCTGGTCCATCAAGAAAAAAAAACACCACCTTGGTTCAAAGAAACGGCTCTAAGGATAGTATCAAATGCTCTTGATTGACAACTATTAAGACTCCTTTCCATGGAAACAGACAAATCAGCCTGCTGAACAGAATCAAACATCATCTCTTCCATCAGCAAACCATTGTTGA